>NW_026940736.1:600000-1095000 GCF_032062105.1 Saccostrea cuccullata | reverse complement strand
GTCTACTGACCCTAAAAACATTTCACCTTACTCGGATGTGTAGTTTGCAAGATCATTCGTGGACAAAATTTTCCCAGGAAGAAGAAAAATAATAATAACTAGAAAAGAAACTCGTTGCGAGCAACGAGAGGTCTTCCGTCCGATTCAGAAAAAAAGTAAAATCAAACTGAAAAAGTGACTTTAAAAATCGGAAACATGGGGGATCGAACCCGGGTTGCCAGCGTGAAAATCCATTGCGGTACCCATTACACCTTTGGGAACCCGCTTCAAATTAACATTCGAATATCGCAAGATTGTTTTCTTATTCCAACATACATTACATTTTTTTTAAATTCAGTTTGGAATTGTAACACGAGAGCTAGCTTGCCAAACTTTGATCAAGATGATCACATCAGAATTTGTTGCTTGTGTTTTAACAGTAATTTTTAGGATAGATAATCTATTAATGATGAACAGATGATACAGTTTTCTTTCCTTTTTTCGATATGTATTCAACTTTTTATCCCATGCAACTCCATATACAGACATGCCAATGTTATATATTTCTGCACTATTGTCGCCATTTGTCTACTACTAAGTCGGGTCATGATGCATTATTTCGTGCCAAACGTCACAAGTAGTTCTTAACGCTATTCCTTTGAAATGTTTGATTTATTTAATAGATGTGATAGCTTCAATGGAAATTAGAAATGTATGTTCTTATAACCAGAATTTCGAGCGTTAGAAAGTACGAGAATATTTATCACATTATACAAATATAATTTCGTATACGGCCAAGTAACAATAAAGCTGTGAATTCGGTAAGATTTTCCACGAATTTTGTATCCTGTTTACCCCCAAAGTGGAGATAAGTTACACGTTCATGAAAAGACTGGAATGTTTCGCTGAAAAAAAATCACTCGTCCTCCGACGGTCAAGGAATCTGATACTATTTATGTCAATAACTTGCATTTATTACAAGAATATTCATATAACCTTTAATAAACAATCTTTTAAAAATGTTTTTCTTATTTTTGTCTTTTCTATTCATTTAATATATCACAAGCCTGCGTAAAGAAAAATAAACAGAAGTCAAGTCATACTTCAGAAACATAGTTAATATTAAGTCAGGCAAGTTTCTTGAAAAGTATTATAACCATGGTTTAGGATAAGTTTTCCCTGGTGCAAAATAAAAGACTGAAGTCATCGTATTTCCACTTGTAGTCAAGTTGTATTCTAACTTTGAGATGCAGACAAAAGCGATTTCAATAGAAGTTTGAGGAAACCTCATGTTAAAAGTATACTCAATGCAACGTAATTGCGATGTAGCAATCAAAAGAATCCTTTACATTTCATAAATCTTTTTGGTAGAAGTTTCCTTCATCTAAACGCTCAGCTGACCTTCTAGAACCCGACTTGCTTAATGGCGGAGTTTACCGAGACCGCCGCCATCTTGGACACGCTTCAGATTTTCAAATGCGAATATCTAGTGTGTGGATTGATCAATTCATAGATAAATTATATATTTGGCCTTTCCAGTAGGGTCTTTATTACCATTAATTATATCAAAGAGAAATATTGAAAAACAAAAAAAGTTGAAAAAGTGTACATTTTGAATTCACTTCCTGTAGCGACCGGAAGTACTTACGACGCAAACGAAGTCAAAATTGCACATCTATAACTCATGTTCTATCATCTCTAACAAGTCTCCAGTTAATATCTTTAGCCGTTTTCGAGAACACTCGAAGACAAAATTGCATTTTAAAATCAGGAAATTGCCCATAACTTGGCACTGGTAGCGAATTTTCCAACAAACGGAATTTTATATAAAATTCATATAATGACCTATAATTCCTGAAATTTTCATTGAAATCCACCAAATAGTTTACGAGAAATCGCCTGCACAAAATTTTGTCTAAAAAAAAAAGAATAATAATAATAATAATAAGAAACAATAGAATCACTATAAGGTCTTCCGTGAAGACGGAAGACCTTAATAATACTAGATGAGATCTCGTTGCGAGCAACGAGTAGGTCTTCCGTTGAATTTCTAGATAAGATGAGATGTGATTTTGATTGAGATATTCGTTAAAAGAGAATGACATTAAGTTTTTCTTCATTAAATTTAAAGTTTCTGTTTTTTTTATCCAATATTCTGAACATCTTTTGTTCAATATTGCTTATAAAAATACTCCCCCTTTTCGAGACGTAAAGCATAAAAAATATAGCATTTTGGCCCCTGGCGATCCCTTATTACGTAACATATGATCAAAATATTATAACATATTGTTGCATATCGTTAAAATGAATATCTTTGCTTCTCAAAATGTATACTTATTACAAAAGAGTTAAAGATGAAAGACTTCTGGCCCCTCTCAGCCCCTAATTTGATGAGACGGCCCCTTTTTCTTGATATCAAACGTAAGGTCTTGTGATTTCAAAGACTTTTTGTTATACACTTGTTTAGAGATTTCTTTTCGTTTAGGAGAAATGCTTAATATAAATATTTAGGGGCCACCCCTACAAGTCCTTAGTGGGGCCTGTTTACCAAAATTCAAAGTATGCATATTGTTTAAAACATTATTCTGACCATCCTTTCTTCAATATTACTTATCAAAATTTTCCCCCTTTTCGAGATATCAAGCGTCCTAGATTTGACATTCTGGCCCCTTGTGACCCCTAATTACGTAACATATGATCAAAATTTTATAATGTATCATTGCAAATCGTTAATATGAACATCTTGCTTCTATAATACATCACTAAATTTTGATCATTAAAGAGTTAAAGATGAAGGACTTTTCTCAGCCCCTAATTTGAGGAGTCGGCCCCTTTTTCTTGATGTCAAACGAAAGGTCTTGTGATTTCAAAGACTTTTTGTTCTACACCTATTCAGAGATTTCTTTTTGTTTAGGAGATATGCTTTATATAAATATTTAGGGGCCACTCCTACAAGTCCTTAATGGGGCCGTTTTACAAAAATTCAAAGTATGCATATTGTTTAGCACATTAATCTAGCCATCTTTTGTTCAATATTGCTTATCAAAATATTCACCCTTTTCGAGATATGAAGCGTCAAAGATTCGACATTCTGGGCCCTTGTGACCCCTAATTACGTAACATAGGATCAAAATTTTATCATATATTGTTGCAAATGGTTAGTATGAACATCTTTGCTTCTGTAATGCATCACAAAATATTGATCATTAAAGAGTTAAAGATGAAAGACTTCTGGCCCCTCTCAGCCCCTAATTTTAGGAGTCGGCCCCTTTTTCTTGATATCAAACGAAAGGTCTTGTGATTTCAAAGACTTTTTGTTCTACACCTATTCAGAGATTTCTTTTCGTTTAGGAGATATGCTTTATATAAATATTTAGGGGCCACTCCTACAAGTCCTTAATGGGGCCGTTTTACAAAAATTCAAAGTATGCATATTGTTTAGCACATTAATCTAGCCATCTTTTGTTCAATATTGTTTATCAAAATATTCACCCTTTTCGAGATATGAAGCGTCAAAGATTTGACATTCTGGCCCCTTGTGACCCCTAATTACGTAACATATGATCAAAATTGTATCATATATTGTTGCAAATAGTTAAGATAAATACTTTTGCTTCAGTAATGTATAACAAAATATTGTTCATTAGAGAGTTATAGATAAAAGACTTTCGGCCTCTCTGAGCCCCTAATTTTAGGGGTCAGCCCCATTTTTTTGACATCAAATGAAAGGCCTTGTGATTTTGCACATTTTTTCTTCAATATGCTTTAACAAATTATGAACGCGTATGAAGATATGAAACAAAATGTGTCAAATTTTGTGAGATATTTCTGAGACATTTTTTCGGGCCCTACCGAGCTCCGGCGCCTTTTGCGCTAGAAAGATTTGGAGACCCAATTACAACTCACCAAACCTTCCTTTACTTTCACTGAAAATCTTAAGTCGATATCTTTAGTCGTTTCGGAGGAGTTTCCTGGACAAGCCGACCCTCTGAAAATCAGAAAATCGACCATATCTCACGACCGGAAGTGAGATCATCAAAAAGCAAAAAAACCTATCAAGATCAATTGAATATCTTTCAGATCTGAAAGTTTGGTATAAATCGGACGAGCCATCTCTGAGAAATCGCTTGCACAAAATCGGTTGGAAGAAAAATAATAATAATAATAATAATAGGGAAAAAGAAACCGAACGAAAACAATAAGGTCTTCCGTTGGAAACGGAAGACCTTAATTAAGAAGAAACAGAGTAAAAACAATATGTTCCCCAACTTCGTTTGGGGAACAGAATAACTAGAAACTCTTGTTGCTACAGCAACAAATAAGGTCTTCCGTTCTCCTCTATTAATCTGCATGCTGGATGTTTTTTTTTCTATTTTAAAAAAGACAGACATATAATAAACTAGTAGACTAATTGTTCAGCGAACAATTATCGGCCTTTCAATCTTTATAAGCATTTCGATATCATTTGGGCTGAAAAAAGTAGAAGAAAAGCAAGAAAATAAATAAAACAGCAAAATTCTCATTTCTCTACTAGGATTTTAGATCGGGCTCGCAGTTGGTATAAATATACTCTAAACAGACTTCCTGGATTATTAGAGTCGACTCGGGGATAACCACGAATTCATTGATCACGCAAAGAGAGCACGTTCAAAACATTGTAACACGCTCCTAGGTGTATATATGAGCTTCAATGAGATTGTTTTCGAGTTAAGATGTAAGGGGTAGGGTCTGATTAAAATTACGATATACCTAATAATATGAATAACATGCATTTGATCTGCGCATCAAGACGGAAGCGTAAGTGGAAACGTTGTGAAATGTCCCATGTGTACCTGCATCATATGTGCATTATACATGTATTCAAGAGATGTTTGAAAATATCCGATTTGAGTTGTTTTATGTTTGAAATGGATGGCGATAAATTATTTATGAGCATGTGAGAAACATGAGCGAGAGATGCAAGGCAGTTTGTAATTATAGAAAAGGAAAACAGAGAATCGGGTTCGGATTTTAACATTCCTGACCGAAATAGGTATGGAATATGTGTGTGGATTAAATTCATTGTAAGTAGCATAAATAAAATTCCAAACATGTAATTCTAGATGGGAAACACAGGGAAGAAATGTGTATTGCATTTTACTATGCTGAAAGTCGCTATTTCTTATAAGAATGTGTTATTCTAGAAAAAAAAATCAAATTTCAAATGAAATCAAGATTCATTCAGTTAATATGAAATCTAAATAAAATTGAAATAAATTCCACATACCAAAGAAAGCTAGAATACTTGGTATTAAAATGTCGTATTAGAGCAGGAGAATCGAATGACATTAACAACAAATGGAGAAATAGCCAATACAAGCTTTAATTAATTCATTTTATGCCCAACAGAATTTAAATTTCAGACAGAAAAAAAAAATGCAGTTTTTGCCGATAATCCGTAGAATTTCATTATGCTCAAGAGACTCACCGTAAAACTCTTAGGACACTTTCTTTAAGGTGTCTTCTACTCAAATCCTTAATCTTATGTCCATCTGTGGTGTCTTTTCAGAGGTAGAAGTTTTTTCTATGTTGCTATTGATTTTTTTAAGGGACGGGAGGGGGGGGGGGGGGGGGGGTATTTTATAAGCATTTGTTTAAATGAGAGTTGTTAATACCTCCACATACTTAAGCTTGATTGTGACCTTTGGGTCAATGGGGTCAAAGGTCAAGGTCATTTATCAAGGTCAAAGGTCAAGGTCATGAGAGAGAGAGAGAGGTAAACTTGAGATTAACACTTGAAGCTGAATCTAGATAAAGGTAATGAATATTTCTTTATTACTTTTTGAGTAAGGGTCAAAGGTCTGATTTTGAGGACACGAAATCACGTGACCTGAAGAAAGTAAATTTTAAAAAAGATATTTGAGGTTACTCTAGACATTTGCAGTCTGAATAAAATTTCCCAAAATCATTTCAAATACTTTTTTATAAAAGATATTTATGGGATAGTACGATACTCAATTTATGCAGTTTTTCTCTCATAATTGGAAGTCGTCGTTTTTGTTTCCAGTGGGACTACATATCTCGAAACTACAAGTAAGATGCTATAAGGTAATACTAAGAAAGATTTCATAAAGAAAAGTTGAATATTTTTATTTATTTGATCACTTCCTGTGACAACCGGAAGTGACGGCGGACGATCTTAAACTCAAAAGATGTGTCTACGTACTCATGAAGGTCTACCATCTCTATTAATTTGGTGTCTTAATCTCTTACCGTTTACGAGATCTAGCTATGATAACTTCTGATTTTGAGGACAGGAAGTCACGCGACCGGAAGTGAATTTTACTGAGATATTAGACTTTACTGTAGACATTTGCATCCTGAATAACATATCTAAAAATCATTACAAATACTTTAACTATAAAAAAAAATTTAAGGAAAAGAAAGATACTCAAATTATGTACTTTTTCTCTTTTAACCGGAAGTTGTCATTTTTGTTTCCGTTGGGACTGATACATTTCGAAACTTCAAATAAGATGCTATAATGTGATTCAAAACAAGTTTCAAAAAAGAAAAGTTGATTATTTCGACTTCTTTGATCACTTCCTTTGACAACCGGAAGTGACGGCAGACAATCTTACCCTAAATGGTTTTGCCTACTAATCAAGATCTATTACTCATATAAGTTTGGTGTCTTAATCTTTTACTATTTACGAGATCTAGCTATGATAACTTCTGATTTTGAGGACAGGAAATCATGCGACCGGAAGTGAATTTTACTGAGATATTAAACGTTACTGTAGACGTTTGCAGTCTGCATAACATTTCCAAAAATCACTACAAATACTTAAGTTTATATATAAAAAAAACATTTATGGGAAAAAAATTCTCAAAATATGTTGTTTTTCTCTTATAACCGGAAGTTGTCGTTTTTGTTTCCGGTGATACTGATATATTTCAAAAACTACAAATAAGATGCTATAATGTGCTGCAAAAAAAGTTTCAAAAAAGAAAAGTTGAAAATTTCGATTTCTTTGATCACTTCCTGTGACGACCGGAAATGACGGCGAACGATCTTAACCCATATGAGTTTCCTTACTTATCAAGATCTATTACTCATTCAAGTTTGGCGTCTCCATTTCTTACCATTTCCGAGATCTCTTTGTGATAACTTCTCATATTGAGGACAGAAAATCACGCGACCGGAAGTGAATTTTACAAAGATATTTGAGGTTACTTTAGACATAAGCAGTCTATATCACATATCTAAAAATCACTACAAATACTCTATGTATAAAAAATATATATGGGAAAGAAAAATACACAAATTATGTAGTTTTTCTCTTATAACCGGAAGTTGTCGTTTTAGTTTCCGGTGGGACTGATATATTTCAAAAATACAAATAAGATGTTCTAATGTGATGCAAAAAATGTTTCACGCAAGAAAAGTTAAAAATTTTTGGATCACTTCCTGTGACGACCGGAAGTGACGGCTGACGATCTTATCCCAACTGAATCTGCCTACGTATCAAGATCTACCACTTGTATAAGTTTGGTGTCTTAATCTCTTATCTTTTAAGAGATCTAGCTATGATAACTTCTCATTTTGAGGACAGGAAATCACACGACCGGAAGTGAATTTTACAAAGATATTTGACGTTACTGTAGTCATTTGCAGTCTGAATAACATATCCAAAAATCATTACAAATACTTTATCCATAAAAAATATTTATGGGAAAGAGAAATACTGATAATATAGAAATTTTCGATTTCTTTGATCACTTCCTGTGATGACCGGAAGTGACGGCGGACGATCTTACCCCAATTGGTTTTGCCTACTTACCAAGATCTATTAATCATATAAGTTTGGTGTCTTCATCTCTTACCGTTTCTGAGATATGACTCAGACAAAACTTTTTTGAAAAAAGCGGAAATTGGACATATCTGACGACCGGAAGTGACTTTTGAAAAACTGAAAACTGCATCTGAAAGATATTTTTATTCTCCATCATCCCTGAAAATTTCATGAGAATCCGTCCAGTCATCTCTGAGAAATCGTCAAAACAAAAAGGCAAAAAAAAAAAAAATAATAATAGTAATAATAATAATAAAAAGAAAAAACAGAAGAATCACTATAAGGTCTTCCGTCTGAAACGGAAGACCTTAATAATAAAAAGAAACAGTAGAATCACTATAAGGTCTTCCGTCTGAAACGGAAGACCTTAATAATAATAATTCTTTATTTAAAGAAGGTAACCCGATTAGTGCATGCACTATTCTTCCCCGGGGCCTTCTATAGACAAAATATCAATATACATACATACATACATACATACATACATACATACATACATACATACATACATACATACATACATACATACATACATATATATAAATATACAAAATCAATAAATAATCATAAGCTATTTCTACATTGTTTTACAAATTTTTTGACTTGATGCTTGAAAGCATTGAGTGTTTGAGACATTCTTATATGTACAGGTAAATTATTCCATAAGATAGCACCAGAGTATTGAAAAGAGTTCTCAAACAGTTTACATTTATGAGATGGTACACAGAGGTCTAAATTAGATTCAGATCGAAGATTGTATCGATTATTACACTGGAAGTCAAACATACTGTTTAGATAAGTAGGGCGAGAGTTGAACAATGATTTATATAACAAAACATATTTATTTACAATAAGTTGCTCATACACTGTGAGCCAATCTTAAGTTTCTCAAAGAGAGGTTGTGAGGGCGCATCAGGAGGAGCATCTAAAATACATCTTGCAGCACGTTTTTGAAGCTTATATACTCTGTCAAGATTTGAGTGAGATGTATTACCCCAAACAGTTAAACAATAATCAATTGAAGGCATAATATATGCATTGTAAAACAGCTTGCGTGTTTGGATAGGAAGAAACTTTTTAATTCTACGGAGGGCAGAAATTTTACGTGACAGTGTTTTACAAACATGGTCAATGTGTACATTGTATTGTAAAGAATTATCTAAATAAACTCCAAGAATTTTTTCATTTGATACAATATCAAGTTTTCTGTTAGATACAAACAGATTAATTTCATGCTCAGAAAAATTTGATCTCTTTTGATGCGTACCAATTAACATGCATTTAGTTTTTGTAGCATTTAGAACCATTTGATTTTGAGAACACCATTTTTCTATAAAAGCTATATCCGTTGATAATGTATCTACAATAGTTTGAAAATCTTTACTTGATGCATGTAAAGTGGCATCATCTGCAAATAAGTCTAATTTGGATTTTGTAATACATAAGGGAAGATCATTAATGTAAAATAAAAACAGAAGAGGACCTAGAATAGATCCCTGTGGAACTCCCGCTGTGACTTGCTGATAAGATGAATGTTTGTTGGACAGATGTACACTTTGAAGTCTTTCACTTAAATATGATCTGAACCATTGTAAAGTTATTGCATCAAAGTTATAACATTGTAGTTTTTTAAGTAGAATATCATGATTGACAAGGTCAAAAGCTTTACTGAAATCAAGAAAAACAGTACCAACAAGTTTACCTTGGTCCATTTCATTTAACCATTCATCTGTAATTTTTGTAAGGGCTGTTTGGCATGAATGTAGTTGTAGTCCAGATAAAGATCTTCCAATTGGTGTAATTTAATTAAAACAAATTTATGTTTTAGTGTATGATTAAAACTAAATTAGTATTGTATAATATAATTAAAACTAATTATACATGTGTTCATTGAAAAAAGAAAATTTCAATTTTTATATATTTGCAACATATTGCAGTCATGTCTCACTTAGAATTTTTTAGTCTGAAGAAATTATAATTTATGTTTGATTTTTTTTATTAAACTGTAGCATTTCTATTATTTCATAAAATATGCAATAAACAATTTAAGTTTAAGTAAGCTACAGATGGATATTTGTTATGCTCTAGCACAACCAGTTTAGAGTTATATGATGTATTTGTTATAATCAATCCCGACACTGCATCTCTTAGATATGTATGATAAGAAATGGAAATTAAATCATTGAAATCTGTGTCAATCTGTTAATCAAGGCTACCTGATTTTCTTGCATCCTAACCAATTTATGATTATTGAACAATATTTGACGGGCGTATCATGCAGTGGCGGGGCACTTTATGCACTCATTGGTATTCTGTAAAACAAGACCTTCCCTTGAACTTCCATAATTTTAACATGTTGACATTGACAGTTGACCAGCTTTTGAAAAACATTAACCTTGGCCAAAGTACCAGGGTACTGAACGTTTGGTGCAAGGGTTCTCTCATGCTTTCCTGACAAGACATACTTTTGGTACCATTAGGCCACAATAAAAATATTCCTAGATTCTCATCCCCACCCGCCCTGATTATTTCCCCTTGGCCTCGATTTTTTTATTGCTGTTTTTCTTCGTCTTAATTCTGATCGGGATCGGTATTTTGACAGCTGAAAAGATAGTAATTGCTGTAATACATGCGTATATATTTTAAACAAGGGTCATTGGTTGAAATTGATTGGTGATGATGCGAAGTAAGAGATAATTGAACCTTTACTATTACTTTTATTCGGGTATTGTAGATAAAATTACACCGATTGACCAGGTCAATAAAAAATCTGCAATATTGAAAAAATAAAAAATATAAAATGAAAGCCGCCCGCCCGCCTTGATTTTAAAAAAAATTCGGATGAGAATCTAGCAGTTTATTTATTATGGCCTTAATACATTTTTTTATGCCCCGCCATGAACATGGCCGGGGCATATAGTGTTTGTCATGTCCGTCTTCCGTCCTTCCATCACACTTTGTGTTTAGCTCTGTTCAAAGCTAAGTTTCAAAGAAACTATCCAATATATTTTCATCAAACTTCATATGCTGATAGATATTGATGAGAACTATGCAACTGCATCAACATTTTTTGACCTTGACCTTTCATTTGACCTTGACCTCACTTTTCTTAAATTAGTGTTTAGCTCAGTTTTAAACATACCATTCAAGATGGTGTTATCAAACTTCACATGTTGATACAAACTTGCACAGATGATGCATCTCCGGATGAACACTACCAGACTTGCTTCGGATGCTGGATCTGACCTACATTTTCCATATGATTGACCAGGTTAAAGTTTTTGGAGCAGGTCCATTCCTAAGGAACTATAAGCCCTACTTGGACCAAACTTTCATGGATGATGCATCTAGAGATGGACACTACCACACTTGCTTCGGATGCTGGATCTGACCTACATTTTCATTCCCAAGTAACTATAGGCCCTACCTGAACCAAACTTGCATGGATGATGCATCTAGGGATGGACACTACCAGACTTGCTTTGGATGCTAGATCTGACCTATATTTTCATTCCCAATTAACTATAAGCCCTTCCTAAACCAAACCTGCATGGTTGATGCATCTAAGGATGGACACTACCAGACTTGCTTCGGATGCTGGATCTGACCTACATTTTCATTCCCAAGTAACTATAGGCCCTACCTGAACCAAACTTGCATGGATGATGCATCTAGGGATGGACACTGCCAGACTTGCTTCGGATGCTGGATCTGGCCTATATTTTCCAAACAAGCAGTTCACTATTCAAGATATTCTGATCAAATTTTATACACATACAAATTTTCATGTTGCTTTACTAATATATCCTTGGCGGGGCATTCATGTCCTATGGACATTTTTCTAGTTTCTCTTGATTTTGAAGTTCCACTTGTATATGACATGCATTACCCTCAGGTCTCTGTGTGAGGCATAAGTGTCATATGAGCACATTTTGTTTATAGAATATTATAAGGGCTGTATTCTATTATAGCGGTTATCAAAGTCTTACCTTATGCTTAATGTTATACACTGTGGTCATTAAAAATCTCATTCATATGTTAGTCTGTCACTAATACTTTAACTATGGTCATATCTTTTGAATGCAAAAAAGGTAGAGTTTCCATATTACTCATATACAATATTTGTTTCAAGACCTTTTTTGCTCACCTGAGCTGAAAGCTCAGCTCAAGTGAGCTTTTATGATCACCTTTTGTCTGTTATCCTTTCGTCTGTCTGTCCGTCTGTAAACTTTTCACATTTCAACTTCTCAAGAACCACAGGGCCAATTTTAACCAAACTTGGTACAAAGCTTCCTTGGGTAAGTGGGAGTAAAAATGAAGGGCTTAGTCCCCTTACAAGGGGAGATAATCAAGAAAACACCAAAAATTTGAGGTCATTTAAAAATCTGATGATGAAGACCCATTGGGCCAGAAAAGCTGAAACTTACGTGGAAGCATGTTAAAATCATGACCCGAAGGGTAGGGCAGGGCTACAATAGGAAATCAATTTTTTACATTGAAATATATATGAAAAAACTTCAAAAATCTTCTCATCAAGAATGCCTTCTACATGTATTATATTTATAACCCCCCCCTTCCCTTGAAAAGCGGGAGGGTATATAGTAATCGTTATCTACATCCATCTAGCTGTACGTCCGTCCGTCTGTCTGTTACACTTTGGTGTACCCATCTCTTATCCGCAACTCCTCCCGTACCACTGAATAAAATTTGATGAAACTTTCACAGAATCTTTATTACATTATATGATTATAATACATATTACCATTGTGCACCTCCTATTTTATTTTTCGATCTGACACATATTTTGGGTTTCCCACAACAAAAGATTGACAGTCCTTTCATATTCATATGGGAGGCGGGGGGTATCATTTAGTCAGCTCATTGCTCACAGTACCTCTAGTTTAGACTAAATTTACACTTTTTTTGCACAGCCGAGTAGTTATGGCCAAAGTTAAAATTTTATATTAGGACAAAAAAGCAACAATTTTGCTTTTAATTCCACAGAATCCTTTTATATGGGAAAAAAAAATAAAATGAAAACAAAGCTGAAGACCATAGCTATGTAATATTTACTCCACCAATAATTTGGGAACACATAAAGTTGTACTACCAAAAGTTTCATTTATGCATGCGGCATTTGCATCTGAATTACATGGGGCTCTATCCTCACAGATAGCAAAGGTGTTTGCCAAATCCACTTGAAGACCTTGCACATTTACGTCAATCTGGGCCTGGAGATCAGCCAGTGCCTCGTCTAAAACAGCCTTTCTAACTGCTTCAGCTTCTAGTAAACATTTTTTTATTTCGGCATTTTTCTCTGCAATCATTTTTGTGCATTCTTTCTCAGCTTCCTGAATTCCCTCTGCACGGCCCATATTTTCCCCATCCGTTTTTCCCGCCTTCCTGCCATCTTTTAATCCGGATTCTCGAGCCCTCTCTGGAATTATGAAAAAAAGGAATTTTTGAAGCTGTTATAACATATACTTTAAAACCTCATGTTCATTAACACTCTACATTTGAGATTTTCCACTCTTATTGACACCCTCTGTCGTGAAAGCCAGGGGGGCACTAAATCTCATTGATCTGTCAGTCCGTAGTTCTGTCCATCAATGACAAAAACTTTAACCTTGGTCTTGACTTTTGAACGAGAAGAGGTAGGGCTTTCATATTAAATTTGTTCATTGCCTGTGACAAGACCTTTCAAAACACACTATCATTTTTTGATCTCATGACCTTGACCTTGAAGTTTGACCTACTTTTCAAAAATGTTGATAAGTCAGCTGCTAATTGAGAAGAGATAGGGCTCTGACGTCATCTTTGAAATGTGCATTACCAGTGACTAGATATTTCTGAGCATGCATTGATTTCTGACTCCTTGACCTTCATAATTGACCTAATTTTTAAAAAATTCAACTTTTTAGTGATAACTTCTGAAAACATATGATAGGGCAGTCATTTTTGACACAAAATGCCATATTAATATGCCAAAAATGATATCTCACCCACAAAGACACCAAAAGTGGGGGACCACAATTCTTTCAAGTTTGAATATGCTTTTTGTTTCTTGAATCATAGAATACATAAATATACAGTAAACCAACTTTAATTTGCATTCGAACATATGCACAATTTTCACAACATTAATTCTAAACTCATGAAGATTTATTGCAACAAGCTGAATCCATTCATTTCTGAATTACTATCAAGTGTTCCATTATTTTCCTCTTTGCATGTTGTACATTCTACTTTTTTATGTCTATTAATTCATACATTGTTTCACATGGGCAAAAGCAATTCAGTATATAAATTAGAATTTATATTTTTAAAGTAAGAAAAATTGGCATCAGAGAGTACTGTTAAGCATGTTTGAAGCTTTAGAAATATGTCAAGTTTCTGGATATGGTGAGAATTTATTTGAGGTATATCAGGGAGTTAACTTGCAGTCTGCTTAATCAACAACTGCAAAAAGAACACTAGTAGACAAACCTGGTCACTAGAGCTTTGTGGGAAAATCTCATTACATTTTATTAAGTGGTACAGTAAAACTCGGTTATAGCGAAGTCATGGGGACCTGTGAATTTAATTCGCTGTATCCATAATTCGTTATATCCGTATAACGAATTCGTATAACCATATATTGCGAATTCGCAATATGCAATGTTTTCCTTCAAGTATTATTATATAAAGCAAATATTACAAAACATACCTTCTACAACTAAGGTTTTATTATGAATTAAATTTTATATACAAATGCTTAAAGGAAATAAATTCAGTTCAGTTTATCAAATTTTGAGATCTTTAAAACTTCGTTATAATAGATGTGAATTTCATTGTATTTAACCTCAACAGGACTCAAAATTATTCGCTATATCCGTAAATTCGTTATATCAGAGTTCGTTATAATCGTAAAATTTTACACAGATTTGTTAAGAATTTTTCCGGGGACCCAGAAAAACTTCGCTATATCCGTGAATTCGCTATATCCTTGTTCGTAATAAACGAGTTTTACTGTATAAGAGGACTCAGGATTTGTGGATAATAGATGGGTTCCCTAGACTTTATAGAGATAATGTCAATGTCCACGTTTTTTTCCTGTGTAACAGCCGCAAATAAATGCCTATTCAAAACTTAAAATGGGGATGCACTGTGGTACCACTGGTATGTAATAAAGACTCTATGATAGTCTCATTGAATTTAATGCATTGGTACATGTATAGATGATTTTGTTGATGTGTGGGTATGGATGGACAGACGAAAGGGTGGACAACTTCAGACAGACAGATGGACACCCTAACCCAACCCTAGCCCCTTCCCCCATTTCCCTATATATAAAGTTACCTGCTTACCAGTTTCCGCAAAGTATTCGGTTAGACACACAGCAATGTAACCCAATGAGGCAAAAGCAGTGGACGCTGTTATAACGCTGAGCCCAGCTGTGGCCAGATCAGACTGTTGGTCAGTAGAGGATGGAGCAAGGGCAACCAGTAAACAGGCTGTGGCAACCCCATAAAACCACAACCGTATCTAAAAATACAAAAGAAAATATATTCTACAGAAATAATGTATGTTTACTTTAAAAATCGGGCTTCATATTTAAGCGGCTTTGATGCAGACAACAATGTGCTAATTCATGAATACCACTAAGAAATCATTTACATAATACACTGAACATACGCTAATTTATTATTACGCCAACCACTCAGTACCTAGTGATTACGTTAAATTTTGAATATGCCAAATTATGTACACTTACAGTACTATATCCTGGTATATCAAAAAATGTAAAAGGGGAAATATGTGAAGAGGGGGCATTAAACATGGACCCCAAGTGGGATCAGGTGCCTAGGAGGAGTTAGCATCCCCTGTTAACTGGTCAAACCTGCCAAGAGCCCAATGTTTTAAAAAAAACAACATGTTATCATGTTATTAGCAGCATATTGTGAAATTCAGATTGTAATTATATCTTTTTCTAAAACAGATTTCTCCTACAGACAAAGGTTCAAGGTTCATAAGTAAGTGAACCAAGTAATTCACAGCCATTTTTAAAATTAAACTAAACTTACCATAATCTTGTGTTAAGTTTTTTTTTATCCTCTACATGTCAACATTTATTATTTGTTTCGGTTACCTTGCTATGATTTTTGTCTGATTAGTTATTTATCGAGGATAGGTGTTGTATAATACATGGTTGCCCTCAGCTAAAGTGTTTTTTGATATCATGTCATCGAATGCTTATTTGCTTGTCAGTTATTTTACATTATGTATACCATCCTGAACACACAGAAATTTGACTATGGATGTTATAACAGTGTAGACATAGAACTTCCTTGAACAATTAGTTAGAAAGGGTAGTAGTTTTTATTTTTTTTTTGGGGGGGGGGGGGGGGATTAGGGTAATGACAACATACAGGTGTGAGAAAAATACTTTTTTTTTTTTTGGAAAAGCCTTTCAATTAAAATAGCACATGGTAAATTGTAGTCTAGCTAGCATTCTTAATTTAAAAAAAATGAATCCATTTTCATTTTTTTATTTAGACTAGCCAGCTATAGAGCTGCAGCTAGGAAGATGTTTTAAGATGGATAAAACCTACTCATTCAATCTTAAACAAGATGTGTTTGTAAAACACTGATGCCCCTGTATGGCAGCTTATGGTGAAGGTTGGAGTTTCTCAAATGTAAGTCAAACTCTAAGGTCAAAATCCAAAGGAATTTAGGTCTTGTCACAAGGAATACATGTAATATGAAAGCCCTAGTACTACCCATTCAAACGTTATGGCCTGGCTTAAAGATTTTTTAAAGGGAGTCAAACTCCAAGGTCAAGGTCATTAATATTTATATTTTGAAAGGTCTTGTCACAATGAATACACATGTGAAGTATGAAAGCCCTACCACCAAATGTCCAATTGTTCAAAATTTATGGTCAAGGTTAAAGTTTTGGATGTTTTTTTTTTTTTGGTAAAAGTGGGTCAAACCCAGGGTTCTCCACATTTGAAAATTTAACCATGGAGGAAGCTGCGCGAAGGCGAAATGTGGCCAAAAACACGAATGCATCTTAGACTTCTTAATCTTTATTAATCAATGATTGGTTTTACAATTTTTAAATTTACCCACTGCAACACAAAACAATGAAATAACTAACACTTTTTAAAGATAAAAAAATAATAATTAAATTGAAAAGGATTTATCCTGTATCTTACTTCACAATTGTACCAAAATTTGCCCAAAACTGTAGTAACCTTTTGAAGGAATTTAAAGAAAAATTGTTGATACAGGTAGCCAGTAACCATGGCAATATTTTTCAGAAATTAATAATTATAAGAATTGTAGCCTGTTGTATTAAACGTTTTGTTTCAATATGATTAAAACTGATGAATGGGTAGTATTTTTTTTTAAGTTAACACACAAAGGAACATTTGGACCAGTGTCCCTTTTCTCTGAACGTTTTATTTTTCTAGATATTGCATTTATCGCCAAGTTTTGTTTACTTCTCCACGTGCCCAGGAATTCTAGTCAACTCGGCACCTGGTATATTCGGCATCTGGTGAACTCGGCACCACGTAAAGTGAATTCGGCACCAGGTATATTCGGCACCTAGTAAACTCGGCATCTGGTATATTCGGCATCTAGTTAATTCGGCACCTTGTCAATTTATTCAATTTTCTAATGTAAGGGGTGAATTAATTGAGGATTTGCGATTATTACACACTAGTTAGACTTTTAAAAATCTTTCTCTAAATATTAAATGTCAAAAGATTAAAATATCAGAGCAGCGAAACGTTTTCCATAAAAGAAAACATGCAAGTAACAAAATACCCGAAACAGATCTATAAAAAATGGTAGTAAGGAAATATATTTATAATATCATCGATCTTCATAACTGCTTTCTATATAAAAAAATATTTGCGTTACCAGTGAGTTTTGTGTTTTAAACTATAATACTCGTATAAGGCGTTTTTGAGCTAAAAAAAATAATACGATATTGGGTGTAGATATACATGAAATACTATGTGTGTAACATACGTTCAAATGAAAAATTTGAAAAACTGCATATAGAGAGGATATACATATACATTGTAGTATTTTAACAAAGAATTTGTATTCAATGCAAAGAAAAACACCAGGAGGACAATTAAGAAGGACAGACAGTCTCAAATATTTTTTAAATAAATGTACAAAGTTTTTTTTTAAAGATTTATTATTTGAATTAACCATGTGTTCATAAAACATTACAACATTTGGTCAACTGCAATAACTACCGGTACATGTACTATGCAAAAAAAAAATCCTAATCATACAAGTGCCTGGTAAGGTACTTTTATTTTTTATCTATTTATTTATTATTATTATCTTTATTTATTTTTTTTTTTGATAAACAAAATCTTGGCAAATTATATTCTGATATTGAGGAACATACAATGTATCGTCTATGCTTTAGCCCATATTATTCTCCAAGTTTTCCGGGCTTTGAAAAAATATTTGACAGATCATCATGCTCCACATATTGATCAATAAATCGCTATGAAAAGAAATTGACATCATGATTATAATTTCACTTCAATAAAAATACTTCTCAAAGCAGCAGGCTTGGTATAGGAATCTACATGAGGTCGTGTAATTTGGGTTGTAAACGCACATGTTAAATGACCAGATGTATTTTATTACCGAGTGTAAAACATTATTATTACAGATGATGAATTATCTTACACTAAAATGTTAAAATATAATGATAACAAAAATATGTATAATACATTTATAATACATTTAAAGTTTTTTTCCTTATTGGGGAGTGGTCGCTACGGAAGTAAATAAATGTTGAATAGGGGCTCGTTAAATAGTTTAACAAATTATAGTTAAATAGTGTTAAGACGCAGCGAAAGAAAAAAAAAACAAATAGAAAGATCTTCTTAATTTTTGTTATAGTCTGTACTTATTAAAAATAAGCTATTATTTGATTAAAACAATTAAATGATGTACCGGTACGTTTCAGTTCGAATTAAAATTCAAAATTCTTAATTGAAAAAAGGACTTTATAAAAAACGAATTCATAAAGTTTTAAGGACCGCAACTTCCTTGTACGAAGGACCGTAATTTCCTTTGAAAAGTATTTATTAGAGAGCGAAACTCTCTCTCTCTCTCTCTCTTTTCTCGTAAATAGCGATTTTAGACTGTTTAGTTCAAAAATGCGTTAAGAGAACAAAATTATACACATGTATTTTTAATATTGTGAAATGTTTTCCAACATACCTTACATTGCTGGTTTTCTTTAGGTGATGCAGAACAAGTAACATATTGGCACCTGCATGGAATCTTTCACTATATACCCTCTTCATTTTCTGACAACTCACACTATATATGCTTGTGATTTTTATCCAGTTTTATTTCATAACAGTTTTATTTTTAACGCATCATCCCATTAAAATAACATCCCGTTTAAGGGCATCATCCCGTTAAAAAAGAAATTAATCATTTTTTTTTTTAAATCAGTAAATGAAAAGTCACCAAAAAATGCATTAACAAGAAATTTATCAATCAAAATATAAAAAAATATTTACAGAATTATTGAAATTTCTAAAAGGTATCTGTAATTCAGAGAGGTCAAATACATGTATTTCTGTTAAATAAATCTTTATCAAAAGGCAAATTTATTAATCAACAAAGTAGTCACAAGAAAAATATTAAGAAAAAAACTCAAATTGTAATATATATGTCGATTTGTAAAAGAATGGTGCCGAATTTACCAGAATCTGGTGCCGAATTTACCAGAATCTGGTGCCGAGTTCAACAGGTGCCGAGTTAACTAGATGCCGAATTCACTTTTCCTATGAGTGCCGAATTCACCAGGTGCCGAATTTACTTGTACCCGTGCCCAGTCCTAAAAATAGCGCCACGCGACGTTTCATAACAACGGGAAGTAACTCTAAAACTACATGTAAGACTAAAACCAAGACGGGGATTGAGACGTAGGCCCTATGCACATTTAATCTAAAAGATAATAAAGTTAAAGCTTAAAAACAAAGCATGGGATATTAATTAAATACAGAGGAATATGAAATTTTTACAGTGTATTTTTTTCTTTTGGCACAGAAAATTGAATCGCCAGCATGACGATTATCAAGCTCGTAATTGTCATCTTTTATTAACCCGTTCATCTAATCATGTAGTGAACATGTTGAATTAAAAGTTCACCAAAATTATTTACATGTATACAGGATAATAAACTCTCAAAATATTGATCATCCCATCAGTTGATTGACTCTCCATTGATTGTCACGCTTCACAGCTGATTAACGACGTGTTTGTTTAGCACAGTCTGCTTTCCTTCGAGGCATGCCAGGTGCAAGGCAGTCGTAGTATAAACACAATTAACTACTCAAATCATTAAAAAAAAGTAGGTGTCGGGACTGAAATGCAATAAAATTTAATCATGGCGGATGCCGATTTTAACCATGGCGCAGCTTGTTTAACCATGGCGCACATAAATTTAACCATGGCGGGCCGCCATGGTAAAACCCCTTGTGGAGAACCCTGCAGAAACCCTATGGTCAAGGCCAAGAGGTCAAATTTGGTGGTACTCGAAGAGAGGTCTTATCACAAGGAATACACGTGTCCTATAAAATATGAAAGCCTTAGCCCCACTCACTCAAATTAAAGTTTTTGCAGACAGTCAGACAGATGGACAGACAGACAGGGCAAAAACTATATACCCTTGAATTTTGATTACAGGGAGCATAAAAAAATTTAAAGTTATATACTGGTAAAACAATTTTACAATGGAATCTGGAATGCTCTTTAATTGTTTTTCTTGTGATATTACCGGTATATGTACTCTACATGATAAAGATTAGCCTGCAAAACTTGATGTAAAATTCATCATGAGTTGATTCAAATAAATTGATTAAAGTTTAATGTAAAATTTCTTTTTTTCCTCCTCATCCAGGTTTCTGTTCCTCTGTATGGCCCCAAAGGAGAGGCAGCAATGCAGATATGGTCGCAGAGAACTTCCATGAAGGATGAGTAAGTTGTTCATCAAATCAGCTGATTTGTTATATACTAACTACATGTACATTCCTCATGCTACCTGGTAAAGTCAGACACAAAAAGTACACTTGCACCAATATCACTGAGGATGATACTTAAAAAGAAATTTATACCACAGTCTGTATCATATTTGCTTTCTTTAAAAATACTGTAACGTAAATGGGTGTAATTCCGCGGAATCTCAATTTCTGTTTAATCCGCAGGTAGAAAATTACGCGGATTTTGTAGATTCTCACTATATGCCTTACATTTATTTTAAGTACGCTTGGACAAATTTCCAAGGAAAATTTGTGACCGCATACATAGCATAAATTAATATTACGCGGAAAAAAGTACTTCTACAGTATCTATACTTTCAAAACCAGAAATTGCCAATGAAAAAGAAATAAGTCTCAAATATTTGAGATTATATGCCTGGAAAAACAGTGTATTAAATATCCCTTATGTGACTGTAAGTGTAGGTTATTTATTCGGCTTGGCCTTTCCTTTGACCTTTACCATTTTTCTTGAATAGATATTTTGCTCATTTTTTTATACATATTGAAGTAAGTTATGCAATTGCATCAACATTGTTTGACCTTGACCTTTCCATTGACCATGACTTGATTTTTCTTATATTTGTGTTTAGCTCAGTTTTAAAGAAACCATTCATGTTATTTTGATCAAACTTCATACATGTATGCTAATAATCCATAATTCTGTGCAAAAAAATTGTTCAACTTGAAAAAAAGCTTCTCAAATCTTTCCATTTCCTTTTACACACAACACTTTTCTTTATTCATTGGCAATTTCCTATTTAGGTCACCTGATTTACTCAGGAAACCACTGAACCAATTTCAACCAAATTTGGTATACAGCAGTTATGGGTGAAGGGGAACAAAAATTGTGAATTTTATGGTCCCCGCCCCCCTGGGGCCTGAGGGGTGGGGCCAAAACCACCAAAATTATTGCAATCTTTAAAAATCTTCTTCTTTACTCCTGGACATGAAGCAGACAAACTGTTGGCATGAATGTAATAAGCATGGAGTCCTCTACCAAAATTGTGAAATTCATGGCCCGAGGGTCAGTGGTTTTTGTGCTAGGGTGGGGCTATGTAGATTATATAGTGAAAATGCATTATTTCTTTGAAAAACTTATTCTCTGCTCTTGGGTATTAAGTAAACTAACTAAGTACATAGTTATGTTGAGCAAAAGTGCCTCTTCCAAAATTATGAATTTTATGGCCCCAGGGTCAGGGGTTCTGTTGATCATATAGTGAAAATGTATTTATTCTTTGAAAATCTTCTTCTCTGCTTCTGGGTATTAAATGAACTAACTAAACACATAGTTATGTTGAGCAAGACTGCCTCTTCCAAAATTGTGAATTTTATGGCCCTAGGGTCAGGGGGGTTCTGGTGTTAGGGCAGGGCTCTATTGATCTTATAGTGAAAATGCATTTATTCTTTGAAAATCTTCTTCTCTGCTTCTGGGTATTAAATGAACTAACTAAACACATAGTTATCATGAGCAAGAGTGCCACTTCAAAATTGTGAATTTTATGGCCCCAGGGTCAGGGGTTCTGGTGTTAGGGCTGGGCTCTATTGATCAGATAGTGAAAATGCATTAATTCTTTGAAAATCTTTTACTCTACTTCTGGGTATTTAATAAACTAATTAAGTTCATAGTTATGTTAAGAAAGAGTGCCTCTCTCAAAATTGTGAATTTTATGGCCCCAGGATCAAGGGGTTCTGGTATTAGGGTGGGGCTCTATTGATTATATAGTGAAAATGCATTAATTTTTTGAAAATCTTTTCCTTTGCTCCTGGGTTTTATGCCAATGATCCAAGTATATACACGCATATATTTATGATGAAGAAAGGTGCATCTAGCAAAATGGTTATTTTTTATGCCCCCTGGGTCGGGGGGGGGGGGGGCATAGTCTGAAAATAAATTAATGCTTTGAAATCTGCTCTTTAGTATTAATCAACCATTTTATGATAAAATTTGCAAAATTTTGAAGTATGTGGCCCCAGGGTCAGTGGTTCCTTTGGGGTGAGGTGCACAACTGGTGGTAAAGTGGTAAAGTGGAAGTGCATTTTCTCTTTGTTTCTCTGATCTACATCTGGGTATTAGGTAAATAGAGTAAGCATGCTAAGTTTATAATTATGATAAGCAATGGTGCCTCTTTCAAAATTGTGAATTGTGAATTTCATGGCCTCTGCTTTAAAACACGAACCAATTTTAATTGTTTGAAAGTTGTTGCACGATACTCAGGTGACCTATAAGGCCTGTGGGCCTCTTGTCTGATTCATATTTTCCTATTTTAACCACATCACACTTTCATTAAAGCTTAATTAAATGTTGTTTCTTTTGCAGCTGGATTATTGACAAATTAGATTTAAAAGTGCCTAAGATAGGTGAATGGACATTTTATACCAAAGATGGGCAAACTGGAAAGGAAGAGTAAATATTACTAATGAAAGTGACTCATGATTAAGGTGGTCTGTGATATTTTAGAAGATGAAGAAAGTGACTCATAATTAAGGCAGTCTGTGATATTTGTGAAGATGAAATAGGCAGCTCAGTAATAAAAATGACAGGATGCCAGTTTTACCGACCAGAGATTGGGTATACATACATGTCAATGACCTGTGAACCTACCCATCATGTGAAAAGTCAGTTTTTATAGCTGGATATTGCAGGTGATGCAATGATCAAGAAGTGTTTTACACTGTAACGTACCTGATGGTATTATGTGTACTTGATTGAAAGTTGAAGTTGCTGAATATTTTAGATATAGAAAGATAATAAAATTTATAGAAAATGTTGATTTTGAATAAATTGAGGAGAGAGAAAAATCAGTTTAGAAGTTCAGTGTTGTTTTTAATCATGCATCCTCTACAGGTGTATTCCTATATGGGCCATGACTTACATTGTACCTGCCTGTGTGGTATGTGGACCAGTACCATATTCAATTAAGAGATTATTGATTAACTGATTGAAAAACTGGGAAGAAATTAGTGCGAAATACCCTTTATTTTTAAAGAATTACTACAATATATTTGAAATCGCAGTAACATGCCAATCTCAACTTCTCAGCCTTTTTCAATAAGCTTGTAAAAAACCTTAACTGTTTTTACATCAATGGATGTTAAAATTTTTATGTAAATGGTGTCACTTCCTGTGTAATAAAGTACACAGGTATCTATTTAGACAGAGTTAAGCGTCCCTTCCGAGGTATATTTTAGGTGATATTCTTACACTCAATAAAGTTCAACCCCAAACTATACACAGATACAAGATCCTCCTACATATATCACATTTCAGTGATCATATAAAGGGGAATTTTCATGGATGCTTACGTATGTTACCCATTTGATGTTGTTTTTCTTCGAGTAATAAAGGCCTTAGAAGTTGGGATTGCATAAAATACCTGGCAAAATTAATGTAAAGTGAAAGTAAAACCAGACCATTGAAGAATTTAGAAATAGCTAGATCTCTTCGTTATGAATTTTAGATTCACCAATGATGAGGAATTGGTATGTCTTTAGATGTAATGTGAACCAAGGAGCAATACTGTAAAATCACATTTTTCTGGGGTCAATTTTTCGAGGTTTGAGGAAAAAATATTGATTTGTGGGGATTTGATTTTGTGGTCAGAATATGTCAATTAGCAATTAATGCATATGAAATTTTACATTTCATGGTGGTCATAAATTTGTGGGCTTCTCCATACCTCAAAACAATGAAAATTAAACCCCCACAAAAATAAGTGATTTCACAGTATTCTATCTTGGCTATGTAACTGAATTTGTCCATGTTTTGCACTCTGTGCCAATTATATAAGAAAGGAGTTGCACAAAGTTGTTAGCCAGGGAAGGAACATTACTGTTTGAAGCTGCTTGAAAACAAAAATAAGGCATAGTTTTGTATTTACATTCAAATGATGTAGATCAAAACATATTTTGTACTGTCAAACATATACATTGAGTGTTTACTAAACTTAGCTTTATCTTCATGCATAAATGAAAAACAACAACAACAAATATCATTTTGATATTTTAATGTTCGTGATAAAAAAATTCATCCAAGACATTATGACTGTAAAGGAAAGAATTTTTAACAAGAATATTAGTGTTCAATAGTAAATTCACACAATCTGGGATTCCATCATTATTCTATCTCAACACTGCAGTTTATGCTTGTTTTCGGGTAGCAGTATCACCATCGATACAAACAAAGGACTTCATATTTTCAATGAGTGTGTGCCAGTTCTTGAACTATGGTCCAATCAGTTCTTCCAAGTCTTTGGACTAAAAAAAGAAGTTTGATAATTTTAAAACATAGGTAATCAGAGATTACAGAGCTCACCTCAACGAATGTTGTCTTTAAGTAAGGCAAAGTCACACAATTAACCAACAAAAATGCAAAATTTATGCAATTTTTATCTGATATTTTGGAATAGACCTATATAAAAACTTCAAACTAGTTCATCATGAAAACATAATTAAAATACAGCATCTGAAGCAAGTCTGGGAGTTTTCATCCCTTGATGCATCATTTGTGCAACTTTGGTTTATATAAGCCTTAAAGT
Organism: Saccostrea cuccullata; assembly: GCF_032062105.1. Taxonomy (NCBI): domain Eukaryota; kingdom Metazoa; phylum Mollusca; class Bivalvia; order Ostreida; family Ostreidae; genus Saccostrea; species Saccostrea cuccullata. The sequence goes on along the minus strand of NW_026940736.1, from coordinate 1,069,575 downwards.
TTCTTGGTAATAGACCTGCACTCATAACTTTTACCAGGTCCATTATATGGAAAATGTATGTTGAATTCAGCATCTGAAGCAAGTCCAATAGTGTGCATCCTAAGATGTATCATCCATGCAAGTTTGCTCAACATAGGGCTCAAAGTTACTTGGAACTGAAACCTGTATAAAAAACTAACCTTTTTACTAATCCAGAAAATGTAGGTCAGATTCAGCATCTGAAGCCAGCCTGGTAGAATGCATCCTTAGATGTATCATCCATGCAAGTTTGGTCATTAAATACCTCATAGTTACTTAAAATTAGAATCATGCACCAAAAACTTTAACCTGTTCACTCATGCGGAAAATGTAGGTCAGATTCAGCATCCGAAACCAGCCCGGTAGAATGCACCCTTAGATGTATTATCCATGCAAGTTTGGTCATTATAGGGCTCATGGTAACTTGGAAATCATTTTTAATGAATACTGCACCAAAAACTTTTAACCTGTTCACTCAACCGGAAAATGTAGGTCAGATTCAGCATCTTAAGCAAGTCTGATGGTATGCTTCCTAAGATGTACCATCCATGCAAATTTGGTCATTATAGGGCTCATAGTAACTTGGAAATGAAAACTGCACCAAAAACTTTAACTGTTCACTCAACCAGAAAATGTAGGTCAGATTCAGCATCCGAAGCAAGTCTGGTAGTATGCATCCTAAGATGTACCATCCATGCAAGTTTGGTCATTATCGGGCTAACAGTATCATTGAAATGAAACAAGTACCAAAAAAATTAACCTGTTTGCTTATGTGGAAAATGTAGGTCAGATTCAGCATCCGAAGCAAGTCTGGTAGTATGCATCCTTAGATGTATCATCCATGCAAGTTTGGTCATTATAGTGCTCATAGTTACTTGGGGAATTAGACCTACACCAAAAACATTAACCTGTTCACTCATGTGGAAAATGTAGGTCAGATTCAGCATCTGAAGCAAGCCTGGTAGTTTGCATCCTTAGATGTATCATCCATGCAAGTTTAGTCAACATAGGACTTATAGTTACTCGGAAATGAGACCTACACCAAAAACTGCACCAAAAATGTTAACCTGCTCCAAAAACATTAACCTGGTCATTCCTTTGCTGAAATTGCAGCAACTGAAACTTTGACTGGTACAATGAAATACACTAGAAACCTAGAAACATCTTCCATGCATGTCTAATCAATATAGGACATAGAAGAACCTAAAAAGAAAACTGCTCCAAAAAACTTAACCTTAACATGGGACGCCAACGCCGAAGGTTTAACATAAGCTCCCCCAACTTCGTTGAGGTAGCTAAAAAGTCAACCTATGAGTTAAAAGCAATGCAAACATTATTCTACTAAGATATTAAAGGAAAGAGTTGAACTTTGTTATCTTGAATATTGATAAATCTCAAATACTATGGATAATTTTGAAGTCCCATTCCCTTATTCTTTATGTATTTTAACCTCAATATCCCAAAGTCTCAGATATCTCAAAGTTTTTTCATGTTTTCATTGAGTTTGAGATAACAATGTTTGCCTGTACAATGTATAACACATTACCTTCTAGTATGGAACCCTCTGCCACTACCATATTGGCAATTCATGTATGATTTCCATGGAATTATAACTACTTGACTGCCTCTTTGTAGTTGTCAATGATGGAGGAAATTTCTTCCATTGCTTCATTAAAATCCTCCTTCAATACAGAGTGAAGCATTTTACTTTTGTGACAGATATATTGGTAAAATTGTCAATCACAAATTCGAAATTTGAATTTCAGATTTAAATGTTTCTTTTTATTTTTAGAAGTCAAAATTTTGATTCACTGATGTAATATATAATTATTATTTAATATCTAAATCATGCATATAAAGATCCTCATAAAATTGAAAAGACAGACAACAAATTTTTATAAGAAAGCAAGTGCCAAAAAATTGTCTTATTAATATTAATAATGGTTTTAATTTTTGCTGATATGACATGACTTGCCTCTGTTGCGCCATATCTCCAGTACCAGTGTAAGTAAGCCCCTGCCTTGTACATTGTCTGAGATCTGGAGAGGAGGAATTCTAGGTAGTCTGTAACAGAGCTGCTATTGGATGCCACAGTCAGAGAAGCTGATTTAGAGCCAGTCAGGTTGTTCCTCGCTACAAATAGAAGTTAAAATTCTTATGAAATGATATACAATGTCATTCTAATGAAACGATATACAATATACATGTGATGTAAATAAGTACCATTATACATGTATAATAAACCACAACTATGAAGGTCACTGTATGAATTAAGGCTTGGTTCTTTACAAATGACAATGCTGCGTCAGATATGCATATGTACACTTGAATGAATTCAATTTTATTACTGGATACTGTCAATTTTCATCAGCTTATCACTACTCTTCAATTCAACTCTTATGTAATGTATAGATTAAAATTAGTCTCGTTTACCCCAGACTCTCGCTCTCGAGACTTTGCCTGAGCTAGAGTCTGGTCTGATTCCTATTTAATTTTTGTAAATTTAAATTGAGGCTTACTGAGAAATCGGTATGGATTTTCATTGGCTGATACATTCTCTTCGATGCTAAGTTCTGTATTCTTTAAAAAGTCAGAGGATGCGCCTTTACTTTTATCTGCTTTTATAATAAAATACCTCTGTCTGCTTTACAAGGAACAAAAAACGCACATATCTTTGTTGAAAAAGTAAATTCTCACATGTATTTATCATGGGAGTCGCCATCTTGTTAGCCGGTTTAGCGACCTCTCTACTGGTTACAAAAATTAAATAGGAATCAGACCAGACTCTCGCTCGGGCAAAGTCTCGAGAGCGAGAGTCTGGGGAAAACGAGACTAGATTAAAATTGTGTGTCCATATGTCCAGTGGAAATGGATTCCAAGGGACACAACTGTAGGCATTTTTCACTTTCTTCTCCAGGGTTTTCATGGCCGAGTGAAAGCTATCAGTGCTGTCTCCTCTGGCAACAATAAGGTTAGCAAGGCTTTTATACTAAGTTTGTTAAGAAATTGAAAAACTAATGGGAGATCAACATAATTTCTTCAAAGGTTTTACTGTTTTGCTACCAGTGTTTGTAATACGCGTAAAGGATACAGGTTTACCCTCTCTGTCATATCTATGTAGACCTAACAGAAGTTGACCCATCATTGCCTCCCAACTCAGTTTACTGAAATCACAACAATAGAAGAACTCAGAATTTTTCACATAATCAACAAATTCTAGTAAATAGGGGATTTTTAAGAATACAAGAGTGTACCTCATGCTTCCAATTTTAGTTCAATCAACAGTGGTCAAACTTACCTGCGAGCTATATGGTTGATTTGTATGACTTTATTTCCAGGATTTGGGCAAAGAGATCTGACCATTTCCCATGGTTCCATTCCAATGCTTGCCCCACTAGAGTATTAGTGAACACATATACATATAAAATCAAACAGGGAAGTAAATCACAAATTTTTAGTTAAATAAATTACATTGTGCCTTCAAGAAGATAAGTTTTAACAGCTCATAAAATTAAAACTGACTCACACACAAGTATAGAAATTAACCTACCACATACTGGTATATTATAAATTCCTTATCTTATTACCGGTACATCAATCTTCATAAACAACCCCGACTCTTCCTCTCATACAAAACTTCCTCATTTAAATATCTATCAAGACATCCTACCTCTTGGTTGTCAGTGTGTCTGTTGGTAGAAACACCCCACAGAGGGCAGCAGCAATGTTCTCGTTCATCTGGTTAAAGGACACTGTCTCCATCTTCTTCTGCAGTCGCTCCAGGATGTTGTCATTGTGTGTCAGGATATTACAGTCTGTGTACCTAAAATCAGAGATGCAAGAGTTATGGGCCTTAGAAACACAATTCTACACATTTTTAATGCTCAGCATCATAAACACAAAAAAATATGAATAATATTCACATTAGAGAATGCTATCTTGTTGTGTGAAGACACAGCTTCAACTTTGATATCTAACAATACTGGCTTGATCATGTTGATAGACAAAAGACCTCAATATATTTAATGGCAATAAATATCAAGTTTATATAATAATTGACCTGTTTAAGTAAGCTGTGGTTAGGAGGGAGTTGTAATGCTGTAGAGGGCTCTCTCCACTCTGACAGGGGGCAAAGGAACAGGACAGAAGGTGACTCATGGGGTACTCATCTCGTATTGTCTCACACAGCCTCGATCCCAGACCTGGCAAAAAAATAACAGATTGGCTTCCTTAAAACGTAGAGTATTGCGTTTCCTAACTATCATTTTAAGCTGAATACAAACTTAAAATTTGATCAATAAAGATATGTGTTATTCTAGTTAGTCTGATCAAATAAAATACATGTATAATTATAATTTTGCATGGAGTGTTTACTTTAAAGGAATAACTGTCTAAATTATTTTTGTTTCATGATGTGATCAATCGAGTGGCTTGCGTGATAATTTTCCAAAACTAGCTAAAGGCGTGAAATCATCACACCAGCCAATCAATTGATCATCGTCATGAAATCAAAACATCTGACTGTTATTCCTTATATTTACATGCTCTCAATTCCGCCAATTCACATGCTACAAGCCCCGCTTCTGTCTCTATTTGTCTTGCCCTGCACATAATTTTTTAAACACGCCAATCGATGAACCAGTGATTTATGTAGGAATAGAGTCTTTTTACACTTTGTAATTTTATCTCGGACAAGGACATTGGAAATGTAAATATATTCTGATGTTCTCAACATAAGAGGTTACTTAGCATTTAAAGTTTGGTACCTGAGATATATGGCCTACCTGAACCAGTCCCTCCAGACAAACTGTGCATCAAAACACATCCACTGAAGGAATCACACCTATTACAAGGAACAAAAATCAGAATGGAATGATGAAAAAAATATATCACATACATGATTATAAATAATTTAAATGAAAGTGAAAAAAAAATCGTTAGAGAATTAGAGATATAAACACAGTATTTGGCAAAACTTCACAAAGTGTTCATTTGTGTAATAATTCAACAAAAGTTAAAACATATGGTTTAAATTCTTTCTGTGAGATCTAGTTCCCACAATTATTAACACACTTTTTGTAAAGAAAATGATCTAATCTGTGCACCTTTCTGTCTCCTTCCTAAGTATTTCCATTGTATCCTCCACTATATGATCCTCCCCTTTCTTCAGCAATCCATGGTAACCTATCAAGGGAGATACATGTAATATACTGGGAAATCACAAATTTTCGTGGGGGTTTAATTTTCCTTCTTTTCGAGGTGGTATGAAGAGACCCATGAATTTATGTCCACCACGAAATGTAAAATGTTACCTACATAACTACTAAAACGTTCTCTATCATCGAAATCAAATCCCCAGGAACCAAGAGTTTTTCCCCAAACCACAAAAATTTGTCCCCATGAAAATATGTGATTTTACAGTAATATTTTACCAAGTACATGTAATTAGTTTAGGATCCTTTCTTTGTTGTGTTATAAGGGATATATGATGGTCGCAATCATTCAATGCAGAGAAAAATAACATAACCAGCAATCATGAGATCTACATTTTTACTGCAATTTGCGACAGTTACATTCGCTATACTGTAGATCACTTAATTTTTGCGACACCTTATTTTCGCGAGATAGACATTGACTCTTTATTAGCAAGACAAAATTTTCACGAATTATGGTCATTGCTCTATATAATCTTAAGGAATTCTATTATATGCGAGAATGAAATTTTCGTGAGTATACCGTCTTGCGTAATTACGCAAAAATAAAGTTCTCGCAAATAAAAAGTGATTTGCAGTAGAAAACATGTTCTTGTTTATAAATGAAAGCAGTGATTTAGAATTGGAGTTATTACAAAGAAAATCTTGTTTGAGAAAAGTTTTATAATGATTGTTTTAAAAGTGTGACATTTCTCCAACATCTGTCCAATTTTTTGCTTTTTGATTGATGTCTTTCATTTTAGAAAAGTAAATACATGTACCTAAAGCCCAGTTCGTTCCTCTTCCTCTCTTTCCACACACCAAGTTCTTTTTCCTGTGTGTGACACAAAAACCCTTCACCAGTATAATATTATACATGCATATGCATGTTTATAACAATTATACTCTCTTCCTTATATGATGACTTTCTAAATTTAGTGTTTCCTGCATGATGACACATGGTTATACAGTAGTCTATATTGGTCTAGAGTCTATCTATATCAATGTAAGACCTCTAATACATGCAAACATGTAAGATTATTTCATATGAGGCATTTATGGTTAAGCTGATCAAATTACTGAAAATGGGAAAAGTGAAGATGTTCTGAATTTTTATTGTGCCCTCAAACAAAGGAGATATGTTATCAAATAAAAAAAAAATGAATGAATTTGCATTTTTTTTAAAACTACAAGTTTTCTTGTCATCACTGTGTACTTCCTCATCTACAAGATTATTGAATGGTAAAGAAAGAGATACAAAAAAATCCAACACAGGCCTTCAGCAAAGCAGCATGTGAGTATTATATTATTTAAACACTGATTATCTATGTATTTTTCCATGTTCCCCAATCATGACAAGGAGAACATGGCATCTGTGATCTGTCAGCAGGGGATGCTCACTCCTCCATAGCACCTGATCCCACCTCTGATGTTTTGAAGGTCCATGCTTGCACTACTACTGTTTTTTATTATTTGAATGGAGCTTGAATACTCTCTGCTATATATCATAAAGCACTATTTCATTATAGGAATTTTTCTTCTTCAATTACTATTTTTTTATGAAAACTTAAAATATGCAGAACAAGAAAGGAAGTAAGTGTTTTAATATTACATGATGTATGTATTTTCTGAATGTGAAATATGACATAGCAACTTAAACTCAAAGAAGTTAGTAAAATAAAATTTTTGTTTGTTTTTTGCTTTTCTCAAGATATATTTTGCATTGTTCACATCACTGCCCCCCCCACCACCAAAAAAAATACATGTAATTCAATGGCCTTTACATGCCTCCAACTTCAAATTACCACATTATATGATTATATCTGTGACTCCTCTGACACCGTTGAATACTAACAACTTTCACAGATTCTTTATTACATATTGCCATTGTGCACCTTTCATCATGTTCATTTTACTTTTTCATGTGACACTTATAAATCTGTGTGACATTAAGACAGAAATGGTATAGTCTTCCACTCTTTGGGCATTCTGAACTGGGGAAAAAATATATAGCACTTGATCGTGGATGTTATTTTAACCATGACACCATAAATTGACACTTTGTTGAAAAATAAGCAAATAAACCAGACACTGGTCTACTGGGGCCCACTCGATTGGGACCCTTCTTATTCCAGAATAACCATTCTGACTGCTCGATTGGTTTGGTAGGGTAGACTTAGAAGGCCTTCTCAACCTTCCACGTCAGAGATGGAAGGATAGCATTCTAATACAGCGTCAGGCGGGTGGGTGAAAACTTTGGAGGCTTTAATTATTGTAAATAAACCAAATTTAAAACAAAATTCAATTACAAAAAAGTACTTTTATAATTTATGAAGGGTAATTCTGTTAAGAAGCATTTTTTCTGTTATGTAATTGCAGTAAAATCAACCATCAAACACAGATTCATAATTTTTCATGTAATATGGGGTGAAGATTTGAGCCATAAATATGTCCCTGATGTGACTATAATTAATTTAATATTTTTTATACATGTAGTAAATATTCTTCTGCCTCAGGCACTTGATGTTTTAACCTTTCTTTACATAAATAAAAAGTTCCCCAAATTATTATATTTAATAATTTTTTTTTACTCCGAATTATCCCTTCAAGTTTCCCTTTCCAACTATAACATTCAATGCTTTAAATTCAAGGATTCAAATTCTTAAAAAACAACTACTGCAGTAATTCAAAACATTGCAGATGATATTCCATCATATTCAATATCCTTCTGAACACTCGATTTAGACATACATATTCCAACCCTTCTGACATTCCACTCTGCTTCTAGAAGGGTCCCAATCGAGTGGGCCCCAGGAAAAAATAGTAACTACATGTATATACTGAGAAGTAACAAGTAGTTGGAGATTAGAAAACATTGATTGATTACAAAAAGCAAACAATATAAACACCCATACCTCACAGAACTGGTCTTAGCTATCTTTGCAATGACTTTTGGTTCACTATCAATGTGCACAGATCTCTGCAATTCATCAGCATGGAGAAATGTACGACTGTATTAAAAAAAATTTAGATGTATAAGAAAAATTGGCTCACATCTCTTTAAATTGTACATGAATAACATATAGTTATACATGTATTGTCATTATTTATTTTGTTGATACCTGTACGAATACACAACTGTCATACATGTATGTATATAGAATAGAATAGAATAGACCCTTTCCTTCTAGTTTCTGTATAAGCAGTTCTCCTTATGCCCATATCATAATATTGGGCATCCCCAATCTTTACATCAACATATTACCTGATTAAATTGACAATATGATATAATTTACCTGTTTTTAACATTTTCATCCCTTACAGTTCTCTTCCAAAACGGCAAACTGACTTGGTTACCACACTGTCCAACATGCAGGAATACTGTTGACATTTTCCAGATCGGGATCGAGATTCTAAGACTTGTTCCTGAATTTGTAGCAGAGGTATTTCAACCCCACTGCAAGTAAGTTAGTAACGAAGAAGCAATGTCATCAAGGTATATATTGAATACTTGAATACACTTTAATGTACGTAATATGCCTATAGACAGCTTATGATTTGTTTTAATTGATTTGTTTATGAAAAATATACAAGGGAAAGAAAACAAATGATCGGTGACACGAGGATTTTGTTTAGTTTGGAAACTTCTATCTATATTTTCGCGCGAAAAATTCAACTTCCAAAAGTCCAATTAGAATTTCATGTATAACATTATTACATAATTTACTCAATATTTGTAATAAGGTACGAGTACACACAGAAACGATAACGGGGAATAGTTCAACAAGGTGTCATTTTATGGCGTCATGGTTAAAATGACGTCAGTGATCATTAGTGCATTTCTTTCTGCTCAGAATGCCCTAAGATTACAGTTTCTGTCTTAATGTATAATGTGGCTTTGAAGTAACAGGCCTTTAAATGCCATTGCATTATTTGGGGGGGGGGGGGCAAACAGGGTCTCAGAAAGAAAGTCCTCGCACATTATAATTATAGGTGGAACATCCATGAAAATTTAAAAGCTTTGTTTTTAGCTCATCTGAACCTAATTCAGGCTCCTGTGCTTTTCTGATTGTCCTAAGCTGCAGAAACTGTAGTGATTAATGTGGTTTATATTTTAGTGTTTGACTTAACACTAAAGATCCTGTAATGCAAATATTGCATATATACCATGGTTACTAAAAATAGAATTTTTTGTGAAATTCCTTTAAGTTTGCCCCTAAACTTGCCCATACCCTAATGCCCCTATGCTATGCAGTTTTTGAAATCTGTATATTTCATTTATATATTCATTTGTGGATCCTAATTTCTCTCTCATACATATACTTTTATATACAAACTAAACATTGATTCTATGGCACAAGCATTTTAAAAAAAAACTTCATTCAACTAGTTCTAGCTTTTATTAAAATGATAGAACAAGACAACAAGTCTTCACAGGCATTAATTTTGAGCATCAATTAAGGCTCGTCAAATTATTTGATATATAGAGCAATCTAAATACATCTTGATAGATGCCTGTAGCAAAGGTTTTCCATCAGTGGGGGAGGGGGACCTCTGAAAAAAAAAATCTGCGTACTACAGAGCTGTGCTACAGATGTACCATCAGATCTATTTTCCACTGATAGATTAAATCTTCTGTTTAAATCCAGAACAGATGTTAAGTCCCAGCCTTTATGGGTTACATGTATCAAAATAGCCTGATCAATTTTTTTAAAAAGACAAAACTTTAGGCTAATCGGAGATAAAAACAATTTTGCTATGAATGTTTTATCTATGGCATGCCAAATTCACAAAAATGAGATAAAATAAAATTGATAAACTAGGTTTTCTGTGAAATTTTACAAACCGTAAACTATAGTTAACGATTCTATAGTTAACGATTCGTTAAGTATTTTTCTACATATTTAACGGTTGTTAACTAGTTTGATTTAACAATAGATTTTGTTGATAAACATAGTTGTAAACTATAGCACACAAGTTATGAGTTGTTAATCATAGTTTTACAAATCGTGACACAAAGAAACTACAAATCATAAAATGGCAATCGCAAATGATAGTTTTTCGTTGTTAAGTATAGTTTACGGTTGTGAAACATAGATTATCACGTTAACTATAGTTTACAGATGTAAAATATAGATTAACGTTGTTAACTATAGTTTACAGTCCGTAAACTATAGTTTACAACTGATAAACCTAGTTTATCGATTGTGAAACTATGATTTGCTCATTTTTGTGAATTTGGCGTGCCATATATATCAGTTACTGTAGATACCTTATTTTTCGCAAGTATAGTTATTATCGTGAATGGGCTCTTCAATGTCGAATCGCGAGAATAATAATGCACAAATGGACATTTGATCAGCACCATAAAAATAAAGGCGAGTAATTTTATTTCGCATTTGGTGCTTCTCGCAAAATTTTGCTATAATTAATTACACGCGTATATTTAGGAATCTACAGTAAAGTAGGCATAGAACTTTTCTCTAATTGAATTTTGGTTAGAAACACATGCATATGGTCCATGTATTGCAGTCCTTATTTTAAAGGACAGCAACTAATGTTTAGATTAAAATCTTATCTATGACATCATATTCTGATAGTGGCTGTACAAAGATCATGAAACAGAATTAGTCAAATTTCAATCATCTATAAAATGTGTAAGTCTAGTTAAATGAAACTCTATTTGCACATCCCTGCAGATTGATGATACAAAATTGAAAAGCATTTTCATTTTGGACTGCATGCTTAACTTTAAATAATTTCAGCACTACATATATTTTTTGACTTGAGCAAGCTTAAGATGCTTCATGATCCAGCTGGATCTTTTTACAGCAACTATCAGAAGTTTGGAGCATACAACAAAGATGATTTTAATCAAATTGTAGCACAGTACCATCAACTAACTTTCACTACCTTATTTAGACCTATTCTATAACCTGTATATTTTATCCACCATCTAACCCTTTAAAGACATCTACACACACCAGTAAACTTTCGTTATGAATTTTTTGTCATAAGGCAGAAAAATCTAAATTAGTGAGTTTATTGGTCTTTAGAGACAATTAGAGAGATTAGGAGTTAGATAAAATATACAGGTTGGCCATAAAATGTTTCTAGAATTAGGAAATGGAAGGTTAATTTGATTTTGTTCAATGCTGAAAATTCCTCCCACATTGTAACCAGATGGTGATGAGATCATACATGCCCTACCTGCATAAAGCATAGATATTGATTAATAAAATTATTTATGTTAATTGTTTTATCTTGCAGGTAGAATTGACAGCTCACATCTGAACACGAAAATATGCATGGGACACCAAAATGGCAAGTTTTATTCTGGAAGGTGAAATCTTGAATGACATCAAAGAATGTCTTGAACAATGTTCATATATGCGAATGTTACAGATGAATTACCCTTTCAACCAAAACCAGGGTTGATAGATAGTGTGCTGTTGGCATTTGGGATCCCTATTTTCTTGGCCAATATTCTTGGAACTGTTGTTGTTTGGCGGAGTATCAAGTTACCATTCCAGATCCGATTGCTAACTTTGAATATGTCCTACGCCGATGGAGGAATTGGACTTTTCATGCTTTTTCCACGTAGTTGGTTGTATAAAGAATGCAATGTCCGCAAATACCTGTTGGAAATTCTGGGAACTTCTTCATTCCTAACCATTACTGCCTTCAATATTGACAGGTGTTTGATGATCTTCTATGCCATTCATTATACAGTGATTATTACAAAATCCAAAATTTTCACTCTGTGCATCACTATCTGGATTTTCAGTTTGTTCATCGTGTACCTACTGTATTCAAATGAAAAACTAGAGACCCTAGGATTTTCCTGCGAAGAAGCCTTTGAAGAAGATCTTCGAACAACCAACGTGATCGGCCAAACCATTCGTGTGGTCATTATCATTATTAATGTGATTATACTGATTGTGTTGTGTGTGTACCTGAAAAAGAAAATGCAAAAAATGTCCCACACAGGAATGTCGAAGTTCAAAGTGAAACATTGGGACTATCAGGCCATAACTCTGAAGAAAATACTAGTCATAACTATATTTTTTACTGTCCTCTACACACCATACATGATCTGCCAGTTATTTTTGTCTACTCATGTTACAACACGTGGTGTATTTATTATCAAAGCCTTATCTGCCCTGGCTTCCATGCTGAACAGTTTTGTGAATCCCTTTCTATACATTTTCCGTTTCAAGGAGTGCCGTTTCCAGCTGAAATTACTCTTTTGTCGCTGGAATAAATCGGTGATTGAAGTTGTGGAGAGAGAAAGAAAGCAGAGCTTTGCAAGTTACACCATTGATGATAGCCTTAAATTGAGACTTCAGGCTCTTCACAAAAAAGCATTAGAAAATACTGAATCAGTAACTTCAAAGTCAGCATTACAAAGTATAGAATCAGTGACTGCAAAGCCAGGACAAGATAGTACAGCATTATGATCTTAAAAATTGTATTTTTTTTTTTCATTTAAGGATACACCAAAGGCTTTTTTCAAGATTTTCGTCAATTTTGAGATTTTTGGCTAGGAAAACAATGCTAATCACTGCTTTATAATGCATGAAAAATTCTTGCTGATTTTCAAATGGTTTTCTAATTATTTAACAATAATCAAACATAAACACTAACACATGCCAGGCTTCTGATTTGATCTGTGACTGGCTGCTACTAAAAGGAGCAATAAATCACTGTGACCACTTGGGGAATTCTTTTTCACTAGCCACACAGAGGTTATCAGTAATTAAACTACAGGGACTCTAGATTTAGGGAAGGAGATCTAACAGGTCACTAATGACCATGAAACAGGAGGTGGAGCTTTGCTCTTGCCATTTTTTTTCTGATTCAAATTGAACCTATTTTACTTCATTTAAAGCACCTAAATAAAGAAAAGAACCTCCCATTCTTGTGAATATGCATAAAATATGGATAAGTGACAGGTATCCAAAGCTGAATCTCCAAGGTGTCATATATTTCTAGCTTTGGCAGACTTTGTTGTGTAATGGGTTTTTGCCCTCTACTGTAAAGTAAGATCAGACAGTTGGTGGTATTATTTCAAAGGATTCAGCTCCCTTATTTATTGACCAATTTCTCTGAAAACTAGCCAGAATGCGTCTCAAATGTGTGTTTACAAAACCGTATCTCAGATTTTTGATATCTTGCTCAGTTCTCGAATTATTGGGGGAAACGTAGCATTGGGCACATAAATTGGTGACATTGAAAGACAACTGGATGTAACTTTTGAATAAGAAGATTTATCAAAAATCTGATAAACGGGTTTAAAGTTCAATCTTTAATCTACATTGAGGCAAAATTTTGACTTTGAGAGGTGGAATACAAAAAAGTTGATTTATAAAATATAAATGCACTAATATTTACATTAAAATATTTATAATTTTTTAATAAGATAGAAATAAAATTTAAATTAGGATTGTAAATTTAACAAGCTTTCAAATGATATATACTTTTAATATGTTATCTTTGTTAACAAAAGAATTACAAGCAAATTAAATTTTGCCCTTTGGAAACCTTTGGTGTATCCTTAAAAAAAAAAAGTTCAGCTTGCTGCTGTTATTAGAATTAAGCCTTGTCAAATGTATTGTATAACAAATCATAACCTGGCAAGGACAGCTGATTTTTTTTTTAATCAGCAAAAATGAACTTTAATAAATTATATTCATTTCTTCTAGCCATATTTTATTGCTTTGGAAAACATCAGAATTATTCATTGCAAAAAGATTTCCTTGTCAAAATTTTAATACGTACATTTCCTTGATCTGGTTCTTTCATGTTATCATTGCTTGAATGCATTCTAAAGGTTTAAGGATGTACTTTTGGATAAATCTTCAGGTGTAAATCAATGTTCATGTTTTCAATGAAATATTTCCTTTGAAGCTCAAGTTGAATGGTAAGGAAACAGTCTCATGGAACTAAATAAATGTGGATAATACCAGTACAAGTATCTTTGTGATCTTTCATTTTATTACCTCACCTGAGCCAAAATCTCAAATATAAAGCTATTGTGATCAACATTTGTTCATCTGATAAAATTCCACATTTTGCTTCATCTCCAGTACCAATAAGCTAATTTCAATCAAACTTTGAACATAGTTTGGATGGGGGAATTAGTTTTCAACATACACTGGGAAGATAATGAAACAAGGCAAAAACGTAGGTAATCAAAGGTTACACAGCTCGATCACCTCAACAAATATAAGAAATTATAAACTTGTGTGATTTGGATGTTGCATATTCTGAAATATTGATTATTTTTTAAATCAAAGATTTTAGTCCTGCACTTAAGGGGGCCGACTCTAGTTTTCATTGCGCAATGTTTCGCTCATCATAGTAAAATGAAGCGTATTTACTGTTTTAAAGCAACTTCTTTCACTTGATTAATAAAATTAAACAAAATTAAGCAATTACAGGTTAAAAAATGTTATTACAATTTTATGTAACTGAATTTTTAACCGATTTTGCAACTGATAGGTAGGTTGACGTCGTTATAGTGCGTTTTTGACGTTATGATAAACTGAAGCTCTTAAAGAAAGGAGTAATAAAAATATTATTAAATAAAAAGTAATAAACATACGCTCTTGAAAGAGGGTGTTGCAGAAACTCGCGATTATTCCCTATATATCGAGAAGGACATTTAAATACCCTCGTTATGTCTAAATATAGATACAGCTACGTAGAGGATTATGTTTACGGCGGGTATTTCCTGCTAAATAAACAAAACACAAACAAATCTGGGCTACTATAAGTAAGAGACCAGAATTATTCAAAATTGCGATAACTACAGTATGTAAAAATAAATTATTTAAACATTACAGTAACTTTATTTTCCAAGACAAAACTAAATAAAGCATTAGTTTTAAGTCACAGCATATCAAGGAAAACAATTTAATCTTGCATTTCTAATGTATAGTTATTACTCAATTAACTCCTTGACATTCTCTCCCTCCCCCTTCTCTCTCTTTCAAAATATGTATAATTTCATTGCACTGCCATTACATATGGAAAAAAAATATGCAAAAATGATCCATTCCAGGATTCGAACCCTTTCTCTGGTAAAAGTACTAGCTGGAAGCCCACCAGCATATCCACTAGACCATTTCGGACACGATGTTTCTCCATTGTTATTTAATGTACACATTTTGCATTTCGTTTGGAGAATAATTTTTATTCAATTTTTGCGTTTTTCAAAAATGTGCCTCTTTGAAACAAAAATCGGAGATGGCAGTTTTGAAGAAAATTCCTTCCTCTTTGTGTATATATCAAAATTATTCTGTTTCAAGGAGGCAGTTTTTCAGAACAATGGGGATTCCCTACCTAAAAAATGGGAAATCAGATATATTTTGCCGTGTGACTAATTTTCACATCATTTAATGGCAAATTGGAAGTCAATACGCAGCTTCCAAATATTGTTTCTCGTTGAGCTTTATATATTGTTGCATTTGAAAAAAATTAATATGCGTTTCTGCAACATAAAAATTCTTCTTTTGATCTGCTACAAATTTAGGGAAAATAACAAAGGAACTGCAACACCCTCTTTACTACATAGGAATTTGATAATCTCTTCATCATATTTTATTATTTTTTGTATAAATCCTATGCATGCGTCATATATTGTAGCACTCTATAATAACAGGAAATTTCGTTAATTTTTGGCTTTTTGAGATGCCCCCCGCTGGTAACAAGACGGTAGAATTTTGTGTTTCTTACACATAATGTACAAGATAGTATTACTCATCATATATTATAGTTTGAACAAAAACGCTATTGTAATATTTGAATAATTTGCTTTAAAGTGCTAAAAATGGGCACTTTCCTATATAATCCTATAGTAAATGTACCTGTATTCAACCAAAATACCTGGACGGTAATTTCAACCAAACTTGCATGTACACTAAAGTTAATGTCAGTTATATATGGTATAAAAATGAAGAGTTTCGCTATTGTAGTTTTCACGCAATAAAACCATAGTCGGCCCCCTTAAATCATGTTAATCAATTATTCCGATATGTTATATTGGTCAGAGACCATGTAGAACTAGAACTGTCCAAATGGGACAAAATACCCCCCACTGGGTTTTTCAGAGGTCCTAAATCATGAATAATTTAAGAATCTAAGAGAAGAGAGAAATGCTAAAACATTTTTAGTGCAAATGTAATTGTTGCTCATAATATTTTTAATAAATGAAACAAAGGCGTAGCCTAATAAAAAAAATAGACTAAATATACAGACCAGACACAAATTATGAAATTTTTCTTCCAGTGACCTTGAACTTCCCCAAATGACCTTGGGTCAAGGTCATGACACTCCCTTAGGTTATGAGCAATCTTTGTATGAAGTAGGAACCTACCAAGTTGATCCGTAAGAAAGATATGGACCGGACACGAATTATGAATTTTTTCTTCCAGTGACCTTGAACTTCCCAAAATGACCTGGGTCAAGGTCATGACACACCCTTAGGTCATGTGCAATCTTTGTGTTGAGTAGTAGATTATAATGTTCTTCCGTAAGAAAGATATGGACTGGACAAGTTTGCACAGACAGACAGACAAGCTGATTCCTATATACCCCCCCCCCCCCCAAACTTCATTTGCGGGGGGTATAAAAAGGTATAAGTCCTGGATTCTCTGGGGGCCTTGAGGCAGCCAATAGCCTAATCAACTGGCACCATCCCCTGCATTTCAGTATATGACTTCGAATATATAAACAAAGTTTTATAAAAGTCTAACCAAAACTGAGAGAGGTTACATTTTTGAAAATGGATCGATTTTCTGGTCTATGACAAATATAGGGCAACAAAAGAGAAATACATTAAAACCCCATCATGAGTCGACGGGACCAGCAAAAACTCAAGATATCCGAGGATTTGACATCAAAGGTAAAATACATAAGTAATAAGTGGTTGGGACTTAATTAACAATATTTTATTCACTGATGTTAATGTGAATAGGATTTGGAAGCAGGCTCGGCCTATTTTAGCCCTCTCCCTCAGGTGGTTGGGACTTCCAAATTACTTTATATATTCGTGGTTTTTGAGATATTGATGTTCAAGATAGTAAAGTTCAAACACTGTTACATGTATAATCTATCAATTTCAATAAACAAGTCATGTCTTTTTAAAAAAAATTATTTAATTGCAATAAGTATAATTAAAAAATAAAACAATTCTAATAAATAATATATTGTCATATCACAAAATTAGTAACAAAAATAGTTCAAAAGGCTGCAATTTCAGTTGGTATTCTGTCATTGAAGAAACATCAGAAAGAAAGGCGATAATGTGCAATACATGAATATTCTCAGACAAATTTTTTCATCATATTAGAAGGCTTCATGGACGGAAATAAATCACAATATAAAGCACTTGTAAACACACAGGCAAAGGCAAAAAGATCACAATAATTTTGTCCAATGCTTTTTTTTCCTTCATTCTCTTGGTCTTCAATCATGTTGAAAAATTTCTTTGATGGAATGTCTTTTTCAAAATTTCTGCAACAGAAATAGCAACAGCTGACTACAAATGAAACATGAGGCATTACATAGATATGCAGATAAGTACAATGAAAATGATATTTCAATTTGATAAAAATATTTAACATAATGAAAACTTCATCTGTTTACAAAAAGCACTATTATAAAATTAAAATTTTATATATAATGTGGGTAAATATTCATCCTGCATTCACATCCTATGAAATAGCAAGTGTCTTATGTAAAAAAACAAAGACGACGTTATATATCAACAATTTTACTTTCTCTTTTTAAACAGCCTAAACAGGATTTGTTGTACTTATTTTAAAATGCCGTGTATATTCATACATTTCCTATGGAAATTTTTCAAAAATTTGATGAAATATTGATTTCTTAAAAGCACAGAATTAAAATAAGAACAGGCGCGTTTTTACAATGTGCAACAGCACATTTCAACACCAAAACAAAGAGACTGTTCAGTTTACAGAGAGCTTGTGTTAACATTAAGAGAGAGCACATATACACTGTACTGTAAATTAAAGTAAAACTATAGCTTTTAAAGTTTAGTTTTGGTAATAATTACTTTAACATCAAACTTCCATCAGAGGTTTGAGGAAAAATTATATGGACAGTTTGTTATACATTTGATATTGTACATGCATTATGCATGAAAATCGGCAATGTCGCATGCAAGTATTTCATGTCACGAGGATATTTTAACAGAAATTAAGAAATTACATTTTCAGTTTCTATAATTACCTTATCAAAGGAAGAATTAATTGGTTTGCGGCCGATTTTTGACGCTTGCGTCAATATGTTTCTTGTCTGTAATAATTACGAAAAAATCTGTAATATCTTACCTTATTATTGAATAACTGTCCTTAAAATTTCTTATGCATTCATCCTGTGAAATAGCAAATAAGGAAAACATGTCAATACAGGATTGATTTAAGTGTACTAGCTAAAAAAGAACAAGTCCATCAGCAGCCGCTTGAACTGATCCATTTACAAAGCTATAGTACAGTAAAACACTCTTATAGGGAACACATTACAAAATGACGCGTATAGCGAAGAGATTTTTATTCTCCATGGCTTTTAAATAATATATGTTGTACTTGTAAACTTATTTGATATATCAAAATACGCTTATAACAAAGCAAATTGTTTGTCTTTGGCACTTCATTATAAGTACTTACCTTGTTCTGCTGGTGTCTCTTCTTTCTTTTCCTCCTCTTTCTTTTCTTCTTCTTTCTCTCCTTCTTCCGCTGTAAGAAAACACAACAGAGTAAGAACAGAAAAAAGCAGACATTGAAGATGTTCATAAGTTGTTGATATATACCTCTGTCTAAGCCTTAAAGTTTTACCTAATTCAAGCAATTTTAGTTACATCAGTCATAAAAAATTATGAATTATAATTGTACAGTATGTAAAACTTGTCTAATCCAGACATCAATGGTTCCAAAGAAATTGGCCAGATTAAACAATATTTGGAATAAACAATATCTTGATTAGACAAGTTTTACTGTTTTATCTATATAAGATTGGTGCGCATGGTTTCCATTTACAGTCTATAGCCTATTGCAGTTGATTAATCAAACTGTTAGTTTTGTAGGAAATCTACATTTATTAACTTGTACTAAATAAATCCTTAGAAAATTATGCTGTAAAAATTTGACAAAAAAGCTACATTTGACATGCTGAGTTTTGCAAGCATATACATTTACAACACAGTAACCCAAACTGCCAGATGAGCTGTTACACAGCCACACACTAAATCCTACCAACCAGGTACAAACACATAGCAAAGTCAAAATGGAACACTCACAATTTGTTGGTGCCAAATTTTACTTGAGTGTTTTATATATTACTGTAAAATTATTACATTTGGCTGTGTAATCTTTTTAGAGCTTTTGGCGGAAAGGAACTTCCCCTAATTCAAGTACAACGCTAAATGTCTTGCTCATATACACATAAATAAGAACATTGAGAAATGTGCTAAATCAAATCTACGCTAGCTCATTAAAAATCAATTTCCGCCAAATATCGTACATGCTAAATATATACGTTTACAGTATGTGCCACCTAGACTTTAATTTTTGGTGGGTGGGTGGGTGTTATTTTGGGGTTTTTTTGCTTTATTTTCTTTTTTTGCTATGTTAAGTTCCAAAATTTTGTTCTTAGTACCATACCTGTATTGTTGCCAAAAGCATCAACTTTATTTATAGAATTTGTTTTTTTTTTCAGTGCAGTTTTATAAATTTTACACATAGACTTTAAATTTCTGTTGATTACTGTATCTGACAACAAAATCCACAACATCTTGGTGACTTTGGACCATTTACTGATCAGTACCTGGCTTTTGTTCTTCTGTTGTTGTTTCTGTTTGTTCTGGTTTTTGTTCACCCTCTTCAGGTTTAGCCTCTTCACCTTTTACAGACAATGAAGCATGGTGCAAATAATTAATGCAATTACAAACACAGTATAAGCTTCAGTTATTGACCAGGAGCAAAACTACATTTGATGCCAATGCAGTTCCCATGCAGTGTGCATTTTCAAAAATCTACTGCTCTTAGTGCAATCACTCAAAAAATCTACATCATACTAATTAACTCATCACTAATTCAGTTGCAACAAACATTACTAAAACACATTTCCATTTGTCTAATAACACTTCAAACAATCAAACTGATAAAACTTCTAGCGTGGATGTCCAGATGTACAGTCTTGCAAGGTACTTGGTAATCATTCAAACATTAATTAAAATTTTTCCAAGTTTAAGATACATTAAAATGTATATCTAGAACTATACCTTTTTGTTCTTCATCTGGTTTCGGTGATTCTATAAGACAAAATTTAATTTTAGGAATCTTTAAGCTAATATAGTAAATACTTTTAGTGAACAAACTTACAGTTGATAACTACATAGAGAAAAAAAAGGTTTGCTATATATCTACAAGTATTACTGAACTGTTATTAAAAGCTATTGTAAAAAGTCACTCTTTGTTTTTTAATCACTCTCTTTTTTTTAGATGATACAACTCCATCATTACCTGCTTTTTCTTCCTCTTTAGGTGCCTCATCTGCTGGTTTTGATTCTACAAAAAAGTTAAATATTTGAACAATAAACATGCTGGGAAAACTTTCACTCTCATTTGTCCCTTTTAAGGAATATCATTTTTGGTCACAATTTCATTTAAAAAGTTCAATTCATTTACCTGTAGTCCGAATATAAGCATACTCTGTGATTGAACTAAATTTTGAAAATGTCTGTTTATGCATACCTAGAGTATACCCACAATCAATGATTTGAAACATACCCTCTGGTTTTGACTCCTCCTCGGCTGGTTTAGACTCCTCAGCCGGTTTTGACTCCTCAGCGGGTTTTTCTTCTTCTGCCGGTTTTGACTCCTCAGCTGGTTTTTCTTCCTCGGTTGGTTTCGGTTCTTCAGCTGGTTTTTCTTCTTCTGCAGGTTTTGTTGCATCTTCTTTGGGAGGTTCCTCCTCCTTTTTCTCTTCTGCAAATGAAGAAGTCAATATAAAGTAAGTTAACTTTATATTAAACAAAGGAAGGTTTTTTTAAAAATAATTTTTCGAGTTTATGATTGTTCCCTGTCAACTGATACAACTGAACTGAAAATGAAACTGCATAGAAATAAGATTCTCTTACAAATCTGTTGAAGTGAGAAACCATTTTGACATAAAATATTTTTAAAAAGAAATTATCTTTAAATTTAAGAATATTTTTTGTCCAACAAAGCTTTAAAAACACAATTTAACTGGTACCAGCTGCATCATTCACTGTTAAAAATAAGTAAAGGGAAAAAATAAAGCAAAATAAAAACTACTAATTAAATGTAAAAAAAACAACAAACCACAAAATTTAATACAGAAGGATATAAGTCCATAGACTTTATAAGCAAGAGATATACCTTAATTTTAACAGTATGAAATAATCTTACTTTTCCATACTGAAGCAGTTAGAGTACTAAATATTCTGAATTCTATGTGGTCTAATATTCTATATAACCTATGAGCCAGTACCAATTATCAATCAACCAAACACTTTTTGAGCATTAATTGTCAAATTGAATTGAATTTTTGTAAAAATTATACGTCAAGTGGATAACAATGAGATACTTTAAGATACATGTAACTAGGTTTGGCTGTATATATCCCAAAGCATCCTCAACCAAGCTCAATTATTCAAAGACTTTTCTTAATAAAAAAAAAAATCAAACACCCTCTGATTTGCATATAAGAATTTGAGATATTAATAGAAGAATTAGGTGAGTGGGCGGTACACACAGTGTGAGTACTAAGTACTACATCTATAGTGAGGAAGTTAAAATTAGTAATGACCTTCTCGATACTCGGGGGACGTCTGTTCTACTTCAGGTTTCGAGGTCGTAACAGGTTCTGTGAATCACAAAGTGAAGCTTTAGTTTTAAAAAATGCTCCCAAAATAAAGTTTTAGGATGACTAATGAAATTTCAGCTATTTAGTATAGATACAGAGACAAAACTTTCTCTAATTTTAAGTTTTAAAAAATGAATTTAATGAAACCATATATTCCCATCTAGATCTTGAAAATCAATGCTGTTATGTAAAAATTTGTATGTTGATCATTTACTTTTAAAATACTTATTTACTGATTTTATTTGCTCAAATTATTTGAATTTAGGCCATGATATTTGCTTTACAATGTTGAACAACACATTTATGGTAATTTATTTTAATTTAAGCTATGTATTGCATTATATTAGTAATATTGTCTTCTTTTTGGAAAATAGAACATCAAAGTTCCTTCAATGTAAAATTACACACACAAAAAAAATCTATGATAAATATCATTACTCTGGGGGATCTAAATAATTTACTGGGAAAGGCATGCATTGTTAGTAAGTACTACAGACATCTATCAGAATTAGAAAGGGTTCCCTTTCAATTTATGAAAAGACCACAGAAAAGAGGAATATAATGAGGCCCATGGGCCACATAGCTCACCATAATTGCTTTGTCCTAACTTTTCTTCAGAACATTTATTAAATGGTTAATTTTCTTTGTTAAAAAAAAATTGACCAATATTATATTCAGAATGAATAAAGTTAACAGATTCCAGATGAATGATAAATTTTGATCAGTCTGAGCTTTGGGCTCAGGTTAGCTAAAAACTATTAACTAAATATACAAATGTACATTGCAAAAATGGTACACTGTATTGAAACATGCAGAAAAACTATAAAGAACTATAATATCTATGTAGGGTATAATTTATATATAGAAGACCTTCTTGTGACTTTTCCGTGGGTTCTTCTGATGGGATTTGTTCTGTCTCATGTTCACCTTCCTCAACACCTTCTTCACCCTCTGAGTTGACAAGTGTATACATTTATTTCACTTGGTATCATTACTAGCATCAATTTTCAATTTTTATTGGTATAATTACTAGCATTACTTTTTACATCAGCATTAATAGATATGCTGCTTTTTTTTTTTTTTTAGAAAATTGATCTGTCATTACCGTATAGCGAGTTATTTTAGCGGGATGCTAATTTTGGCTTATTTTGAAGTCTGCATGGATGATAGTCCGCAAAAAATTTCATCGCTAAAATAGTCAGTACTCTTTTTAGTGTCCATCCTGAAAGAGCTGATAGAAACCCTGTGTCTGCTAAAATTACATTAAGCTTAAATTATTGGCATACATTTGAGCAGACAAAATGCTAAATTTTACACCCGCCAAGAAAACACGCTGTACGATATGACTTGCTTTATAATTTTTTTTTTAAATGCACTGCCAGGATTTTCAAATTGAGATTAAATCTATTTCTAAATAATTATTTTGTCATAATTCAGATTACAAATAATAAAATATTTTTCTACAATTTGCAACATAAAAAGTTAAGCTGGTGTTTGAAAGTAAAGTGCAAATTAAAGCCTGACCAAAAGTTCCTTAAAATTCATAAAATCTTAAAACACTAAAAATTTCAACAACTCTCAATTTTATACCAGTAAATTTGATTTACACACACATTTTCTTCCCATAAAAACACCATGTAAATAATTTCCCTACCAAAGTGTGGAAGTCACTGCCCAAATTTGTAGTGTGTGTATGCATGGGATACATTTATTTTTACTTGTTAGATAATGTTTAGTGTGAACTTTTGACATATTATTTTCAAAAGATTAAAATTATCATCTCTCTCTCACTTTTTTGAAATATATACTTGTCTATACATGTAAAAAGTTTGTTCTGCAATTCTGCATGTACCCACAAAATGACATCACAGTGAACCAGCAATGTATTTTCAAAATTGATTACTTACAAATACATGTATTGACACCCCTCCCCCTTCCCCAAAAATACCCACACACACTCTGACACACACAAAAAAAATGATTCCTATCAAGAATTTTTGATTGCATTCAAAATAATCTATAACAAAAAAGTTTTCAATCTCCATAGAGATATATAAAAATCACTGCAACACACACAAAACCTTGCAAACAATAATACATGTAGAATAAGATAAAATTACCTTTCTTTTCTGGTTCCACTGCCTCGTCCGCTATTGAAAAATAATAGATATTAGTTATGATAAATTCATTCACTTTTATAAAATACTTCGATTTGTGCATGCATGTGTGCTAGTGCCGATCCTTTTTTTTTCAAATTTCTTTTGAAACAATTACTAAATTTTTAAAAAATAAATTACTTTAGAAAATCATAATTTCACTCTATTTTTTTTATTTGAAATACAGCATTTCTATCATTTATGGTGATATTCTGTGAATTATTCTGTAAAATCAGTGCTATAGTATTCACTCGTGCATATAACATCTACACAGCTGCCCTTGATGGCTTTCATGCAGTTGTTTAATTATTGTCTAAAATTTTTAATAAAATATAGATCACATATTTTTAGAATTGCTACTTAATATTTTGAAATTTAAACCAAACTTGTGGAGGTTGAACCTTCATTTTTTAATTCTACCATCAATGACAGCTCTAATAAAATCATACAGAGAAAATTGCAAAAATAAAAGAGTTGTTAATTAGCCAAAAAATAGCTCATATTTTAGAGTTTACAGGCCCTTTTTCACTACATATATGTACAAACATTTTTATATTTAGAAAGATTGGAAAATTTAAGATGTGCTAATGAAGGGTAAAAAACTATAATATTTAATTTTTTCAGCAGTTAAAATCATTACTATAAAATTTATGAAATATCAGAGACAGAAAGATATATTAGTTATGCAGTGAATTAATGTCCACTTTATGCATGAGAAATCTATTTTATTTTTTCTTTCTTTCTTTCTTTTTTTTTTTGGTTCCATAAAAATAAGAAAATTGGGTAATTTATTCCTATTTGCATCAAAATTAAGATTCACCTGAGATTTGAAAATTTGAATATAGTATGAAGAAAGTATTTGGTAGAGTAAATTCTAGTCAGATGATTCCTGGGTGTTCGTCTGTTAGGAATTTCTGCTATAATAACCGGGAAATGCTTTTTACAATCATCTAATAGTTTCCCTGGTTTAAACATAAACAATAAATCCATTTTTTTTACCCTCATGAAGATATTTACACTGTTTCATTAAATCAATTTTTATGACAGTTAGAAATTCAAGTTACTGTATATGCACTAGCTGAGACTAATATTTATAGTTATATGAAAAGAAAAAAAAAACATTGTATACCGGTAATTTAAAATATACATTTAAGCTTAAAATATCTCCATTTATAGTTTAGTATAGAAAGCTGGGTGTATAGGAAGAAAGGCTGAAAACAAGTGTGCAGGGAAATATATATGAAGGAGAAAAATGTAGAATTTTGCTCCTGCAACATGTGCAACCTGGCTGATAATTTAGTTCAAATAAAAAAAAAATGGGGAGTTTCATTTAATGGGTAAAGATTTAGGGTGTAAGGTTTGAATACTGAGATAAAACTAAAAACTCAACTCCACTCAATATACGCTTGTAATTTTGCTGAATATTCAGAATTTGAAATCAAAAAAAGTGGATGCAATATAATATTTAAAGTTATGGAAATGGAAATCAAATGTAGGGTTTTTTTTTCTTTAAATGTTTTCGATATTGTAAAAACAAAATAAAGAAACCAATTCAAAAAATAAGAAGAAAAAAAATAAAATACATGTACTTTGAAGGAAAAAAAACAAACTGAATTCTAGATGAACAAAAAACTACGTGCAGACTGAATAGCAAAAGGTGGATGTATATACACACACTCGAATTAAACTACAAGATTAAAAAAAAAAATCTTGGCATCCACTCCAATCCAGGAATCGTGAATTAATTCAACAATTCGTGAACTGACACAACTCTACCCTCAGTAGCAGACATGTTGACAATTTAGCAAGGCCATTTTAAAATGATTTTTTTTAACCATCTGTATAAATGTTTTTTAATCTTGAATTTACATAGAAATCCTAATATTTTGTTGGATTCAAAGAAAATTTAGTTATATTTAAAAAAAAAAAATGGAAGGAGAGATAATAAAAAATAAAAACATCATTGAGGGAATCAAGAGGAAGGAATTATTTACACCTTACATTAAAAAATTTGATAACACTGATACCACAAAATAAAATCTAGAGAACCAGCTGGACACAACAATGTACTAATTAAAAGTTTTCATTAACTTTGGTTTAATCTGCTACTTTTTATTGAATCTTACCCTTAAAACTAACATGACACACTTCTACAATAAAATCTTAAAACATTACTTAGCAATGCATATAAATAAGGAATTAAAGCTTAAAGATAAAAATACACTGTAGATGTACTGCAAAAGTGGAATGTAATATTTTGCCTGATAAAATAAAGCAAATGCCTTAATCAAAAAGAATTCATACAGTCTTTCATTAATCTACCACATAGGAATAAAAAAAAGCGAGATTGGAGCTAGAATTCAAGCAAAATAGTGAGACAACTTATATGAAGCTGTGATTTTCATTGAGTTTCTATTCATGATAAAAAAGGAAAAGGCACTTAAAATTCAGAATACGCTTTAAATATCTATGATGATAAACCAAAAAACTTCCTACGTAAAGCAATCTTAGAGGGAGTATTTTCTCAGTCTCTGCATTAAACACAGCATAGAAAAGCAAAAAAAAAAAATCCTATGTGTCCTTTTTTTTTATCAACTTAACCAATGAATTTTAAATGTTAGGGATACCCTAGCTTATTTATATATAGGAACATGCATAAATAAGTAGGGCTTTTATAATAAGGATTTAGTGCAATAAGATTTCTAGCAAGATTTGTGTGATAATCAATAAATAATTTTTTTGGTTGAACGAAACGATTATTTTTGTTCCTAATTTTGGAAAAAGGGAGGTTTTCATGCACATGCCAGCTGATCTGAAGGCAGGTAAAATAAGGATACCTAAGACCGAACCATCAGGTCCAAATTTCAAATCACCAAATATCTTCTTAACGGAGGTCTCTGCATGTTCCACTGTTGAGCTGCCATGTACGGCGTTCTGGAGAATATTTTTGCCATATGCTGCACGTAATCTAAGGAGAGAAAAAAATTCAGCTTTATAACATAATTCACCATTTTTGACAATGGGAGTAGGTTAAAGCTTTGACAAGATTGAGCAGACAGATGAACAGGTGGACAGGGGATTCATTTTCAGAGGGGGAGGGAGATAAATACATTTAAAACATATGGCATCGAGACAGCTGTGAAACAAAGCTCTCCTTCTTGAATTCTTCTGGAATTTTTTTCACTTTTTAACACCTGAAAAATATCTTTTAAAAGACAAAACAACAATTCTCTTAACTTAAAATTTTCTATACATACGAGTCTGGATTTTCTTCCTTTGCCTTTTCGGGATCTGTTGGACCAATCATTTCCCTCCATCCTTGGACGGCATCTTCTCTTGATAGCACCATTACATATGTAGGTCCACTGAAAGATAAAAAATAAATTTTAACTAGAGTTTTGGTCTTCAAAAATTACACACATACAAATCAAACTTTTGCAAAATGCCAAAAAAGAGCTGAATAAAAAACAAAAATGTACACCAAATCAAAATCAAGCATTCCATTATAGATGACGAATGAACAAAGTCTTTGCTTATACATCATATTTTATAAATTTTTCCTCTATTGACTAACTAACGCATTAAAACAAACAGACCTTGTCATGTGTTCTACTAAGTCTTCATAGTAATCTTTTCCTTTGTGATCGGCGTAGAACTCCTCAGCAAGCTCTCGGGTCAACTGTTGTTCTTTGGTGGCTGCAATCTTAAATCCTGATTCATGGATTCTGTCAATAATTTCATCTATAAAGGAAATAAAGTAATTTATAAATCATTGTTTTAAAAATTCATTGGTTGTTGGCTTTGGCCACTTTTATGACATTATATCAAGCAAAACGTTCGTAATTGTGTAGAGAGGGAAGGGTTGTTGTTGGGACTGGGGGGGAGGGGGGGCTTTATAAACACATCCCACCTATGGAGGTAAAGAGGAACTCTAGATTCTCAAATATTCCTATTTATACCACTAGAAATGAGCAAATAGCCATATAAGACAACACATTTAGAAGAGGGTGTGCAGAGGCTTTGCCTGTTGACCGATCCTTTTTGGGTTATTCAGTAAAGAATATATAAAGAAAAATAATTTCAGCAAATGAATAGAAATTTCTATTTATATTGTACCTTTAGTGCCTACAGCATCAGGTTTAATCACTGCTACAGTCTGCTGCACTGGGAAGAAGAATTCTAATTCTTTCTTGGCAGTTTCTTCAGAATCGGAACCATGAAGCATGTTGATTTTGGTGTCGTCTATTGCAAACTTGGCTCGTAAACTGAATACAAATGAATTCCAAAAATATGACATCAGCATTTCTCAGGTACTTCAAAGTTTCATTTATCACTATCATCCCTCAATTACTATATTTATTGATGAATTTATTCATATAACAATCATTCCTCATACACAAAATGTGCAAATTTATAACATATTATTTTTTTTTTTACCTGTCTGGGGCCTCTGTCTTAGCCTTCTCTACCTCGGTGGGCCCCAACATATGTCTCCATCCTGAAATGGCATCCTCTCTGGCCAAACCAAGAGCTAGGACTGGACCACTGCAGAAAAATAAAGTTTACAAGCCTTTTACTTTGAATTGTTTATTATCAGCACAGTTTTTCTTTTTCAACAACCCTGAAAATTTTGAAATCTGAAAACATTTACTAAAGAAATGAATCTGAAGTGAAGTATTTCGGGAAATTTTCACCCCTATATACGTATTTCTTAGACTTTTATCCTTTACTCAGCACTATATTGAGCATTGAGGGGTTTTTTTGTGTGCCAGTGCCTGACACATTTTTTTTTTGTTAAATATCTTGATTTAATTTAAACTTTCAACTTCAACAGATGCTACATTTTTTTGACTTGGGTTTGTTGCAGCCAGGACACAAACCCAAGACCTTCTAACATGCATATAAACCTCTCTATCAACATAAATAATTAAGTAAAGAGATTTCACTCTATTTACCTTGTCATCCTTGTGACGAGCTCCTCAAAGTAATCCTGACCCTTATGATCCCTGTAGAAATCTTCTGCCATTTCTTTTGTAAGTTGCATCTCTTTCTGCATAGCCACCTTAAATCCAGCCTCGGTGATATTGGCCAGAATTTCATCTGCAAAAAAAAATAAAAATGTTCATTCTAATGAATTTACTTCTTTAAATATGTAGTATAAGAATTTTATCTACAGAAAAACCAATATATTCACCCAATTAAGATTACAAATAGTGCTCAATACCATTTTTGAAAAATAAGGCTTAGTGGTTGAAAAAATATAGTTCTGCAGATTTGACCCCCTCAAAATCTGTGTTTTATCTTCACTGTTCAATAGTATTACTTCTTTTGAAAGGAAGGTGAATATATAATATTGCACCATGATTACATCTACCTTTGTGGTTTTTGAAGGCATCAGGTCTGATGAGAGCCAGAGTTCTCTGTACTTTGGGTTTTCCTTCTGATTCTGGGATAACATAGTCTGGGAAGAAGAAGGCCAGCTCCCTGAAAAAAATGAAAAGACCATTTTCATAAACAGGTATAAAAATTGGAAAATTTTTAACATTTTATCAAGTATATTACTCCATTAGCTCTTGAAGAGAAGTAAAATTTAAATTTCAAAATTTTGATGATCTTTATCTTTAAACAAACCTCATTGCCATTTCTTCTGAGCTGCTGCCATGGAGAGCATTCATGAATGCCTTCTCACCATATTTGGCTCTCAAACTAAGAACAAGATAAAAATTACATGAATACATTTATATGTTACTTCAAACAAATGTTAAATTTATACATCTAAGCCTCACTATCTTGAATCAATAGGACAGAGAAAATCCTTTGGGTTTGAGGTATTTAACTACTAAAGATATATGTACATGAAAAAAAGTTCAACTGTAAATAATTAATCACTGCAATACAGTTTGTATATGTATCAATGAAATGTATAAAGACGTTTGCATCATTAATACAATAATTAATCTTTTTAATCCTACTTTAAATGATTATTTAAACAGATATCGAAGAATTACACGCTTAGTTTGGACTTTCAGTAAGGCATGGCATTCTCGACGTTACCTAATTAGCTTCTGAAATTTACACAGCTTCCCTTCACTGTTGAAATATACATATGATAGAAATGCGGCCGAATGTCAACTAGTGTAGTAAATAGCCAATTTGAATTAAAAGTTCTCTCACGGCACAGAGGTGGGGCATGAGTCGTCTGATCGTTATCAACAACAATTTTAAGTTCCTATGTTATTAATTTCGTAACCAATGAGAATCTACTAGTATTCGATTACGTAGTACTGAAAGTCCAAAGATAGGGTAAAATACTCCTAAATAACAATAAAATGTCTATATAGAATTAACTGTCGCACTATTGCAAAAAAAATTCATAACCCGTGTAAGCGGGTTATGTATTTTTTCTGACCTTTCACACTAAGTTCAACTGTATCTGACCTTTCACACTAAGTTCAACTGTATCTGACCTTTCACACTAAGTTCAATTAAATCTGACCTTTCAGGCTGAGCCTCCTTGGCCTCCTCCACATCTGTTGGACCAATCAGATCTCTGAACTCGCTGATGATGTTCTCTCCTGTTCTACCCTTGGTCAGAACCAGAACATGGGAGGTGCCACTGGTCATGAACTTGATGAAGTCATCGAAGAACGACTCATCCTGAAGATGGCTGTAGAAGTGTCTGACTTCATCCTCTGTCAGGTGACGTTCTTCATTCTTAAGGATCTCGATACCATGTGCCTCAATCTACAACACAGACATTAAACAATCAGAACTTTTTTTCCCAGTGCTAAGATGTTGCTTAACTCATGCAGTTTTATAAGATAGGAACAATGGCAGCATAAGACAAGGCCAAATTAAGTTAATTTGGACATGAAGTGCTCATATGACAAAAATTAATTCCACCAAAGGAAATTAATTTTAATTTGAACCGAAATGGGACTTTTTTCTTGATAAATAAAAACATTTATACCCATTTTGGTCAAGCATATATTTACTTCTAACTAGCATAAAATAAATCAATTTTTAAAATATACGAAAGATAAGTCCTTCTAAATGCTGGCTGTTATTTACAAAGTTTGCTGCTCTTGTTAAACTTGCGAAAGTTATATACAAACTAGAAGGGATTACCGGTGGATTTTCCCATAGTATGAGCCATCAAAAGGAACACTTGAAATTTACATATTCAAATGAATTTAGATTTAAAAAAAAAAAAAACTCACATCGGCAATAATCTCTGGCACTTTGCCTGCAGCAACAGCATCAGGTTTGATAAGACACACTGTGATTTCTTTCTTACCCTCTAGAAAATTGAAAATAAAAAATATTGTCATTAAACCTTCCTGTAAGCTAGAGAGTTGTATTGTTTACATGCATTACAATTGAAGAGCAGCTAAGATTATTCAGAGCTATCACAGAGAAAGAGAGCAAAATAAAACTAGTTAATTACCAGTAAATTAAATGAAGAAAAATGTATTTGAAAAAAAAAAAACTGAAATTTTAATTAATCAGGCATTCAATTTAAACAATGACATTTTAAAAGCAATTTCAGAGGAAGAAATTTGTATGCTAAGACAAATTCATTGTATATATATTTAACAGAAAGGGACAATATAAAGAGGGGCTCTATTTTGTGATAAAGAAATAAAAAGATGCCTGTGCAAAATGCATTTTTGAACTGATCAAGGCATGCATAAATATATATGAAAGAATAATTTCATAAATGCTAGTAAAAAAAGCATTAATATTCTCAAATATATATTATAACAAACAATCAATAAGAAAAAAAAACATATACATGCATTAATAATTGTCACAGTATGCCATTTTCCAGTTAAGTTATAAAAATCAAAACATTTATTACCCTGGCCTATATATAAATAAATAAATTAATTATTACATGTATTATATTAATCAACTCAGTAACATGCATATAAAAGGACAAGCTGCAATGTCTGTAAAAATTACTGGAAGTTGAATTTTATGGAGGGGTGATATAGATCATGCTTAAATTATAAAAATTAAAACTACTCCAAAATGCTATTAAACATTTAGTTTAATCTTAAAACAAAGTAATAAGCTTTACAATTGTCTAAACTTTACTGTGGGAAATCACACCCATTAATGGTAAATGCTACATTTTCAAGGTGTAACAGAGAAATTTGTATTAAATGTTCCTTAAATTTGTTTTTGTTTTTTTCTTTTTTTTAGGATAAAGTATGTGTAAATGACAGTCCTTAAATTTTGATCTGAATGAAAAAATATCCCACAAGAACTGAAACCATAGTTTGTAACTGATTTATTTGTAATTCAAAATAATTTACCAACACAAAATATTGTAAGCCTTATGATGTGTAGCAATTTATAATTTTTTTTTTAATTTAAAAATTGAAATATATATTTCAGAATTTATGTTTTTGTGAAAAAGCCTTTGAAGTGGTAAGTCTTTGAAAGAAATTGTTTCATTTCTTTTTTTAAAAGGTTTTCCTAGTTATTTCTGTGTCAAATGTACATGTTATAAATTAAACTGCATATTTATCGACCCTTTCCATATTGAAATGCATAAAACTTCAGATAACATAATAAGCATTTGTTTCTCAAATAATTAGAACCAAGTAATTTTTCAATAAATTATTTTTCTTTCCAACAGTAAAGTTAAACACTACAAAAATTACATGAATCACTTGTGTTAAATTATTGAGCTGATATGAACAGAAAGAAAAGGAAAACATTTAAGGGGAGATAAATTTGCATTGCTATGTTTAACCTGATCCAGGCATTAATTCATCTGAGTCCCCATAATTAACTATTTCTCCCCTATACTTCATCTTCTGGCCTGCAGGAAAGTATGTAAAGAAATAGATAAAATAATTAAGATTACTGGATTTTTACTTATTATTCATTATTTCTTTCATCACTAAATATTTCTGAACCATTAATAGCTGATAATGAAATAAGATACATTTGCTGACCAAATTAAGAACTATTTATATTAATTATGACTATATTTTTGTGTTTTGTTTGTTTGCTCTTGTAGTTGCTTGTTTGATTAATTTTTCATTTTTTAAATCTATTTTTTCTGGGGGTGGGGGAGGGGAGGGGGAAATGAGGTAGTAAATTTATTTTAATGTCTCATGTTTCTTGATATTTTTTTATTACACTACTTAATTTTACAGTTTTTTCCTCTCCAACTTTTTTCTTAATTATTATGCAAAAGAGATAAAAAAAAATGATTCCATTTATGAAAATGACTATAACTAAACTTTTTTAAAGAACAATTAGGCAAACAACTAAAAATTTACTATTCGAATGCAGTCTGATTTCCCATCTACCTGACCTACTTTTGATTAAAGGCATGATGCATTCTAGAAATCATTAATACATGTATTTCAGAAAAAAAGTTAGAAAGTAAGTAGAAAAAGGCTAAAACTAAAGCTCTTAACCCAACCACTTATCAAAAGATAACAAAATCTAGTTTTAAAGAAAACAGACACGTTAATTTACTGACAATAAGAATTCAGCTTATATCATTAGAAAAATCAAGAAATTCAAATTAATTCTTTTTAAACATGGTTGACATTCTTCATGCTGCTATAAAAGCATAATTGTATATGTCTGCAACAAACAATGGGCAACAGTATGCAGATTACGTTGCAACATTATATACCTTTGGCAAACCTAGATTGTGGACGGGTCCCTGTGTCCAAAAATACAGGAAAGAAAAATCCATGAGAAACACACAGAGAATTAAAAATAGACACGAAACAGAAATCTGAATTTTCTAGGATTTTTTTTTTCAATAAGTACAACAGTAAATGAATCAAAATGTTTATTCTTATGATGAGGATTTGGGAAGAGAATTGGTTCACTGTGTACAAGGTTCGATTCAATCAGGAGATGTTGTGGAATTCAAAGGAAAGTTCTTGGGAATATCCATGCAATGTTACGAATGAAAAAAAGTCATTTTTCAGGAATTCAACAACAACAAAATTTTAAAAGAGGAAAAAATATCAAAAACAGAAATGGGGAAAAGAGTTACCTTCTTCTGTTTCTAAATAATTGTAAAACATGTTTTTTTAACAAATTTTCAACAAAAAGATAAATTCCCTTTTTTCCCTTAGGCTTAAATATATCTCTAACATTTCAATGTCAAAGAACATTAAACACTATTTTTAAGATAAGAGATTTTAATTAGTATGAAATTTACCTTTAAAAAGTTCACAAAGAAAAGAAAAAAATAAGAATGAAGATAAATATTAACCTCTCATATTCTACATAGATTAAGATAGAGTATATAACATTGATCGATTATATAGGTCACGTTAATAAAATTGCCTATTTTATATGACATTTGTAAGCATACATAATAGTGTGTAATGATTAGCTCATCATGATAGAATTTTCATGTGAAAAGATTAAGTTAATTAAATACTTCTTGTTTCTTAATTTCTATAAAAACTAAATCCACTATTCCTACTTTATTGGTGAAACATTTTTTTTTTTTCACTGAGGATTCATAAATAAATCTAATAAATTTTATAGCTTTTAAAAATAGTATCAATAAATGGAACTAAAAGAAAACATATTGTACGAAAAAATTATGATCAAACTTCTGCTTGATCTAATTTTAAAGTATCTATATGCAGATAAAATCTGTCAAAGTTTATAAACATCTAATTAGTCATGAATCTCAATTTTTTACAAACATCTACTTGACCCTGATTCTCACCTTCTTCCTCTTTCTCCTCCTCCTCTTCGTCCAGTTTTTCCTGAGACTCCATCTGAGCGATGTATGGATCCTTAATCTGCAAGGACAAAAAGTTTCAAAAGTTTCAAACCGTGCCATGTAAAACCCTGATTTATAATTAGAGCTGACATATTATTAAAAATAATATTAAAATTCTATTGTATAACTACCAGTATACAGTGTTTGAAACTTTTTTATTGATATATATTAACCGACTGATTCATTTTAATTCACTTATAAATCTAGTCAGTAATATATGTTTTAAAATGTAGACATGGTTTTGATATTTGCTTTTGCCTTGAATATGACTGTAATTACCTAAATATTAACATTATATACAGTAAATCCTGGTTATTAGAAAGTCACTGCAAATCTCAGATTTTGCCTCCTTATAACAGTATTTCTTTATTTCCTTATAAGATCAAATCTTCGAAAAAAATCTACAACAATATTTGCCCAAAGTTCATAATAACCAATATTTCCTTATAAACAAGTTCTTGAAATCCAAGTTTCACTGTATTCTGTTAACATGTATCAATTCAGCAGCAAATGCAGCTGCCATCTTAACTTTCCAAATATGGTGAAAAAATCAAATGCAAAATGATCCATGTTGGATTCCCATACGGATGACAAGTTTCAAGTGAAAATGTGACTCCATGTAGGTGTACAGATCGATGCATGACAAAATGAACCCAATCTGTCGGCCATAAATATTTACCTCCTTCCTCTCAGCTCCTCCATCAATGACTTTGTGCTCATGTTGTAGCTGTTCTGTTATGGTTCTGAGAATTTTTGGAGAGTTTGCTCCCCTGACAACTGCTACTAAGACACCTCCCTAAAAAGATTATTACATAATTATCACTAAAAAAAATCCATATGCAATGAATCATTACCAGTTTTTTTTTTAGGGGGTTGGACCATCTAACCCCCACCCCGCCCCCTAGATATGGGCATGGATAATTCACTTGAATGAATTTCAATCAACTCTAAATTCTCATATTCCATGAAAACTCTTTGTTGTAAATTTTATATGCTGCACCAAATTATGCCTTATAAATTAAACTGATTTGAGTTACAGATACTCATGGATAGGACCCTCTCAACCAAAATTTCAACCCTGCTAAGGAAGGGTTAAAATTGTTTGGCAATTCTCCACATTTTTTTTTCAGAGGGGGGGGGTCCTTCACAAGTCTCATGATTCAAGTTGAATCACTTCATAAAAAATATTATTTTGTAATATATTGAATATCTTTCTAATACTTTACTTTCAAAAGGGAGATAACTTACAGCATAGAATAGGAAGCATGGTTCACAGTGCCCTCTGTATTTCTCTAGAGCATCAATGGTATCTGCTTTTGCCTAGTTACATCACATAACACAAAATTTTAATTAATGAAATCTTTAAGAAAATTAAATCATATAATGACAATTAAGCTTTATGTATTAGATTCAGAATGAACTCAGTATTACCATTGCTTTTTTAAATACATTGATGTACTCAGAAAAATTACTCTTTCATTTAAAATATACGTCATTTAATAAATATTTAAAAAAAAAATAAAGGAATTACTGTATAGTATAAATATATTATATTATATTAAATATAATACAGAGAAAACATAAAATTAGAATAAAATTAACACACAAAAATAATGAAAATATGGAAGCAAATTGTGGATATAAAGACAGTCAACAGTTGTTTTCTATCCTACGTTATTGAATGAAAGAATTTTAACTGCTATCCTACTATAAGGCCATAGTTTCTACAGAATTTAAAGATAGAATTATCAGAAAGCTTATTTCAAACAGAATCTAAGATGAATTCATTCACAATATGCTGAATCTTGCAAGAGAAACTATTGTAAAAGAATAGAAAAGAAAGTAGATGAATTACAGAGCTGTATCTATCTTAAGCACTTAAATTTTGAAAAGTTTCTTATTTACCAAGAAAAGCCATATTCAAGTTCAGGATAATTAGAAGTTAAAGTTTACTAAATTCACTATATCAAGTTTCTATATCAATTGCTACTTTTTAAAATGTCCTTGCGCTA
Organism: Saccostrea cuccullata; assembly: GCF_032062105.1. NCBI lineage: Eukaryota > Metazoa > Mollusca > Bivalvia > Ostreida > Ostreidae > Saccostrea > Saccostrea cuccullata. The sequence goes on along the minus strand of NW_026940736.1, from coordinate 1,032,497 downwards.
TTTATAACTTACAACTGCAAAATGAAGGAGCTCGTCTCCAAGTTCATTTTTTAATCGTCGTAGATTTGCAATTAGACAAGTGCTAGGTCCACTCCACTCTTGGTAGATATCAACAACTGTCAACAACAAACCAAATTAACCAACCAAATCGCATAACGCAAAACACACCCAGAAGTCTATTCACACACAAGGTTTAGAATATATGCAGCTTTAATTTGGAATGAAAATTTCTAAAAATTCAATCTTTTTTTAGTTCTGATCCCTTTTCCCAAAACTTCCTTGGTGTAAATATAGACTTTTAAATCAGCAAATAACAGAATACATGCATATACATAAAATGGTAGGATAATTTATAATCCACCATTTTAAAATAAGTTTTTCTCCATTATTTGCTAATTCATTTTTATGCATGCACATATCAAGCCAATGAGAAAACTGGCACATTAAATGTTGTGTATGGATGTTTCTTTTTGTACCGGGTATTTACAATTGATTGGAAAAAAAGTGTCCTACAATTAATGGAAAATAATGTTGGTCATTGTTCCTAATTAAGTTCTCTTATTGGCTAATGATATCCATGCATCAATCATTAGTGTATCTTTAGTATATACACGTGAAAATAACACAGCACACATGGGAATATTGTAAAAATTGTGGATTAAAATCATCAGCTGTGGGTGAAAAATTCAAACTTCAATTTGAAAATGAAATAAGTGGGAATAGCTGAAAAAAGAAAATCAACGTGAACAGAATGAATTTGGGCATGCAATATAATTTTACTGAATATCAAAATACATGAAATATATTTTTTTCATGTGACACAAAGAAACAAAAAAATTCTGGGCAGCAGGCCAAAGCTGTGGGTGTCACATCTATAACGAACTCATAACGAACAGGAAATGTATTCCAACGACACAACATCATGTGACTTACGGCCGCAAGTTTAAGTAGGTCATCTCCGATATCATTTCGGATTCTCTTAAGGTTGCTTAGCATTCCTTTACAGGGACCACACCATTGCTGGTAAATGTCTACCACTATAACACCAAGTCGCAAATGAAAACTAGGAAATGATGTGCTTTTATAGTAACAATTAATAAATACATTTATAAAAACATTTCTCGGCCATCCCCTTGAAGGTTATTTTAAAATAACAGCATTAAAAAATTTTTCATATTCCATGCAAGTTTGGGAACTTTTGGCTATAGCCATGACATGTACAGGTCAAATAAAGGTAGTTTAATTGTTGTTCAATATTTTTGAAAAGCATTTATCAGTATATTTCCATTCTTCAACTTACTATGAAAGTTGAAATTTAATAATTCTCTACAATATCTCTACCATATGGTCTGTTTTCTTATGATTATCTTAATTAACTTACATATAGATATTAAATTCAGTCACTTCAGAAGTTATTATAATGTGTTACTCACATGTGCTTTCAACATCAATGTTAAAAAATGTGATTTTTATAGGGATTCGCACTTCAATTTGATAACTTACAATGGCAAATTTCAAAAGTTTATCACCCAGCTCAATTTTGGCTTTTTTGAAAACGCTGACCAGACTAGTACATATGCCACTCCAACTCTGGTATACATCAATTACTGTTAGTAGAAAAACAGAATTTAGTATTTAAACTATGGAACCTTTTCTTTCCTGACTGAAATAAACATGTATATGCATTCCATGCTCTCTTAACCTCTCTGGATTTAAAAATCGATGATTTATGAAACACTTGAAACACATCTCTGTATAAGAACTGTAAAAAATAAAATTTGTAGTCTTTAATTTGTCCCACTTTAGTTTAACAATGGGCAGTCCTCATTCTGAGAATCAAGATTCCTATTGTTCACATTGTCCCCCCCCCCCCCCCCCCCAAAAAAAAAAAAAAATTTGTTTAACTTTTTAAAATGATTAATTAAACAATCCATTCTGACTCATTTACTTCAAATTGTAATAGAGTTTTAGCCACCTCTCATAAGGAGAAATATCATACATTCAAGAAGACATCAACCACTAGTAAGAATCTTATACATCAATACTGCTTTTCAGGGGAAAAAAATCCTTCAGCAAAGCGAATCTTAAAATTATTCTCTTAGTTTTTTCAAGTACTTTCAAAATATTTCCACACTACTTTGAATTAATTTTTTGGTCAAAAAGGCTACAGTATATATCAACTTATGAGTCTGATCACCAATCATTAGAATAAACATGCCTGGTTATATGGGATCTGCATGCTGTTATAATGTTTAAGTCAGTAAAAGAGAAAAATAGATAAAACATGTGTTACATCCAAACAAAATTGTTATGAAAGCAAAATACAGGAAGCTCTGAGCTCAACACTGCTGTTACTGCCACACGTGGCTCAATGGCCAGAGCAAGATGGCGATGGCATGGAAACTTACTGTCACAAAGTGCAACAAGTTGTCACCAAGTTCTAGTTTTATTTTTTTAAAAGTTCCCGTTATTGATGCACAGGGACCACACCAGCTCAAGTAAACATCTACAACTATTTTTCAAAACAATAATGTAAATATTGATTTTAAAAAAAGAAGTGTAATATTCTTAATCATGTCCTGGTTACTTGAATCCTGAAAATCAAAAGTTACAATATTAATACAAATATAATCAGTACAAATATAAATGGTAAAAGAAATAAAATAAGTTTCTGGAATTAATAATCATATGATATAATCATATCTACTGTGAATGTGGAATTTTACAAGTGGGAGTAATAAACCCTAAATATAAGACAAAAGCTTTTTATATAAATACACCCAACATAGCATTTATCAGTGCACTTTTTCAGTTTTACAATACATTATCCCAATACAATGGTAGTAATAATCATGCCCAAAGTTCTAGATTCTCAGTAATTTGTGTACTTAACATTATAAGCAACATGTGTAAAGAATTATTTAAACACTGATGTTTACAGCCTCTTTGAAATACAAAGACAACATTGTTCTCCATTATATCTAACTTACCACAAAGCTGACAACAGATACAAGGACATTTCTTTATGATAGTCTATATTAAATTTCTCCATAACATGCATATGAAGATGTAGGTCTAAATTATGCTGATGTCAAGGTTCCAGATTATTCTGTGACCACCTAAGCTGTGCTTGATACTTTAGTGTACAATATCTTTCTCTCTGTCCCTCTTCTCTCTCTCTCTCTTGCTCTTTCCCTCTCTTTCTCCTTCTCAATTAAACCAGAACTATTCTTCAATAATATATTAATGTTACAACCATCTGTGTTTGTGACATTCCTCAAATCATCCAGGACAGCACACATTCCTCAACCAACAATTCTCAAAACATAGTGCTTAAAGCGGTGTTATTTACATTGATTTTTGACCAGCATATAACATTCAATACTTCACTTACGACTGCGAAATGAAGGAGTGAATCACTTAGGTCTACATTTATCCGCTTAAGAATTGGTAAAATGCAAGTGCACCTTCCTATCCATTGTTGATAAACATCTACAACTTTTAATTGTTAAAAATGGTATATAGTGTCATTTCAATTTTTTTATATTGAGTTTTGAAATAAACTGGTCTAATCTACTGCATCATTAAAATTGGATGTATGATTCTGAAGAAAATGCCTAAAAGGCAAAATATTAACAGACAAAGTATGAAAACTGATTGCAAAATGTCAATTGATTGATGTGACCACACAAAAAAATTTGTTTGTTCACAGCATATATGCTCACAATAATTAATATAATAGAAGATTTCTGTCTAACTTAAATTCCATTATGCAGTTAATTTTCAAAATGCTACAAAAAGGAAACAAGAAGAAAAATTCAACATTGAAATTTTCATGAATGTAAAATATATTGGAACGTATGAAGTACACATAATCTTTACCATATAGACCCTCCTTTGAAAGCATGTCCTCCCATTCTTCTTGAGTTTCTATTTCTTGCTGAAGCTGCGCTTCCTGCTTTCGTCTAGCCATGATAACGCTTTTGTGTTATCTAAAATTTGACAGAAATCGTTGTATTGGTATCCGTGAATGAATATCCTGCGCTGCTATTTTAATTTCTGTTTATACTGTCTTGAAAATCAAAGTTTACATTCAAAGTTATTCTTCGTAACACACACTTTTTTCAAAGAGAGTAGACAGTAATCTTGTCTAAACAAAGAATTAACTTCATCAAAACAGAAAATGCATGAAAAAATTGAAAAGTTTATGAAATACAACACCTATACGTCCACGAACGCCGTCTTTCCTCGCACCTTTCTGTTGCAGGTTGTTTGGTCTAGTAACAGACACTTCCGGTTAATTTTGATTGGCTCATACAACAAAACTAAAAGTTAAAACGGTAAGCAAAAAATCCGGGAAATATTTTTCTCACTCTCCGATAGATAATATTTCTGAACAGTTCAAAATTTCATAGACAAGAAGATTTGAAAGTTAAATTCTTTGTGTCGTTTATTTGGACCGAAAATTATGTATATTTACACACCGTATATGGATAGAGATATAGGTCAAACCTGAGTGAGGAACCAAAAAAAATAATCCATATGTCCAGTAGAAACAAATCTTTTTTGAAAGGTATACTAATAACTTTTTTAATATGAAAATGATTTTTTTAAATATACCCAAGGTGTCGATAAGGAATCTTATGTCTTTTGATGTGATGTTTTCTTTTCCATCAAATTTGTTTTAGGAAGCCTGTTCAACTCAAAATACAAGGGAAAATAACACAGAAATTTTGAAAATTCTAAGCATGAGTATAAAATGTTCATTGAATAAGTATATTAAAATTTTCTATCTATTTAACACATCAAAGCCCTCGCCAATATTATATTCATCATGCCCCCCCCCCCCTGTAGAGTTAATGCTATGTGAATATCCCCACCTGTGGGAATATCCTTATTCTTTCCTACTTTTTAAACATTCAAACTTCCCGTATGAAGTAATTTTAATTGAGGGTGGGGGTGCAGAGGAAAGCGTTTTTGACAAGCAAAAACTGTAGATTTGTTTTGTTTTATGATTAAAGTGAGCCTAAGTTTAAACTTCATGTTTCAAAAACAATATTAGAGATAAATAATATTTAAAAAATCCATTTGTAACTGTAAGTTCATTTATTTTCATCATTTTAGATAAGTATTAAAACACGATAATACATATTTAATGTTCCATTTAATTTCCATTTGGGTTTTGTGTTTTCATTTGGGTTCCAGCAAATAGCGCCGTTAATATACGTCAAATCTGACAATGATAACAGTACCAATAGAAACAAATCTTTTTTGAACAATTTTGCTAAAGAAAGGCAGTTGCTGATCATTTTTCATATTTGAAGTTTTTAAACAGTAAGTCCTCGAAAACCAGGCTATAATAAGCCGACTGAGTGAGTTAGTCTAACTAACCATGTGATGTGATGTTAAGGTATTTACGTTTTTGACCACACCGTTTTTAAAAATAAACTTTCATCTGCCTATATTATATAAATTAGTATATATTTGCAAAAAAAATGTGCTGTAAAATCGGGGGGGGTGACTTCTGTGTATTCCAAAACTTAAAACCAATACTCCTTTTGTGACAGAGATGACAACAGGGTTCATATGTAGGCAAAGAAGTGGATGACCCATCTTGTCCTTTGTTTTAGGAAACTCAAAATACAAGGAAAAAAAACACAGAAATTTTGAAACTTCTAACCATGGGTATAAAATGTATAAAAAAAAATATTCAAAATTTCACAAAAAGGATACTGTGTGGCGTCATCAATGCTACAATGTCCACTTTTCAACCTTTTAAAAATTAAAACGTAACAATTTTAAATAAGTGTGACGCTAACAATCATCACTAAATTTAAATGAAACAACAAAAAGTGAAGAAGAGAGGCAAAACAACTCCTCGAAAACCAGGTAAATAAACTAATTAACAAGATATTTTTGACCACAGATCAATGCATATCATTGAAAGTTACATGTGTGTGTGTGGGGGGGGGGGGTGCTAAATATGTGTATATATTTGAAAAAAGTTACTTATTCTTATGGATATATATATTTCTCCTTTTATGTAAAAAAAAAATATACAAATCATGGACTACATGTAACAAGACCTCAATTTTGGATTTCAACAAAAAGTGAAGACAACCCCGTCACAAGATATGTAAATCAATGTTTTTTACATTTTGTTTACAATGTTTAAAAATGAGGTACCAATATCGTATGTATATTTCCTCTAATAAAAATCATGGAAATAAATTTTGGAAATGGTGAATAGGTCAAGAAATCCTTATCCCCCATTATATTTTTAGAATTATTAAATTTCTAAAGTAAAGAATTACCCCCCCGAAAAAATTGACTCAGGAAAGTTTTTTTTGGGGGGGGTATTGTCGGTTTGGATGGATCTACAAAAAAAATCCTTGACACAGAAAATCTAATCCTAAATACATGTAACAGTAAATATGTAATTTTATTTGAGTGATTTATTTTAGTGATGAATTGGTCAATAACCCGGGCACTCCTTCCCATGATTTTTCAGTGTCATTTATTTTCTATTTTCAAAAGTTAAAGAAATAAACAATTCCACCAACCCAAGAAATTTCACGGAAATTTATTTATGGGGGGGGGGGGGCGAATATTATCTGTTTGGATGGATCTATAAAGCAAAAATTTCAAATTTCTTGACAAGAAAATAATAACAGAATATCCTCATCAATCTTTTTAATGCATTCAATTTCTCAAAAAATTAACCTGTTGTTCAAATGAATGTTTTCAGGACACAAAACTAAAGATCCTAAAGTTTAATTATTCATGGGTTGATGCTGTGGAGGAGGAAGAGAGACGTACAGAGGTACAGAATAGAAATTATCTATGTATAAGTTACAGAATAGAAATTATCTATGTATAAGTTACAGAATAGAAATTATCTATAATTAAGTTATATAATAGATAATATCTACGTATAAGTTATAGAATAGAAATTATCTATGTATGAATCATATATTTAAGATATAAATAACAAGTTTAAAAAAAAAAAATCAATGGTAATTGAAGTGGGTCGGTCACATGATCAAATCCTGTGAAGGCCGAAGGCCTTCTCAGAAATTATCTATATAAAAAAAGTTCTCCATTCTAACTTTTTCAACAAATTAACAGGAGTTTTATTATAATTTTTCGACATTGGTTCTTAAAATTTTTGATAAGAAAAAAAATGGCTCATGATTACACTTCAGACATCTATATATGCATACATTTCTGAGATTTTGGTGTTCATACAAACCTGATTTGTTTTATCTGGTAGAAAGAACAACAACAGAAAAGACAGATGAAGAAAAAGTTGGAGAAAGAAATTTCAGAAGAGAAGAAAGATGGCAACGCAAATGGCAACAGGTATGGTAATACACGCTCTGGTCCAGAAGTACATGAGTAAATACTAGTAAAATATATTTTGTATATCAATGTGTTGTGGTATTTACAAGAAATAAAAATGTGTCAAATATATTATTAGTACATTCTGTTTCAAATAGGTGTAAGAAAATTACTTATTCTTATGCTATATATATTTCTCCTTTTCGTAGAATAAAAATCATGGACTACAGTGCAATTTTGGATTTCGGAGACCACCCCGTCACAGATGTGGTAAGTTTACTTGTTTACATTATTTAACCATAAGATCAATGTCCTCTAATTGGGAAATAAAAAAAAAATCCAATACTAAATACATGTGATAGTGAATATGTAATTTTATTTAAGTGATGAATTGTTCAATAACCTGGACGCCCCTCCCAAAGATTTTTTCACAGAAATTTATTTTCTATGAAATGCCAAAGACAATTCACTTTGGGAAGTGATTCATATTTTTTGAGGGGGGGGGGGGTGAACATTATCTGTTTGGATGGATCTATATGGCAAAAATTTCAAATTCATTCACAAAAAACAAAAGTAATCAAAATCTTATTTAATCTCTTAATGAATTCATTTTCTCAAAAAATTAACTTGCTGATCAAATGAATATTTTCAGGACACAAAACTAAAGATATTAAAGTTTGATTATTCGTGGGTTGATGCTGTGGAGGAGGAAGAGAGACGTATAGAGGTACAGAATAGAAATTATCTATGTATAAGTTATATAATAGAAATTATCTATGTATAAGTTATATAATAAAAATTATCTATGTTTAAGTTACAGAATAGAAATTATCAATGTATAAGTTATATACAGACATAGAAATTATATATGTATAAGATAATCATATAGAAATTATATATGTATAATTTATATTATAGAAATTATCTATGTATGTTATATTATAGAAATTATCTATGTATAAGTTATATGATAGAAATTATCTATGTTTAAGTTACAGAATAGAAATTATCAATGTATAAGTTATATACAACTGTACAGACGTAGAAATTATATATGTATAAGATAATCATATAGAAATTATCTATATATAAGTTATATAATAGAAATTTTCTATATATAAGTTATATAATGGAAATTATTTATGTTATATATTAGAAATTATCTTTGTATAAGTTAAACACACAACAGAAATTATCTTTACGTGTATAAGTTAAACATGTTAAACATATATACATGTCATACAATTTATCATTGTTGAACATGCAGTTGTATATTATAAATTATCCTTGTATAAGTTGAATAATAGAAATTATCTGAGTATAAGTTAAATATATATAAAATGAAAATATCTACACTAAAAGTGTATTAGTACATGTACCTTATTTAATAAGTGATTTTAAGTGGTTTCAAGTTTCTCTATTCTAACTTTTCAACAAATTATCAGGAGTTTTATTATAATTTAGTGACAATGTCAAGGGATTACTAGACATGACAAAGGTTTCAATTTCAAACATCTGTATATGTATACATTAACTTGATGTTTTATAATAAACCTGAATTTTTTATCTGGTAGGAAGAACAACAGCAGAAAAGAGAGATGAAGAAAAAGTTGGAGAAAGAAATTGCAGAAGAGAAGAAAGATGGCAATGCAAATGACAACAGGTAATACAAGCACTGGTTCAAAAATTTCTATATACTAGTACATGTAGTACCTGAATAACTACTAGTATAATATATTCTGCCTATCAATGAATGATGGTATTTACAAAAATAAAAAATGTGAAAAATATTGCATTCATTGATATTTTGCAGATTTACAGCACCTCTAGACTTTGGACAGGAGACGGTTAAAAATTGGGTAAGTACATGCCTTTATAATTCACCTTTATAACCTCAAATGGTGAACAGAAAATGTTGCACAAATGTATAAATATAGTTTTTGTACGGTAAATCTTTGCCAAATTATATATCCATCATGCAGGAGTTCATATTCTATAATGATTGACTGAATGATTGATTGATTGTATGTTGTTTAACGTCCCTCTCGAGAATTTTTCATTCTCTGAAACCACTGAACCAATTTCAACCAAATTTGGTGTACAACATCTATGGGTAAAGGGGAACATAAATTGTGAATTTCATTTTCCCTGCATGTCCCCCTGGGGCCTGGGGGGTGGGGCCAAAACCAATAAAAGTATTGCAATCTTTATAAATCTTTTTCTTTACTCCTGGACATCAAGCAGGCAAACTGTTGGCATGAATGTATTGAGCATTGAGTCCTCTACCAAAATTGTGAAATTCATGGCCCCAGGGTCAGGGGTTGTAGTGCTAGGGCGGGGCTATATAGATTATATAGTGAAAATGCATTATTTCTTTAAAAATCTTCTCTGCTCCTAGGTATTAAATAAACTACATATGTAACTAAGTACATAGTTATAATGAGCAAGAGTGCCTCTTCCAAAATTGTGAATTTTATGGCCCCAGGACCAGGGGTTCTGGTGTTAGGGCGTGGCTCTATTGATTATATAGTGAAAATGCATTTATTTTTTGAAAATCATCTTCTTTGCTCCTGGGTATTAAATAAACTAACTAAGCACATAGTCATGATGAGCAAGAGTGCCTATTTCAAATTTGTGAATTTTATGACCCCAGGGTCAGGGGTTCTGGTGTTAGGGCGCGGCTCTATTGATTATATTGTGAAAATGCATTTATTGTTTGAAAATCTTCTTCACTGCTCAGGTGACCTAAAAGGCCCGTGGGTCTCTTGTGTTTATGATGTATTTAGATGCAGATTCATATTTAGTTTTTCTATTTACAGGAAACAAAGCTCCAGATTCTCAAATTTGATAATCAAAGGGCAGATCAAGTTGAAGAAGAGGAAAAGGCCAAAATTCAGGTGCAAATTCTGCAGAATGATTCGAAATCCAAATAAATACTTCTCTTTATAACAACAAACAGTTACTTTCTGGCTTTTTGATATTAAAAACAAATTTAACGTACACTTCCAAGTGATAGAGTTAATAGTGTGGCAATTCTGTCATCCCAATTACTATTTTATTTTTGTAGGAGACAAGAGCAGCAAAAGAGAGAGTTCAAATGGCGGAAAATAAAATCAAGGATAATATCATTGGAGAAAAAAACCAGGCAATTGCAAGGTCTCCTAGAGCGTAAGTCCATCCTTATTTCACCTGTAAAAAATTATATGGGAATTTTTGAATTTAAATTTTATAGTTTCAGAATGTTTGGATAAGTTATTAAATAGTCATACTCATAAAACTTTTTAAAGTAAGCTATTGTTTGATTTAGGTAAATATGTTAAATCATAAAGGGGGGGGGGGCTCCTGTGATTCGCTCTTATGATTTCTTTATGATTAAAGCTTCCAAACTTATTTCACTTAATTAATTTATTACAGGAAGCTAAAAGCTTATATAAGAAAGCGAGAAATGGAACAAGCAAAGGCCTCAGTTGAAAAAGAAAACATTAAGAAAGAGGAGGTAAAATGATTCTATCTTGAACAGCACTCATTTGAACTTCCAATAATTTACTGAAAATGGTGTTTTCCTTAAAAGAGCAATAATATATATAACAATTAGATTATTATTGAATATGTAATGTAAATGAAAAGTAAATTGACCTTTTTATTTTTTAGACTGCAAAAAGAATTAATAAAGTGGTTGAGAAAGAAGTCAGGGAAAATAAAATTGGTGGCAAAGAAGAAGGCAATGAAAAAGTGGTTGGAAAAGATGGAAAAAAACAGGCAATTGCAAAGTCTCCTAGAGGGTAAGTCTCCATTTTTTTTGTTAGTTTTTTCACCTTGAAAAATATATAAATATAGTTTAGGGTAGAATTTTTTTTTTATTAAATGTTATACTTTTAAAATGTTAGGATAAATTATAAGATATGTAGTCGTAAAGCTACTATTTAATCAGTTTTAAAATATTTGAACAGGAAAATATGGACTAAATTGAATGGGATGTGATGGCTTCAAGCTTGTGATTTTTTTATGTGAATAATCAAGCTTGCAACTCTCAATTTATTACAGAAAACTATCTGCTTTCATAAGGAAACGCAAAGAAAGGGAGTTGGCAAAGGCCTCCATTGAAAAAGAAAACATGAAGAAAGTAGAGTAAAATGATTTATTCTTCATTGAAAAGCAGTGATTTACTTGTTTGAACTTCCAGTAATTTACTAAAAATGGTGTTAGAACCAATAATATATATTACACTTAGATTATTATTAAATATTTAAACAAAAGGTAAATTGACCTTTTTTCATTTTTAGACTGCAGAAAGAAAGGATAAAAATGTAGACAAAGGAGATGGGGAAAATAAAATTGGTTTCAAAGAAGACAGTGAGGATAAAGTGGTGGATAAAGAAAATGAAAAAGACAAAGTCGGTGATAAAACTAAGGATAAGAAAATAACATCTTTGCTGGATGAACACGACTGCAATGATATACCTAAACTAGAAGCAATGGAACTAGAAGTCAACAAGGGTCAGAAGATAGCGTTTAAGGTATTTACATAATGTAATTAAAACATGTATTGTTCAAATGTAATATTTGTAACATATGCTAGTATTTTATTATATAAAATTATATAACATGCACTATACTCTTTTTACAATATTAGATTTTGAATTTTTTTTTATCATCTTTTTTTTTTTGCTTTTCAATGTAACGATGATGATAGTTATGGCAACGATGATGATGATGATGATGATAATGGTGACGATGATGATAGCCTGTTTGGGCCAAGAAAACTATTCTTCTTTGGAATTGACTTTTTTAAGGTATGGCAATTTTTTTGTTTCTCACCTTGTATGGAAAGAGTTGTATATGTGTTGAATTATTACTGTTTAAATTATTAAATCACATTGGTATCTTTTTGTTTTTTACAAATATTTTTTCTTTGAAAGATTTCTAAAAAGCTTAGAAATATGGATAATGCAAACCTCCTTTCTTTACATGTCAACTCATATTGAATTTTATTCTAATATATTTATGAGATATGTTTAATAAACTTTTCCCATTATTTTTATTTCATGTATAGGATGCAGGAAAAGCTGCCTGGTGAAGAGAACCCTGAGAGAAAAATACAACGATTAAAACCTTGTAGAAGAAAACTATATTTTAAAAGGAAGAACATTTTCTGGAATAAAAGTAAATTTTATGACTTATTAGATTTTTTGTTTTTCTTTTTAATGGGGACATTTGTTGTAAGTAGACAAGTTTTGTCTTTAAGTTCACTTGCAATATCTTTCAGTAATGGTGGCTAAGTTATATCGTATAAAAAGCTGGGTACAACTATAAAAATTATCAAACAATTTGATGCCCAGTTTGTTTTATTATAGCTGAAATGTGTGCATCAACTCTACTACTGAGTTTAAAATAATTCAAGGAAGAGATGGACAGATCGACCACAAAACCTTAACTGTTTGTGAGGTTGGAATGAAAAAAACGTTGATATTGATAAAGGAAAAATATAAATCGAATAATACAAAATATAGAAGGAAAAAATAAATAAACGTACAATACTCAAATAATGTAAAGCGAAAATCATAACATCAAGCCAATATGAGGACACTTATGCAAAACATTTCCGTTTGTATATTCTCTAATTAACGATAATACTTGAAGTGGAAATGTATAATGAAAAAAGTAGCTGATGATACAAATCTGTAGGCAAAATATCTTAAAATTTTTATTGAAAAAAGTTAGCCAACAATCGTCTTAATGACAGACTGTTTGTTGAGAGGATCATTGTGGACCTCTTCAACAGAACATACCAAATGTTTACTTCAGATGAGACTGTTTTATTTCTTGCTTCATCAACTTTTTTGTCAACAACTTGCCTTATTTTAAAAAAATATTTTTATGTAGATCGTGCTTTTTTTCGTTTAAAATGAATTGGGAAACGTATATTCCATAAGCATGATAAAATGATGAATCGCTACATGATTACATTTAAGTGTAGTTGACGATGGAAAAGTTGAATTAATCACCTTTATCATTAAGTTTATAATCCTCTCCTATACTTTAAGGTACGAAGCTGATGAATTTCATAGTTGTCATGAAGAAGGATGCCTCTTCCACATTCTTTTCATGATCCCTGGGAAAGGTTTTTGTTGTTATGTTGGTGTTGTGAATGTGTTAACATTAACAATGTTTAATTTCCTATTCATTTCTATTTTATTATGATTTTCTGACATTGTTATTGTATGTCATAAGTGTAATTATTTATGTGTCCGTTTTTGTCAGGTCAGAGTTTAAGGTGTATTTTTTAGTCCGTTTCCGTTTTTGTCCGTTTGTTTATCTTTTGTGTTGTTGAGAAAATAGGAAGTTAGTTGAGCAGAAGATAGAAAGGTAGATCGTTGAATGTTTATGTGCTTGTTTATCATGTTTATTAAATAAATGTGAAACCAGAAAACAGTGTTTTATTCAGGATCAGTAGTCAGTCGCCACATTGATTGGTGCCGGAACCCGGGAGACCGTTGAGGGAACGAAAAAGCTTTCGTATTGTATTGACCAAACTAAAAGTAAGTAAAAGAAAATGTCAGTAACGTATCTCACAGGGGCATCTTATCCACTCTGTTCTCTACTTCACATATAAAAATACACAAGGGAAGAATCGAAAGTAGCACACGATTTTTAAAAAAAGTCAAAAAACAACTTACTTGAGAAAAGTTACACAAATCCTGAAAGGAACTAGCGCAAATAATGTCCTAGTACTTATCCAGGCTAAAATATTCCAGATATATCCATCGAAAATAGCTTTTATCCAACTAAAACCCCAGCTTTCTGCACAGTGTGAATCTCTACGCCCAAGAAAAGATAACTCACCCGGATGACAATAGGGTAGTACCCGAGGCCTTCCGAGTGCCATTGGAAGACTTCGGGCACTACCCTATTGTCATCCGGGTGAGTTATCTTTTCTTGGGCGTAGAGATTCACACTGTGCAGAAAGCTGGGGTTTTAGTTGGATAAAAGCTATTTTCGATGGATATATCTGGAATATTTTAGCCTGGATAAGTACTAGGACATTATTTGCGCTAGTTCCTTTCAGGATTTGTGTAACTTTTCTCAAGTAAGTTGTTTTTTTGACTTTTTTTAAAAATCGTGTGCTACTTTCGATTCTTCCCTTGTGTATTTTTATATGTGAAGTAGAGAACAGAGTGGATAAGATGCCCCTGTGCGTATCTCAAGGGATTCTGTACCAGGTACAGGAATCTTATAGATAAAGAGATGAAAAAGAGTGAAGAATTTGTGACGGCAGACATTTCAGAGGAGGATCCATCGGCTCTCCTAAAAAATGTGGAAACATCAATTAGACGTATAAAGGAATTCAGTGCTAAACCACAGGGGCATCTTATCCACTCTGTTCTCTACTTCACATATAAAAATACACAAGGGAAGAATCGAAAGTAGCACACGATTTTTAAAAAAAGTCAAAAAAACAACTTACTTGAGAAAAGTTACACAAATCCTGAAAGGAACTAGCGCAAATAATGTCCTAGTACTTATCCAGGCTAAAATATTCCAGATATATCCATCGAAAATAGCTTTTATCCAACTAAAACCCCAGCTTTCTGCACAGTGTGAATCTCTACGCCCAAGAAAAGATAACTCACCCGGATGACAATAGGGTAGTGCCCGAAGTCTTCCAATGGCACTCGGAAGGCCTCGGGTACTACCCTATTGTCATCCGGGTGAGTTATCTTTTCTTGGGCGTAGAGATTCACACTGTGCAGAAAGCTGGGGTTTTAGTTGGATAAAAGCTATTTTCGATGGATATATCTGGAATATTTTAGCCTGGATAAGTACTAGGACATTATTTGCGCTAGTTCCTTTCAGGATTTGTGTAACTTTTCTCAAGTAAGTTGTTTTTTGACTTTTTTTAAAAATCGTGTGCTACTTTCGATTCTTCCCTTGTGTATTTTTATATGTGAAGTAGAGAACAGAGTGGATAAGATGCCCCTGTGGCTAAACTTGAAGAGACAATGGAGAAGTGGTCATTGGCGATAGAAGACAAAGAGCCCAAACAAGGTGAAGAAGAGAAATTTAGTGAGGTCAGTGAAAAGGTGTTTCTTCTATTGACCGAAGCGAGTGAACACACAGATCAGCTGATTATTCTAGAGAAAGCACTACAAGAAAACCTATCAATGCTGAAAAAACCTGCTGAAATGACAGACCCAAGACTAGAACAGATGATTCATTTACAGACGAGAATGCAGGAACAGATACTTCATTTTCAAGAGTTGTCGATTCAACAACACACTCCAATGACGGGCCCGGTAGCTGTTAAACTACCCAAGTTAGAACTTCCTACTTACAGTGGAGACAAAATCAAGTTCAAGGAATTCTGGGATGCCTTTGAGGCCACTGTTCATAAAAATCCAAAGCTCTCCAACATAGAGAAATTTAATTACCTAAAGAGCAAATTGAAAGGAGCAGCTCAAGAAGCTATTTCTGGACTTTCACTTTCAAATGAAAACTATGACGTAGCTGTTTCCACTCTAAGAGAGAGATTTGGAGACATCCAATCAGTTATCAACAAACATTATGTAGAACTCATCAATACACAGTCAGCTACAAATGACACGTCAAGCCTGCGGAAGTTAAATGATGACCTCGAGAGACATCTGAGGAGCCTAGAAGCGTTACATCAGGATGTGAACCAAGATGTGTTTGTCTCAATGATAACATCAAAGCTACCTAAAGAAACTCTGCTTCAGCTTGAAATACAGAAAGGACCAAAGGAAAAATGGACAGTTCAGAAATTGAGAGAGTTGATGAAAAACTACATAAAGGTCAAGGAATCGTCAGAAACTCAAGCCTCTAGTGTCCCTGTACATGAGGAAAAGCATACTACAGCAGAAGCCCTTGTGATATCCACTAAGGACTCATCATTTAGACAAAGCAGACCACCTGGAATTTCAGGGAAGCCTCCAGTGTGTACATTCTGTGAGGGCAGACATTGGACAGATGAGTGCAGAAAGTACAGAACTGTAGAGGATAGAAAACAGAGACTCAGAGGGAAGTGTTTTATTTGCTTAAAGCCTGGTCATAGAAGTAAGGAATGCAGAGTGGATAAGGCATGCTATCACTGTAGACAGACTCGTGACCACCACAGAAGTTTGTGTCCTAAGAAGTTTTCTGTACGTCAGAGAGAAAGTTCACATTTGACCGAGGAAGTGTGTAGCAAACAAGAGACTTCAAACTTTTCTCAGAGTTCTGAGAATAGTTTATTATCATCAGGGGATATTGTTTTGATGCAGACGGCTCAAACAGAGGTGACAAACCACAATGGAGAAAATACAGAACCAGCAAGACTTCTCATGGACTCAGGATCCCAGAGAACCTACATAACAGAAAACTTGGCAGAGAAATTAAAGTTGAAGATTCTTACGACAGAGAAGATATCCCTCATAACTTTTGGTGCGGAGAAGCCAAAAGTTGTGAAGACACCCAAAGTTTCCCTGAAAGTGAAACTCAAAGATAGACTTTATCTTAGTATTGAAGCAAATGTTGTACCCAACATTACAGGAACAGTACAAAGGAAGCCTATCCCCAAGGACATACAATTGAAATGCCAAAGTCTGTGGAAAAATCTTCAGTTAGCAGACACTCTACCAGTGAATTTTGAAAACTCAACAATTGACATTCTGATAGGTAATGATTATTACCTGGATTTGATTTTGCCAGAAAGAATAGAAATTCAAAGGGGATTTTATTTACTAGCTTCCAGACTTGGGTGGATTCTCACTGGAAGGACCCAAAAAGCTTACAGTAAAGAGGAGGAGCAAGTGATGATGATAACCAATGGAACTTTATCTTTGACAGAGTGTTGCCTCCATTCTGCAGTGGATGAGTGCTTGACATTTAAACCTTCTATTGAAGAATTCTGGAAGCTGGAGACTATTGGGATTCAAGATTCTCCCCACACTTCAGATGATGAGAAAGCGCTGAAAAATTTCAACAGCACACTAAAAATGGAAAACAAAAGATACCAAGTCACCTGGCCATGGAAAGAAGAATTTCCTGAGCTACCAGAAAATCGGGAACTAGCATATGGAAGGCTAAAGTCACTACTTCACAAGTTACAGTGTAACCCTGATTTACTGCACAAGTATGATGACATTATTCAGGACCAGTGTAAAAAGGGAATTATAGAGAAAATTCCATCCCAACAAAGAGAGACAGGTATTAAGCATTATATACCTCATCACGCAGTGATAGATTTGACGAAACCTACTACAAAGGTCAGGATTGTGTATGATGCATCGGCTAAGTCAGGACATAAGAAAACCAGCTTGAATGAGTGTTTGCACAGGGGACCTGTGATGCTGCATGATTTATGTGGACTTCTGATGCGCTTTAGACTTAACAAGATAGGAATAACAGCAGACATTGAGAAAGCGTTCTTACAAATTGGCTTACAGGAGGAAGACCGTGATGCTACTAGATTCTTCTGGTTGAAGGATGCTAACAAGGCTACAGTAGACAGCAATGTACAAGTGTACAGATTTTGCAGAGTGCCTTTTGGTGTGATCTCAAGTCCTTTCCTACTTTCAGCAACTGTTGACCATCACCTTAGCACTTATGAAAACAAGACAGCTGAAAACATAAGAAACAATATTTATGTAGATAATGTTATTACAGGTGTTGATAACATTCAAGAAGCAGAAATTCTATACAAGGAGGCCAAGGAGATATTCAGTAGCATGTCCATGAACTTGAGGGATTGGGCATCAAATGCCAAGGACTTTTATGAGACCATACCTGATGAAGATCAATCAGCTAGAGAAAAGTTAAAAATACTCGGATTGACTTGGAATCTCATCGAGGATATACTTTCAGTGCCATGTGGAAATTGTATGAGTAAGACAGAACCAGTTACCAAACGAGAAGTACTCCAAGTAGTTGCGTCAATATTCGACCCTCTTGGATTTTTCACACCTGTGACTTTAAAGGCAAAATTTTTTCTTCAGACTCTATGGAAGAAAAATCTTGATTGGGATGAAGCACTCACAGAAGAAGATATACAACAATGGAGAGAAATAAGAGCAGATTTAGGAGGGATTCCAAAGTGTCAGATTCCAAGATATATAGGAATATCAGGAGAGGTGTCTTACAGACTTTTGTGTTTTTGTGATGCATCTGCAAAAGCATTTGCCACTGCCATTTACCTTCAGATGACAACTACCAATTCAAGCATCAGCAACTTAGTATTTTCCAAGACTCGTCTAGCACCGACAAAGACAATTAATATGCCTCGTCTCGAACTTCTAGCAGTTCTCATTGGAGTAAGGAGTCTAAACTTTGTTCACAGTCAACTAAAACTAACAGTGTGTGAGAAAATACTCTGGACAGACTCGCAGTGTGTCTTACATTGGATAAAGACTAAGAAGCCCTTGACAGTTTTTGTGGAGAACAGAGTGAAGGAAATTCAGAAGAGCAGTGACCTTGAATTTCAATATGTGGCTTCTACTGACAATCCAGCAGATATTGCTACCAGAGGTAGTACAGTGGAAATATTGCAAGAAAACAGACAGTGGTGGAATGGCCCAGCATGGCTGAAAGAGAGCAAAAGTCAGTGGCCGATATGGAATCCAACTCCAAGTGAAAATCACAGTGAAGCTATTGCGTCAGAGTACAAGAAATCTAGAGTGTATGAAGCCAAACTGTTAGTGGGGGAGGGTCCTTACGGATGCTCGGAAACTCCTGCTGAATGCAAGAACCCGTTTAGCATAGACGACAAGCAATTTTCGTCATTCGTTAAATTAGTCAGAGTATCGGCATGGATACTTCGATTCATCTGCAAAATTAAGAAGGAAAAGTCCTTTTCTGGTACATTAACTGCAACAGAACTGAGTGAGGCAAAGTTACTTTGGATAAGGAGTATCCAAAATGAGAACTATAAAGAAGTAAAGAGTGCTTTAACAGAAGGAAAGAGGCTTAACTTAGTTAACCAATTAGGACTCATTTTGGATGAAGACAAAATTATAAGATGCGTTGGTCGACTTGGAGCTGCCCACCTGACTGAAGGAGCTAGAACACCAATTTTACTGCCAAAGAAAAATCATGTGACAGATCTACTCATAGACAGTTACCACAGGAAATCACTTCATGTTGGAATATCTCAAACACTATCCTTAATCCGACAGACATATTGGATTCCTCAAGGACGTTCTCAAGTGAGAAGAGTACTGCAGAATTGTAGTATATGCAAGCGACATGAAGGTGGACCATACAGAATGCCTATAATGCCACCCTTACCAAAGAAGAGAGTGAATGAGGCTTCCCCATTTACTTACACTGGTGTCGACTACTTCGGCCCTATTTATGTGAAAACAGACACTGGGACCAAGAAAGTGTGGGTGTGCCTATTCACATGTTTAGTCACCAGAGGTATCCATCTCGAGCTTATGCAAGATATGTCGACTGAAGAGTTCCTCCTTGGCTTGAGACGATTCATTGCTCGATGGGGAAAACCGAAAGAACTTATCTCTGACAATGCTTCCCAGTTTAAGTTGGCAAGTAGTGCGCTAGAGAAAATTTGGACCTCAACCGTCAGGGATCCAGATGTGCAGAGCTATATCGCGAATGAAGATATCAAATGGCAGTTCATAGTCGAACTGGCCCCATGGATGGGAGGCTTCTACGAGCGTCTCATTGGAGTAGTGAAGAGATGCCTACGGAAAACTATTGGGAAACTGTGTCTTACAAGTGAACAACTGAGAACTCTATTAGCAGAGACTGAGGCAGTTGTTAATTCAAGGCCATTAGTTTATGTGGGAGATGACATAAATTCTAACATAATTCTCACACCAGCTCACTTCCTGACACTGAATCCTAAAATTGGTATTCCTGATAGTGATTCCGAAGAAGAAGATACAGAGGACACAGAGTATCTACCTAACATCAGCAGTGCTGAGAAGTTATTACAGACATGGAAAAAGGGACAAAAACATCTTGATGCCTTTTGGAAATCCTGGCGAGATGACTATCTCCTGAGTTTGCGAGAAAGAACAGCATACAGACTGAAGGAAGGAAGAATTCAGCACAGTATGGAGCCAAGGATTGGAGATGTGGTGTTGGTTAAAGATGAACTTCCGCGTGGAACCTGGAAAGTAGGACGTGTGTGTGAACTGACCGTTAGCAGAGATGGACAGATCCGTTCCGGAAAGGTTTTACTTCCAAATAAGAAGACCCTTAATAGGCCACTAAATCTTTTATATCCGATCGAGTGTTCAAAGCAAACAGAGTCCAATGACAGGAAGGATCAAAGTACCGAAAGTGATAAAAGTGTCTCATCCGTAAATCCCACAGTGACCAATTCAAAAACAGAAGCGGATGCTAGAGACTCACCACAAGAGAGACCTAAGAGACAAGCCGCCTGTAGAGCAGTAGAGAAGATCAAAGATTGGTTAAAACCATGATTCATTTTTGGTCGCGGGAGTGTTGTGAATGTGTTAACATTAACAATGTTTAATTTCCTATTCATTTCTATTTTATTATGATTTTCTGACATTGTTATTGTATGTCATAAGTGTAATTATTTATGTGTCCGTTTTTGTCAGGTCAGAGTTTATGGTGTATTTTTTAGTCCGTTTCCGTTTTTGTCCGTTTGTTTATCTTTTGTGTTGTTGAGAAAATAGGAAGTTAGTTGAGCAGAAGATAGAAAGGTAGATCGTTGAATGTTTATGTGCTTGTTTATCATGTTTATTAAATAAATGTGAAACCAGAAAACAGTGTTTTATTCAGGATCAGTAGTCAGTCGCCACAGTTGGGGCTTTAATGATGATATTGTAAAATGCATTAATTCTTTGAAAATCTTCTCTTCTCCTGGGCATTAACCTGATGATTTAAAAATACATGTACATAGTTATCAGGAGAAGGGGCGCTTCCAAAAAAATTGTGAATTTCATGACTCTTGGGTCATGGGTTTAGATGTTGAAGATTTTATTGCGAAAATGCATCAATTCTTTGTAAATCTTCTCATCTTCACCTGAAAAGCTGGTAAACTCAAAATATTGTTAGATGAAGAAGGATGTCTCTTTCCAAACTGTGAATTTCACGAGAGGGCTCTAATGTGGTTGTATACTGAAAATGCTTTATTTTTTAATGGTATTAAGCTGGTAAACTTAATACATAGTTATGATGCAGCAGAGTGCCTCCTCCAATATTGTTAATTTCAAGGCCCATGAGTCATGCGTTCTTTTCTTAGGATGGGGCTCTAACGATAATTATGTTCCCCAAACGAAGTTGGGGAACATATTGTTTTTACTCTGTTTCTTATTATTATTATTATTTTTCTTCTTCTTCTTCTTCCTGGGTACTTTTTTGTCCGGGAGTGATCTTGTAAACTACACATCCGACTTAAGTCAAACCTTTTTAGGGTAGGTAGGCATGTTATGTAGATTTGCGGAACGAAGGTCATTTTGCGCGCACGTGCTTGCAAGAGCACGCACGTGCAACACGTGAAATGACCGATTTAATTGATATAGGCGTAACTTTTTACATTTTTGATGAAATGCTTTGAAACTCATAATATAAGGATATATTCGTAGCATAGACAATATGACATGGTCAAAATAGCAAGATCTCACGCGCATGCACGTGCGCTTCGCTCTGATTGGCTGAAACTAAAGTCTCAATATCTTTCTTGTTTTTCGACGAAATCCTTTGAAATTTTGAACATAGCCATGCCTTAGGATATCCTACAACATGAAATATAGCAATTATCATAAAAACACGTGCATGCACGTGCGCTGCAATCTGATTGGCTTAAATTTAAATAGCTATAACTCCCTTGTTTTTCAACCAAACAGGATGGGATTTGGAACATAGATAGATATAATGAACTTCTACAAAAAGGTATGGTCACCATGCACATGCATACACGTGCGTGTACGTGCGCTGCAATCTGATTGGCTGAAACTTTAAAAAGCTATAACTCCCTTGGTTTTCAACCAAACGAGGTGGGATTTAGAACATAGATAGATGTAATGGACTTCTACAAGAAGATATGGTCATCATGCTCATGTATGTACGTGCGTGCACGTGAAATGAGTTAAATCAAAAATATACGTGAAAGAGCGTATTTTTAATACTTTTGGATTAAATACTTTAATATTTAGTATTTTAAAATATATAGATTTTGTAGATAAGATGATATGGTCATTACGCACATGCATTCACATGCGCACGCGTGCAATGCTAAAATTTGAATGAACTTGGAACATGTTAAAGTCCCAAATGCATACAGTTTGTCTTATTTAATGAAGCTTACAGGGAATATGGCACCAAAAGGGAGTTGGGGAGCGTTTGGGGAACATCTGTAACGGTCCCCGTTACAATTAGCACTAGTTACTAATAAATTCTTTGAAAATCTCATCTGCTGCTGGTCATTGAAATATATAGGTAAATCTTCAAAAATCCTTCTCAAGAACCAGAGGGCCACACAAACTGAAACTTATGTGGAACTAGTGGAAGTGCAGTGGAGCCTCATTTATCCGGACGCTTTGGTTCCTAGTTAATTTGTACGGATATGTGAAGCGTCCGGATATCTGAATTACCAGTTAAACAAAAGAAAATATTTTTTAAAAATGATGAAAAATCGTCCAGATACTGAAGCATCCGGATATCTGGTGTCCGGATATCTGAAGGTCCGCTGTATCCTGGTGAAGTGGAGATTTTAAATTGATCAAATCATGATCCCCAGGGATAGGATGGAGCCACAGTAGGGATTCCAATTTTACATGTACTTGTATCTTGAAATATACTAGTATAGGAAAGGAAAAATCTTCTCAAGAACCACTTGGCTAGAAAAGCTAAAACTTATGTGGAAGCATCCTTGCGTAGTGTAGATTAAATATTTTTAAAATCATAACCCCCGGCTGCTGGATGGATTTACAATAGGGAATTTAAGTTTTACGTTAAATTACATGTATATAGAAAAAATCTTTTAAAATTTTCTTCTCAAGAACCACTTGGTCAGAAAAGCTGAAACTTATGTGGAGGCATCCAATGGTAGTGTAGATTCTAAATATAGATATACCTGATATGCGATGTAATGCTTCTGCATATAGAACAAGAAACTCTCAAAATTATAGTATACCTGTATGTAAATTGCAAACCTACAAATCATCATTTGTACCAACTGTAATAAAGGAGTGGAATTCCTTACCGCTAAATACCAGACTTTCGAGCTCTTTGTCTGTTTTCAAAAGTAAAATTAAACAAAAAATAACAGAAGCTCCGCCATATTTTAATTTTGGTAAAAGACGCAACAATATACTGCATGCACGGCTTCGGCACAATTGCGTGCTAAACGCTGATCTTTATAGATGTAATATAATATCTAGTCCACTATGTTCCTGCGGTAAGGTAGAAAATACGCATCATTATTTTTTCTCGTGCCCTAACTACAACGAGGCCAGGAAAGAGTTTTTCATAAGTTTTTGAGATTTAATAAAGTCCATATTGTTGACATTCAGACTTTACTTTGGGGGGATACATCACTCAGTATTGCTGAAAATGAATATCTATTTTCTATTGTACATTCTTATATTCAGCATTCTGGTAGATTTAACTGATTGTACACATTTTTTAAAACTATTTGTATACACAATAATATAGCAGTCTATATATGTCCACAATGAGAGTTTATTTAATTTACTTGTTATTTATTTTGTACAAACTGTTGAACACTTCTAATTCATCCTGTTATAATATCTCATGTAGGGAGAGGGCGATTTAAGTTTTTAGAACTTGTGCCCAATCCCATTGTATATATTTTGTGCAATAAAATATGTTCAAACCAGATTCTAAATTCTTCAAATAATGACCCCCGGGGTAGGGCGGAGACACAATAGGGAATTTCAGTTTTACACTGAAATCACAGGCACTTGTTTCGAAAATAAATTTTTAACCCATAGTAAGATTATACCACAAGGTATCTAACTCCGAATCACACTAAGTACCCCCTCCTCAGAAACGAATTCATTTACACTTTCAGATGAAATCATTGGCACACTTTTTAATTTACCATTGTCTTCTACGATAATTTATCTATACAACCATATATGGCATGCATGTATTTGTTTTCATTTATCTCCATTAACACATTCAGAGGTATTTTCAGTAAGTGTAAATTTATGTTTGTTCAGATCAGGCCCCCTCACAGCATGTGACAAGTCACTAACTGACATCTACTTGTTACCATGATATACGACGAGTCGCCATAATTTTCTGACAAGTACATCTAATCAATTTCTCTGACAGGTCAACATCATTTCATTTCATGTTACGTAGACATGTAAAAAGATTATGTTATTATATTGACTTGTCAGATACTTGGGTCGACTCGCCAGAAAAATATGTTGATGACCTAAATAGACGTGACATGGGCACATTTTCATGTTGAAAGAATAAGTGACAATTGGACATAATTATCTGACAAAACAACAAAAAGATTTGAAAAGTCGATATACTATACAATTATAGCCTTTTGATGAGGTCAATCCCTTAATATATAGACCTTAGAGAAAGCATTTCTCTAAGGTCTATATATTATTGTTTGCAGCTAACTGTTTAAGTTTCATGTTGCGTCACGATCTTTTTCTTCAGATGCATCCAGCGTAAACAACTCACGTGATTGGTCAACTCAAATTATCAGCACTGACACGAAAATAGTCTGTTGCAACCAATCGGGGATAAGAAGAAAGTCGTAAAGCTTGTGGTTAGGAGGCGTGTACAAATTACCTTGAGCACAGCTGTCAATAAGATCGTGACGTAACGTGAAACTTTACAGTTTGCTGCAAACTATATAATATCGAGGGATTGTACCGAATCAAAAGGCTACAATTGTTTTATTATTTTCCATCAGTTTATAAGAAATGTCTTAAAATCCTTCTTTCTAGTACTCAGTACCTTCTCATATAATGCATTGTTATGTCATTGTATTATGACTTAACAGTAATGAAAACAAGCTGCTGTATCTGTTTTTAAAAACATCCAGTTTATAAAGACTATTGTGACGATAGCACTATTGTTGATTCACAGAATAACGTTTCCAATTTTATAAACAGCAGATTTATAAATTTTTGAAATAGAAACATCCAGTCCGTAACACTTTTTATACTTGGTCACGTGATCCAGTTTGAGCCAATCAGATAGTTAGAACAATAAAGAAAAATAATTAATGTAAATATCTGACAAGTGTGGCAGAAATATATTATAGATGTAATGTTTTTCATTAACATTATATAAATGTTGCCTGTTTTGGAGGGTAACAGTTGAAATTGACACCCCAAGGAAAACCATTGTCAACCGACGCGTCAGCGGAGGTTGACAATGGTTTTCCGAGGGGTGTCAATTTCAACTGTTACCCTCCAAATAGGTACCATTTATTTCATTATACTGAATGTTTTGTTGATTTAAGATGTCAGCAAAAAAAATCGTCGATCGTCTTTACGTTCACGTTTAGAAAGCTTTCAAACTCCCCGCTTCTTTGAAAAAGATTTACTGACCTCTTTATTGTTTGTTTGATACCCTAAGAGTCCTTTGTCATCTAAAGTTTCGTTATTTCTGCACTTGCAAGCATGTTTCGTCTGTCGTTTGTTGTTTTCAAGTAAGCTACATCGGACGCAAGCTTTTACTGAAGTTAGGTTTATTCCGGTTCTTTCAAACGCGCAACTGACGCTTTTAGAATTCTACGGTGAACCGTACGCGCATAATTTCCACGCATGTAGCATTACCGTTGTGTTACCCGTTGCCACGTGTGTTGCTAAGGCTGAGGGTAATAGAACGGATTGTTAACTGCGTCTAAACCAATGAGATTTTAGCATTTAACATGAAAGTATAATAAAACAAAATTGCTTCTTTTCTTAAATATTGAGGATAAAGTTATAGTTGTGAAAGTGCAAGGATCTGTTAATCTTTATCTTATATCTAAATACGCTTCCGTATATATCACCTGATTTTATTATGAGTGTGACATACACATATACGTATTTTAATATTTGCCGAGTGCGACACAAAGGAAGACATCCACAGCAGACTGGGCAAGGTCAGGAGAATATTTAGAGAAATGAATAAGATCTGGAGGTCTGCACAGTACAACACCAGCACCAAGATGAAGCTTTACCTGAGCTGTATTGTATCAGCTCTTCTACGTGGATCGCAATGCTAGGGAATAACAAAAACAGATCTCAGCAAACTACGGTCCTTCCATACCACATGCCTCGGCCGCCAAATACTCAGGATTTTCTGACCTGAGAAGGTTACAAATGAAGATCTGTTGCACTGATGCAATCAAGAAGATATATGTACCATCATAACCAAACGCTGATGGAGATGGATAGGGCAACCTCCACGAAAAGACACCCTGTCAACAACAAGAACTGGATTCCAAGATGGCAGAACAAGTGGGAGGCCAAGACCATCTTGGAGAAGGACGGCAAAAAGTGACAGAGATGGAAGCCATGTTCCAAACAGGGGAATCAACTAGGCTGGGCCAGAATAGACAAGAGTGGAAGAAGTCTGTTGCTGCTCTACATACCACAGGGTGTAAAGGACGATGATGATGACGAAATGTAACTCTAAGGCAAAACTCATCTGTGTAAAGAATATTAAAACAACAACAAAAGTACTGTAGATCACTATATTTTCGCGACATCTTATTTTCGCGAGATAGTCATTGACTCTTTATAAGCGAGACATAATTTTCACGAATTGATAATATTTCTCTATATAATCTTAAGCAATACTATTATACGCGAGAATGAAATTTTCGCGTGCTCACTGTCTCGCGTAATTACGCGAAAATAAAGTTCTAGCGAATAAAAATTGATTTACAGTAACATGCAAATACTATATACAAAATAGTAAATGAGTTATATAAAGTATATGAGAAATGCTCTCCTCTCAAGAACCATCAACTAGGCCGATTTTAGAAAAGAAATAATAAAAAAAATTATAATAGTAATGGTGATTCTACAAAATAATGGCAAATAAAACTTTGCCAAATAAGGAAATAAATCACATCTGCTAAACATGCAGCAAATGTCTTATATAACAATGTCTATGCAAAGTCACACATAGCGCCTGGTAAAATGTAGTGCATCAACAGGACTTAGCACAGCTGCACTGTAAAACACATTATGTACGTGTAGTCAAACACATAAGGGTCCATGAAAGGTATGTTGCACTAAATACAGGCACAGTTCGTACATGGCACTATGATGGCGGTGATGTTAGCACTGAGATTGTAATTAAAATAGCACAATGTATAATCTGGCACTTTGGTCCATGAAAAGTGTGGTACACAAAATACAAGAACAGTCAGTGCACGGTACTGTGGGATTTGTGACAGTCAGTGTGTCTCAGATTCTTGCAAACTATCTCATCTATCTGCACCATATCTACAAGAAATAAGATGATTTATCAGAACGTACACACGATCTAGCATATTTATCAAACAATACAGGTTGATAAAAATGGAGTATGTAGCATTTAAGGACTCGGGGGTTAGTTGTTACGATTTTATTTTGTTTCTGGAGAAAAACATAAAGTATGAAATTTAATACTTCCATGAAAGGACATGAAACGATAGTCTATTTGTGCCATGAAAACAACAAGAACAAGATATGTGTTTGTGAAGCACTGATGCCCCCGTATGGCAACATACCGAGTTTTAAATTTTCTCAAATTTATAAAAATCAAACATGATCAAATGCATATGAAATATAAAACCCTAGCACCACCTGATCAAAAGTTATGGCCCTGGTTAACGATTTTAAAGGTCAAACTCCGGGGTCAAGGTCAAAGGGTCAAGGTTATTTGTTTCTAAAGAAAGGCCTTGTCACAAAGATTATATATGGTAAGTATCAAAGTCCTAGCACCAACAGTTCATAAGTTATTACCAAGGTTAAAGATTTTAAAAAGTAGGCCAAACTCCAAGGTCTGATATCCAATCAATGAAGGGTCTTCTCACAAGGATAACATACATGTATGTGAAGAATAAAAGCCATATCCCTTACCGTTCAAAAGTTGTGGCGAAGGATAAAGTTTTTTTCACAAGTACAGACATTTCCAAGGTCAAGGTCAAAAGGTCAAAGTAATTTGTATCCAATGAAATGTCTTGCCACAAAGAATACATTTGTGAAGTATGGAGGCCCTAGCCTTAACCGTTCAGAAGTTATGACCAAGGTTAAAAATTTTAAAAAGAAGGTCAAAGTTCGTGGTATGCAATGAAGGGTCTTTTCACAAGGATTATGTTATTTATATATGTGAAGTATGGAAGCCCTATCCCTACCTTTCAAAAGTTATGGCCAAGGTTAAAGTTTTTTCACAAGTACGGAAATCTCCAAGGTCAAGGTCAAAGTTGTTGGTATCCAATGAAAAGTCTTTCAACAAAAAAAATACATATGTGAAGTATAAATGTCCCGGTACCTACTGGCCAAAGTAAAAGTTTGGAATTTTTGTGTAAAAGTGGGTTAAACTCCAAGGTCAAGGTCAAAAGGTCAAATTTGGTGGTACCCAAAGAAAGGTCTTGTCACAAAAAATACACATGTGAATTATGAAAGTCATAGCTCCATTAAAACAAAAGTTATGGGCAAGGTTAAAGTTTTTGCGGACAAACAGACAAACAGACAGACAGAGAGACAGACAGACGGAAGGACACGACAAAAACTATATGCCCCTTTACTTCGTTTACAGGGGCATAAAAAAACCCCATAAAAGTTAGGGAGTTTTACATACGGTATATAATGCAACTTTCTGTTCAAGACCTGCAGGGTAGCATTAATGAAGATAAAGACTTACGTAAGTATAAGGCTTTTTAATCACATATAATATACAGGTTTCCGGTGGATTAACTCACCAAAATCCTCCTCCTCTTTAGTAGACGTAAAAGGAGGAATTCAGGTCTTGTTTCTTGGAGACTTTATGACGTCTATGTTCTGGTACGTTTCGGCGCATGGGTCTGTGCTTAAAATTCACTCTAGCCAACCATTCTATCTGTATACAGTAAGAGAAAACATCGTAAATTACAGTTAAATATTAATTACAAGACAAAGGATATAAAAGGTTTCTCTCCAAACTTTATACATATTAATGATTACAAAGTATGTATTGGGTTCGAACAATGTTGAGTGAGGTACGTACCTGGTGCGTAGGTTGAGGTATGGTGGGTAGCTCCCTACGCTCTTCAGACTTGTTGATGGCATGGGTCAACTCATACTGATAAAAAATGAAAGATTGTACTTTTCTGATAAAACAGAGGATCATTTATATGACCCACATAAAATGATATTTATAAATGTTCTAAATGAGTTTTACATGTAACACATTCAGACTCTTACCCAGTCTTTAATGTGCTCTTTCCATTCATGAGCAGCAGAAGTAAAGACTTGTTTGCACTGGAGAGGAAGGATAGAAAATATAGAGAGTATTCACTGGAGAGAAAAGACAGAAGCTATAGATACATTTTGTATCTACTGAAAGGAGAGAGAGAGAGAGAGACAGACAGAGATATAGAGAGAGAGAAAGAAAGAAAGAGACTTACAGCTGATTTTGCCGCCAGGGCAAGCATCACCTCGTACCACTGAGGACTGTCATCTGAAGAGACATCTATACGGCGCTAAAATGAAAATAATAAGGAATGTCAGTTAAATTATAAAGAAAGAAATATAGGCCTATCTGTAAAATTTTCGCTCTTCTCAACTACACTTCCAGATAAATTTTAGTATACATATTAAATACTGTAAATCGGAATATACTATTCATAGTTTACAGTTAACCTTTTTTTTTACTTTTCTTTAAGGCAAACGAGTCTAAATTCCCTTTTCATCAGTATATATATAAATTTGAATTGCAAACAAAATATTGCTTATATCTTGTTATACTCGTATATATTTTTGCGTGTTGAAAACTGACTTTCATTTGTAAATATATTTCACTATATTGTGGTTAGAGAGATAGATAGATTTATTTGGTATACTACATAATCATACGTTGCTACATGTACAATGCATGAATGACAATATAATTTATGATATATGTCAAAGTTGGCACTAAACAATAGAATTAAGATAAAATATCGGAATCAATCAGTTTTCGGAACACTTGAATATTTATATGATTGACATTACATTTGTATAAGGATAACCCATGAAAGCCAATGGCTTATTTCCAATGGGGTATGTATATTTGATGTCAAATAAAATAAACAGAAAAATATAAATACTTAAGCTAAGATATGGGATCAAGTTGACAACACAGAGATCCTTAAAAATGAATTGTAGTATAAATATATACCAAATATTACCATGATTGTAATTGAACAACTAATGATAATAATAATTATAACAGTAAAACCGGTAAAAAAAAAAACTAATAAAACACGACTTGACTTTTACACTGGGCAATTCCCCTTTCCAATAAAAATTTCTTGACATTTCTTTTAAAAGCGAAATTATTTCTAGTATTTAAAACAGGTTTAATTTCTGCTGGTAACATGTTCCAGTCTTTGATTTCATTAAAATAAAATGATTCAGATTGTTTATGCTTAATTAATGGTACAACAAAATCTGTATTTGAGACTGATCTAGTATGATATCTATTGAAGTTTGACCTAAGTATAAAATGTTCATTAAGATTAAGATTGGTTATGCTGTTTTGTAAAGTGATAACAGGTAGAATGGTCAAAAATAAATTAGAAATTACTTGTATTGCAATTTGATGTTTTTAAAGTGTTTGGACCGGTATTTTTTTCTTCTCTGAAACTTTTAAAAAAAAGGTAAATATATACTAGTTATCGAAAAATATTTAAAAAGCAATTTAGGATTTTATAATCTAAATCAAATAGGTTATTAGTTTCTGAGAATAAGAAACCCCCATTCTTTTTTTAAAATTGTCAATGGGGGACAACCCAACTTTCGGTAATCATAGAGTGCGCTCCCCTATGTTTATTTACAGGTTTTCGGAAAACTTACAACAAACGTTTTCTCAATATTTTATACCTTCTGATTAAAGTAAACATTCAAATTAATTTGATTCAAATTAAATATACCAGAAAAAGCAGATTCTTTTTTTTAAAATTAAAAACAAAAAAGATTTGTGCAATCTCTGGTTATCTGTAAGATCTACCGCATTTCCTCTGTTTTGTGTTTTTGTTTATAGCTTTAATGTGAGGTTTAGGGTAGTGCTTTTACAGTATTTCCTACCCCTACCCCACAATGATATTACATCTTTCAGGTCCTTATTCCTATCTTTATTAACACCATATGGTACTGATGTGTTTTTATTAAAAAAAATAATATACTGTTATACGTAAGATGCTGTCAGATCTATTTTTGCTCATTTTCTTCAAACGGTATCACTAAATTGTTTTAAAATAATGTTTTGTTTTAAATGTCAAATTTGAGGAAATATGAAATGTATTAGTACACTGTGCTAGCTAGGCGACATCTTTGAAATTTTTGTACCCCCCCCCCCCCTTTTAAGATCCAATGGCACCGTATCAATCATATCAAAACAAGCATTTAAGTCCAATAAAATTTTATTTCCTAAAGAATTACCCTCTTAGACACACTCTGGCTCTTTCTCTCGGAAGATCTTTGTCTTTTCATTGTGATATTTGTGATTGCTATCGCTCTGTGAAAAACACGTCTACTCGCTACTGATCGAAGTGAGTAACTAACAACAGTAACCAAAACACAACGCTACCTAGCAGTTACCAAGCATGACGTCATCACCAAGGGCTTCACGTAAAGCTAGGCTCTAACTGCTGGCTTAAAAAAGTAAAATCATCGTTTGCTTACCTCTTGTTTGTCCTTAATCCTTTCAGTATTTTATAAAAATAAGTCTCTGTTTATCACGTTCATATTACAAAGTTGATTGACATGTGACGTCATAGGGCTGGAAGTGTCATAGACTAGTTCCCGCCACATTTGTAAACGTGTTTTGGCTCCGGATCGGCTTAATGAAACATTGATCATTGCTACTCACAATTAAAGTTTATTACAAAAGTAACATTATTTTTAACTCTACTTAAAGTATTGCTCCTCTAGTAGTCTCTTCAGAAGCTTATAAAAATAAAACCTTTCAGCATTTCCATGAAGTTTTGTAGATAAATAAGTTTTGCAATTTATCATCTTCAAATCGCGTATGCATAACAAACAAGTTCATTGGGAAATATGAGTTACTCTTTAGATCTTAATATCGTTATTGATAAATATTGATTTACTAGTCATTCTACAAAAACATAACACTTTAATCACGCTTACAAGTGTACCTTTGTGTTATCTTAACAATTGATTTAAAAGATCGAGTTAAAAACTCTAAAACTTAAAATAGACAAATAGTTTTGTAAATATTTATTGCCCCCCATTTTCGCGAAAGCGACGGGACATTAAATCTCATTCGTCTGTCCGTCTCTCTGCCCATCCGTCACAAAAACTGTAACCTTTCCCATAACTTTTGACTGAGAG
This sequence comes from Saccostrea cuccullata, assembly GCF_032062105.1. Lineage (NCBI taxonomy): Eukaryota > Metazoa > Mollusca > Bivalvia > Ostreida > Ostreidae > Saccostrea > Saccostrea cuccullata. The sequence goes on along the minus strand of NW_026940736.1, from coordinate 999,657 downwards.
AAGCTATGGCTTTCATATTTCACATGTGTATTTCTTGTGACAAGACCTTTCTTTGGGTACCACCAAATTTGACTTTTTGACCTTGGCATTGGAGTTTGACACACTTTTACACTAAAATTCTTAACTTTTATTTTAGCCATAAGTTTTGAACGGTAAGGACAAGGGCTTTCATATTTCACATATTTATTTTTTGTGGCAAGGCCTTTCCTTGGATACCAACAAGTTTGACCTTTTGACCTTGACCTTGGAGATTTCCGTACTAATTAAAAACTTTAACCATAGCTGTAATCTTTGAACGGTAAGGGCTAGGGCTTCCACACTCTACATATGTAATTCTTGTGAGAAGACCTTTCATTGGATACCAAGAATCATGACCCTTTGATCTTGACCTTGGAGTTTGACCTACTTTTAAAAACAAACCTTGAACCTAACTTTTGAAGGGTTAGAGCTAGGGCTTTCATACTTCACAAATATAATTCTTGTGACAGGACCTTTCATAGGATATCAAGAACATTGACCCTTTGACCTTGACCTTGGAGTTTGACCTACTTTTTAAAAACTATGACCTTGGTCATAACTTTTAAACAGTAGATTCTAGGACTTTTATATTTGACATATGTATTCTTTGTATCAAGAACTTTCATTTGATACAAACAACTTTGAAATTTTGACCTTGACTATGGAGCTTTCCAGTACTTATGAAAAAACTTTAACCGTGGCCATAACTTTTGAACGGTAAGGGCAAGTTCTTTCATACTTGACATACTTAATCCTTGAGACAGGACCTTTTATTTGATTTTAAGAACTTTGACCTTGACCTTTGTGTTTGACCTACTCTTTAAAAACTTTAATCTTGGTCATAACTTTTGAATGGTTAGGGGTAAGGCTTTTACTTCACAGATGTAATACTTGGGAGAAGACTTTTCTTAATAAACCAACAACTTTGACCCTTTGACCTTGGAGTTTGACGTACATTTCAAGAACATATCCCTGGCCATAACTTTTGAACAGGGGGTGTTAGGGCTTTCATATTTCACAATCGTATTTCTTGTGAGAGGACCCTTTTTTGGGTTATAATATTATATATTCAATTTGCATTTAAGAAAAGTTAAATCTTCCCTTAAATCTACCCATACGGGTCATCAGTGTTTCACAAACACATCTTGTTTCTTATATTGAGAAGAGATAGGGCTTTCATATTTGACATGTGCATTACTTGTTACAAGATATTTCCGAGGATGCTATGATTTCTGATCCCTTGACCTTCACGATTGACCTTATTTTTAAAAAAATCAACTTCAATGAGAATTTTTAAATGACATATGATAGGGCGTTCATATTTGACACAATGTGTCATAAACCAATGACATCTCACCCACAAAGACACCGAAAGCGGGGGACGACAATTTTTTGAATTTATATATTTGCAGTTAAAGTTTTGATAGGCTCATAGTATTATGTTTGTTGTTTTTAAAATCCGATCCTGATATGTCGCTTCATTCATTTACAAATCTAAGCAAATAATAGAACCAACACTAACTACGGATGATTACATATATTTTGAATTACCGTGACATTTTTCCTATAAATATGAACTTTTAAAGAGGTCCAAGTCTACACCCTTGGGTCATGATTTAAATAAATTTGCATCTACACTAGACCCCAGGATACTTCTATATAAATTACCAATTAGGGCTTTGTTGTTCATCAGAAGATTTTTAACGTGTTTTCCTGGATATTACTATGTGAAACATTGATCGTCCATTGTGGCCCTGCCCTTCCCCCGGGATTCATGAACAATCTTGAATCTACATTACCTGAGGATAGGCCTACATCTGTACAAATATGACCAATCATGCATGACTTTGATGTTCTCAAGAAGATTTTTAAAGATTTTTCGTATATATTCCTAAGTAAAACTTTGATTATGAATTAATTTCATCAATATTAATATCAATTCATTCGATGGATTAATTTTTTTCTCTCCAAAAAAAAAAATGCTTCAATGGGCCGAACTAGACGACTTATATTGGCCGACGTGTCAATCATCTTGGGCTGAGGTGTCATTGGTTGGGCTGATGTCTGTCTACCTAGGTCCGATGTGGTCGAGGTTGGGGGACTAAAATTAAAGGGGGTTAATAAATACAAAAATAATATATAGTGTTATTTTAAAATTTAAATAATTGAAAAAGGGAGAGGCTAACCCCCCCCCCCCCACACACACACACGAAATAGATTTTCGTGCTTTCCCTTTTCATTTGGTTTTTCTTTCTGGACGTTGGAATTCTTTTGCACACTTAGCCCTTCCCCACTTTCAATTTGCTTCCGACGCCAATGAAAAGGGATCTTTTTTCAACGGGGGTCAATTTTTTATAGGCCTCACATTAAAATAAATGACCCCTGGGGTTCTTTTTCTACAAAAAAAATTCTACGGCTGGGGTCAATTTTTTCGTTGAAAACCGACTCCCCCCCCCCCCCCCCCCTCAGCCCGGTCATTATTCGATGGGTGTCATGATTTGCCTTTATAATACACCGACGTACTTATCAAGAAAAAAAATTAAAACTGACTTATTTTCATACTTGAAATAAAAAAAGTCAGTCGAGTAAGTTTTTATACTGGCCATGTAATGTACTGAAATTTAGGTTTTTAGCAACAACTTTAATCTACCTAAGCATACTATAGGCACGCAAATATATGACGAACGATAACCCACTCCCTCCCTTTCTGCAGAATCAAGAAGCAAAGGACATATTTGTATGACGTCATCATAACCAGACTACAAAAACGTAACAATCAGTGTGACGCAACAATCATCACTACAACAAAAAGCGAAGAAGAGAGGCAAAACACGGAGGTAAATCTCAACCAGATATTTTAGATCTATACATATTATTAGTATATTTTGTTTCAAGTATGTGTTAGAAAATTTCTTATCCTTATGCTATATATATATTTCTCCTTTTCGTAGAATAAAAATCATGGACTATAACGCAATTTTGGATTTCGGAGACAACCCCGTCACAGATGGACAAACGTCCTCTAATTGGGAAATTAAAAAAATAATAGTAAATATGTAATTTTATTTAAGTGATGAATTGTTCAATAACCCGGACGCCCCTCCCAATATATTTCAGAGTTATTTAACTTCTGTGTAAAGTAAAAGAAATATCCTCATACCAAAGAAAATTTACATAGGAAATTGACTCATTGGGGGGGGGGGGGGGGGGGTTGGAACATTATCTGCTTGGATGGATCTATAAAGCAAAAAAATTCAAATTCCTGGACAAGAAAGAATATTGAGAATCCTCCTCAATCTTTTTAATGCATTCCATTTCTCAAAAAATTAACTTGTTGTTCAAATGAATATTTTAGGACACAAAACTGAAGATCCTAAAATTTGATTATTCATGGGTTGATGCTGTGGAGGAGGAAGAGAGACGTATGGAGGTAAAGAATACAAATTATCTACGTATAAGTTATATAATAGAAATTATCTATGTATAAGTTATATAATAAAAATTATCTATGTATAAGTTATATATTTATTGATAAGAAAGAAATAACAAGTTTTTAAAAATTCAGTGGTAATTGGAGTTGGTCGGTCACGTGATCAAATATTGTGAAGGCCTACTGCCTCCGCAGAAATTATCTATGTAATTTCTCGATTCTAACTTTTTCAACAAATTAATAGAAGTTTTATTATAGTTTTGTGACAATGGCTCTTAAAATTTTTTTAAGAAAAAAAAAGGTTCATGATTACACTTCAGACATCTATAAAAACATACATTTCGTAGATATTGATGTTTTTACTAACCTGATTGTTTTTTTGGTAGGAAGAACAACAGAAGAAAAGAGAGATGACGAAAAAGCTGGAGAGAGAAATTGCAAGGGAGAAGAAAGATGGCAATGCAAATGACAACAGGTATGGTAATACAAGCACTGGCCCAGAAATTACTTAGAGTACTTTCATAAACAAGAATAACTACTATTATAATATATTCTGTGTATCGGTGTGTTGTGGTTTTTACAATAAATAAAATGTGTAAAATATTGCATTCATTAATATTTTTGCAGGTATAAAACACCCTTAGACTTTGGGGATGAGGCGGTTAAAAATTGGGTAAGTATATGCTTTTATAAAAGCACCTTTATAACTCGATCCAGAAGTTGAACATAAAATGTTGCACAAATGTACATACATGTACAAGCTCGTATATGTAGTTTTTGTAAAAAAAAAAATCTTTGCCAAAATGTATATCCATCATACGGGAGTTTATTTTCTATAATATTTGACTGATTGATTGTATGTTTCCCTCTCGAGAAATTTTCTTTCATATGGAAATGCCACCACTTGCCGGTCGGGACCTCGGTTTGTAGGGTCTAATCCGAAGGACCGGTCTCCACGTGAGATTCGAACCCGCGACGTAAGGATCGACTCCTTACTTTGTGACTCTAGGGCAGACGTTGTATTAAACCACTGCGCAACGCGAGCGACAACATTTTCATCGAAATAGCCTTAAATTTAAGTCATTTTCATATTACATGTCTAGTTTATTTAAGTTAATAAATAAATTAAACACCCCTTTATGTTCATGACGTATTTAAATGAAGATCCATTATTTAATTTTTGTTCTATTTACAGGAAACAAAGCTTCAGATTCTCAAATTTGATTATCAAAGGGCAGATCAAGTGGAAGAAGAGGAAAAGGCCAAAAATCAGGTACAAATGCTGCATGATGATTCGAAATCCAATATTTACTAATCTTTGTAACATTACAAACAGTCATTACTTTTTGATATTGGAAACAAATTTATAACATACACTTTCAAGTGATAAAGTTAATAATGTGACAATTCTGTCATTTTTGTAGGAGACAAAAGCAGCAAAGGAGAGAGTTAAAATGGAGGAAAATAAAATCAAGGATAGTATCATTGGAGGAAAAAACCAAACAATTGCAAATTCTCCTAGAGCGTAAGTCCATCTTTCTTAAAAGTTCTTTATATGGGAATTTTTTAAATTAAATTTTATAGTTTCAGAATGTTTGGATAATTTTTAAAATAGTCATACTCATAAAACTTTTAAAAATCAGCTATTAAATGTTTGATTAGGAAAATATGATAAAATCATAATTACCTGTATGTAATTGCAAATGAGAAAAAAGAACTTGACAATGCCAATGAATCTATAATTTTTTTGGGAGGGGGGGGGGGGGGTGGCTCTGTGATCCGCTCTTATGATTTCTTTATGATTAAAGCTTGCAAACTTAATTCACTTAATTTAATTTATTACAGGAGGCTAAAAGCTTATATGATAATGCGAGAAAGAGAACAAGCCAAGGCCTCAGTTGAAAAACAAAACATTAAGAAAGAGGAGGTAAAATGATTCTATGTTTAACAGCAGTGATTTACTGATTTGAACTTCCAGTAATCTACTAAAAATTGTGTTTTCCTTAAAAGAGCCAATAATATATACATGTACAACAAAAAGATTATTATTGAATATTTAATGAAAACGAAAGGCTTGACCTTTTTTATTTTTTAGACTGCAAAAAGAATTAATAAAGTGGTTGAGAAAGAAGTCGGAGAAAATAAATCTGGTGGCAAAGATGGCAAGGAAAAAGTGGTTGGAAATGACAGAAAAAACCAGGCAATTGCAAAGTCACCTAGAGCGTAAGTCACCATTTTTAATAGGGAAAATAAGATTAAATGGAATGTGATGGGATATCTCCTGTACTCAAGCTAGTGATTTTTTGTATTTTATGTGACGTTGAATAATTAAAGCTTCCAAACTTACTTTAGGTTTAAACATGTACTCTCAATTTATTACAGTAAACTATCTGCTTTCATAAGAAAACGCAAAGAAAGGGAACTGGCAAAGGCCTCTCTTGAAAAAGAAAACATAAAGAAAGTAGAGGTAAAATGATTCATTCTACGTTGAACAGCAGTGATTTTTGACTCATTTGAATTTCCAGTAAGAAAGGGGGCGTATAAGGCGAGGACAATCCCCCGCTCTGAGACAAAATGTTTCTCAATTTTCAAAATTCACAGAAAAGTTATGTTTTTCTAAAATCATGTTCTCACTAATGTCATCTTCAAAACATTTTATTATTTTATTTTACTGAACGACTTATCATTTGATAATCTTTATTTCAAAGTTGACAGTTAAGCATATTTAGTGGGAAATGGGTTTAATGGAGCTATAAAAAACGAATTTCTGAAAAAATTTACGCTTCAACAAACCCCTTCATTTAAATCACACTGACAGACGTAGCGTAGTGGTTAAAGTGGTCGGTCGTGGTCCAAACTCTGCGGTATGGAGAGTGTTTGAATCATAAGTGAAGCTTTTTCTTTTTTTTTTGTTTCCACATATCTTAAACATGAGTAAAAAATAAATTATTAATAAAATATTAAGGAGGCTGGGGGTCAACAATTTAACCACAAAGTAACCACCAGATTTAACTTATTTTTTTTAGATATGGTATCTAAAGCTGTCAACATTTGTTTGTTTGTTTGTTTTTTTTTAACATATTTTATTGACAAATAAAAAAATTCATAAATTTTAGATTTAAATTTTGATCATTTTTGTACATCTTTATATGGAGCTCTTCTTTTAAAGGAGATCGAAATAGTCTGAAAATGGCTGCCACCCCCCAGCCTTGTTAAAAAAATGAAATACAGAATTTAATGTGTAAAAGTTGACACAAAGCATATAATTTTGAAGAAATATAACTTTTAGAACTGAGAAATTTTTTTTCAGAGCGGGGGAAATAACAACTTTGCCTTGTACGCCTCTATTCTTTACTAAAAAAAAGGTGATTTTGTATAAAGAACCAAAAATTATATCACAATAAGTTAATTTTAATTAAATTTTAATGAAAACACAAGAAAAATTTACTTTTTTAATTCTTAGACTGTAGAGAGAAAGGATAAAGTGGTATACATAGGAGACAGAGAAAACAAAATCGGTGTCAAAGAAGATGGCACGGCTAAAGAAAATGAAAAAGACGAAGTTGGTGAAAAAACTATGGATAAGAAAATAACATCTCTGCAGGATGAACATTATTGCAATGATATACCTAAACTAGTAGAAGCAATGGAACTAGAAGTCAACAAGGGTCAGAAGATAGCCTTTACGGTATTAAATTAAAACGTGTATTGTTCAGATGTAATATTTGTATTTGTACCATATACTAGTATTTATTATATGATTGAATAATTTCCATCTCTCTGATTGGCTGAGATCCAACTATATGGAAGAAATACTACGTTATATTAACTTGCACGTGCCATTCCAGGTGAATATAAGGATTTATTTCCTCTACATTAATCTAAAAATAGATCGGGAAATTCCAAATTGATACAAATTGTTTTGGAAATTTATTATTTAAATAATCCAATACATATATTTTCAGGTGAGTGGGGTAAGAGGGGATGCAGGAAACCCCCTCCAACCCTTTAACTGAACAACATTTTTTACTTTTTGGCAGTAAGTTTTCCCTGATAATACTCCTTTCTTTCAAAATCTATCATATAAAAAAGACTGACATTATATTTTTTTTTCATGGCAACTAAAATTGCTAAAAAAAACTTCAAATTGATATGACTGGTAAGGTGTATTTACATTCTCTTCTCTCTTGTATTTGGCTAGGACTTTCTGAGTAATGAAATGCAAACAAGTAATGAGCTGTATCATTTTAGCAGGGAATCATATAATAAAACAATTATTGCTGTTTTTTGAGGTCAATAATTTCCCTTTGGGCACGGTGAATATTGTACTCCTCAGATGGCTAAATCATTGTATTGACCTCAAAAACCAGCGATAATTGTATAATATATACATATATATATATTATAAATGTATAACATGCACTATACTATTTTTACAATTTTTTGAATATTCTGTTCTTGCTTTTTTTTCATAAGGATGATAATAGTTATGGCAACGATGATGATAATGGTGACGATGATGATAGACTGTTTGGGCCAAGAAAACTATTCTTCTTTGGAATTGACTTTTTTAAGGTATGGCAATTTTTTTTTATTTCTCACCTTGTATGGAAAAAATTGTATACTGTAAACCAACTTTTATTCGTGACGACTTTATTTCGCGATTTATCGAGGTTAAACTAGTTCGCGACGATTAATTTTCGCGATCAAGCCTTTTTGGATTTGTAGTCAATAGACACAAAGACTAACAGGACCGGTTCGCGGCGAGAAATATTCGCGACGAAGATGCTCTCGCGAACTTCGCGAAAATGTCTCGCACGCGAATAAAAGTTGGTATACAGTATGTGTTGAATAATTACTGTTCATATTATTTAATCGCATTGATATCTTTTCTGTTTTTTACTAATATTTCTTCTTTGAAGGATTTCTAATAAGCCTAAAAATATGGATAATGCCAACCTTTTCTCTTTACATGTCAACTCATATTGAATTTTATTCTAAAATATTTATTAGAATATTTAATAAACTTTTTCCATCATTTTTATTTGGTATATAGGATGCTGGAAAATCTGTCTGGTGAAGAGAAGCCGGAGAGAAAGAATACAACAATTAAAACCTGTTAGAACAAAACGATATTTTAAAAGAAGGAACATTTTCTGAAGTAAAAGTAAATATTATTACCCGTTGGATTTTTTTTGTTTTCTTTAAATGAGGGCATTTGTCGTTAGTAAACAAGTTTTGTCTTTAAGTTCACTTGCAAAATCCTTCAGTAATGGCGGCTTATTTGTATAGGATAAAAGCTGGATACAGCTATAAAATTATCAGTTTGATGCTCAATTTATGTTGTGTGCATCAATTCTACTTTTGGGCAATCGCATCATCTCGGGTCTTTCCGTCAGAGGTCGGAAAAACAACCTCCATTCGAGGTCGCTTTTCCGCTAACCGGAAAGGCCCGAGAAGTTGCGATTGTACATTTGGGTTTAAAGTGATTTAAGCAGGTTGATCGTAAAATATTTCCTTATGTGAAGTTGGAAAGAAAAATGTATTAATAACGTTAGGGAAATGCATAATTTTAAAAATACATATTGAAACATTTATGGAGAGTACCAAAAGTAATCGAGATCAAATTAACGTCATACATCCAAACAATACAAAATAGGAGCAGAACTATCATCAGAGATGGAATAAGGTGTCGTGGATCACCCCTATGGACCGGTCACATCCGCCCCTGAGCTCCTTGTCATGATAGGGAAATACCGAAAACACCAGTAGACAATTCTATGGGTAAATAATGCCCAAACGATTAGTATGAAAAGAAAAGTCAGTCAGCATTTTACTTATTGAAAGATTGTATTTGCCAACAAGGTCATTGTATCGACGACAGAACATACAAAAGTATGACTTTAAACGAGAGTGTTGATATTTTTGTTTCACCAACTTCTTTGTCAACAACTTACCTCGTTTTAGAAATTTTAATAGAAGAGCATGCTCTTACGTATCGAATCAATTCAGAGATGTGACCATTTTATGCAGATGATAAATGTATACTGCATAAGTAAGGAAATTTGACGATTGAAAAGTTAATGTTAATTATAAAGCTTTGTTGTTTAATTACCATTAACTTTCCGGTAATTTGTCCGAATATTAAACAGATATGTCAGACTTTGTTGTTTATATCACTAAAGAATACGAAGGGGTTAAAATTTTTACAGATAATTAAGTCTTTTTCAGGACGTTGAAATATATTAGCTCAGCTGGAGGACTGTTACTCTCCGATATTAAATATTGAATGACCGGAGCAAAGAGTACCAAAATATTTTGTCAAATCAAAAAAAAATTGTTTCAGTCACAGTCTCTTTTTATTTTGCAGTTGTTCAATAAGATAAATCTTTCTGCTTAGAGTCTGCTATTTGAGCTCGACTTTAAAAGACCTCAGTAAAAACACAATTAAAAAAAAAAAAACTATTAGAAGGTGACCAAGGGGTACGACGAAGAAGGGTGTCGCCGCATCGCATTAATGCTTTTAAATGACTGTAAAAGTTGATGACGTCACTCAACTCCTTCTCATTTGATTGCAGTTTTAGTTCTTTTATACTATAAGTGGATTCTGTGACTGAATAAATTTTGTTAATGTTTCTCTAGAGCACTTCACCAGAGAAATTCGATTAATGTATTTGCATTTCTTCTCACCTTTTTGGCTCATTCACATAATATGTGAATATATACTGTTTATTTACAAACATTTTTTCATTGATTATTTGCTAAATTATTTTCTTTTAATCATAAATTTTGATATAATACACAAGTACTCCGAAGTTGAAATTTGTAAAAGAATGTGTCGCATCTGCTCTGCGCCAAAGTACCAACTTTTATTCGCGTGCGAGAAATATTCGCGAGTTTCGCGACCTATTTTAAGTCGCGAATATTAATCGCCGCGAACCATTTATTTTGCTTTGGAATTTGTAGAAAATGTTTCCATATTTGTAAAAATTAGTAGCCGCGGATTGATTTCAAACTGACAAATCGCGAATAAAAGATGACGCGAATAATAGTTGGTTTACTGTATTGTATCAATGGACTTTTGATCTTGAATGTTGTTCATTTTCCAGTTATTTCCCGATCATGACAAGGATCACACAACGGGTGTGACCGGTCGGCAGGGAATGCTTTTTCCTCCATGGTACCTAATCCCACCTTTTTTGGAGGTCTGTGTTTGCTCTGCTCCTATTTTGTTTTGTTATAGATTTTGATACTGAATGTTCGTTATCTCCATATCCTTAATCACCTTCATGTTTTAATCTACCAGTGTAACTGGTCTAATTCTAAATGGTACTCCCATCGAATATCAGTTTCATTTAATTCATCAATTAAAATTTGGTGCGAACAATAACCTCTTCAGGGGCGGATCCAGCAATTTTTGAAAGGGGGGGTTCCAGCGTTGTGTCCCTCTAACCCCCCCCCCCTTACACACTCTCAGGCAAAGATTCACACACACATGTATGGAAAAATATAAAATTGTGGAAAACATCTTTGTTCTACGTCCTTTTTTCTTCGAAAAGGTACCCCCAGTCCTATTAAAAAAAATTAACACATTCAAAAAACTACTGAAGCCTTAAAATTGAATGGATTTGCAGCATTTCCGAAGAGTAGAATGGATTTTCTTAAAGAATTTGAAAATCCTTTTTGGGTTGGGTATAAAACAATGAATTAAATTTAAGTTCCTTCATAAGATTTAATTTAAAATATTGGCACTTTCTTGTATATAGCCAACACAGCCAATTTCAGATCGCGGGAATCTAATATCAAATTCAACCTCGCATGTTACATCTCATATATAAGATATATGAAAATAAGTAGAATATTTTCTACCATTCACTAGCTCATAAAAAGTGATAGTGAAGGTGAATGGAAAAACTAAATATGTGAGAATCTATCTATTCAATACTTATATTTAAGTTAGACGTACAAATACTTATTCTCGGGAAACGTTTTATCCCCCTTCTTTCTCTTTCTCCACTTGGCAAAAAATAAAGGGGGGGTTCCAACCCCCGGAACCCCCCTCTGGATCCGCCAATGCTCTTTATAACTAGAAATTCTACACAGTCATGATGACTTGTATCAGTGTTTCATTGCAGTGCCACCAAATGCACTACAGATGACAAGTCAAATACTAGTTTACGCAGGGACTCGTGTCTTATATTCACTTGTATATATAATTTGAATGAAGGACATCAAGAGAACTACGTTTATCTGACGAAAGAGCATTATATAGAGTGAAACAAAGAGCTGTTATTAATTATGACAACAGCTCATCTGTTCATTCCTTTTGTATTGACATCTTTTTTAGCTCACCTGAGCCGAAGTGAGCTTTTCTGATCAAAATTTATCCGTTGTCTGTTGTCGTCGTCGTTGTCGTTGTGGTCGTCGTCGTAAACTTTTCACATTTTCATCTTCTTCTCAAGAACCACTGGGCCAATTTCAACCAAACTTGGCACAAAGTATCCTTGGGTGAAGGGGATTCAAGTTTGTTCAAATGAAGGGCCACGCCCTTTTCCAAGGGGAGATAATCATGATTTAGAGAAAAATTATTGGCATTTTTAAAAAATCTTCTCCTCAAGAACCACTGGGCCAGGAAAGATGAAACTCATGTGGAATCATCCTCAGGTAGAGTAGATTCAAATTTGTTCAAATCATGACCCCCGGGGGTAGGGCGGGGCCAAAATTGCCGATCAAAGTTTTACATAGGAATATATAGGAAAAATCTTTAAAAATCTTCTTCTCAAGAACCACTGGGCCAGGAAAAATGAAACTCATGTCGAATCATCCTCAGGTAGTGTAGATTCAAGTTTGTTCAAGTCATGACCCCCGGGGGTAGGGCGGGGCCAAAATGGCCGATCAAAGTTTTACATAGGAAAATATAGGAAAAATCTTTAAAAATCTTCTTCTCAAGAACCACTGGGCCAGGAAAAATGAAACTCATGTGGAATCATCCTCAGGTAGTGTAGATTCAAGTTTGTTCAAGTCATGACCCCCAGGGGTAGGGCGGGGCCAAAATGGCCGATCAAAGTTTTACATAGGAATATATAGGAAAAATCTTCTTCTCAAGAACCACTGGGCCAGGAAAGATGAAACTCATGTGGAATCATCCTCAGGTAGTGTAGATTCAAGTTTGTTCAAGTCATGACCCCCAGGGGTAGGGCGGGGCCAAAATGGCCAATTAAAGTTTTACATAGGAATATATAGGAAAAATCTTTAAAAATCTCCTTCTCGAGAACCACTGGGCCAGGAAAAATGAAACTCATGTGGTATCATCCTCAGGTAGTGTAAATTCAAGTTTGTTCAAGTCATGACCTCCGGGGGTAGGTTGGGGCCAAAATGGCCAATCAAAGTTTTACATAGGAATATATAGGAAAAATCTTTAAAAATCTTCTTCTCAAGAACCACTGGGCCAGGAAAAATGAAACTCATGTGGAATCATCCTCAGGTAGTGTAGATTCAAGTTTGTTCAAGTCATGACCCCCGGGGGTAGGGCGGGGCCAAAATGGCCGATCAAAGTTCTACATAGGAATATATAGGGAAAATCTTAAAAAATCTTCTTCTCAAGAACCATTGAAACAGGAAAGATGAAACTCATGTGAAATTATCCTCAGGTAGTGTAGATTCAAGTTTGTTCAAGTCATGACCCCGGGGTAAGGGTATGGCCAAAATGGCCGACCAAAGTTTTACATAAGAATAAATAGGGAAACCTTTTAAATCTTCTTTTCAAGAACTTCAAAGCCAGGATTAGTAATATTTGTATGGAATCATCCTCAGGTAATGTAGATTCTAGTTCGTTCAAATTATGATCCCCTTGGGGGTTATTAATTAAGCCCCCCCCCCCCCCCCCCCAACTTAAATTAACTTTCAGTTCTGATCTGATATGTCTTTTTTCCTAGCTGATGTGCTCAGGTGAGCGCTGTGGCCCCTGGGCCTCTTGTTTCTGGTACTTGGTGTTGTTGCGAATGATTTGGATTTTGAGACATGGAGAAAGGTCATGGAGTCTCGTTTATTGAAACTTGAGCACGATGTTGATGTACTTTCAAGTGAAAACAGAAGATTAAAGATGAAAAATGCAGAGCAGGACAATGAAATTGAAATTTTGCAAAATGCGAATAAGCAATTACATGAGTTAATTGATGAGATTCTTGAACGTGAAAATGAAGATTTGAAAACTCTGATAACATCAAATAAGAACAGATCCAGTATACACTTTCACTTATCGGAGTCTACTAACATGACTAGTGTTAAAAGAAACGATCACGCGAAACGTAAGTATTTCCCATATCTAATGTACAAACTAGGCAAATTTTAATATGAATCAAGTATAAGCTCTCATGTTTTATATTTAATTAAATTTCAATCGCTATAATTTGTGTGATATGTACCTTCCCATATTCAAATCCGCGATTAATATGCATATAATGTCATTTTGTCTAAATGAGATATTTATATAAAAGCATTCCAATTTGTAGTTTAGAGCCTAGGTTACTTGTACCCAACGCTCCCAGAGAAAGTGTTGCATTTTATGCCTATATCAATTCGGTCCACTCCTCAGATCTCCCCACGAAGCATATCAGTGTGTATGACACCGTGATAACAAACTATGGTAATGGTTACCATAAAGAAGATGGCATTTTTACCGTTCCACAGCACGGTATATATGTCTTTCCCTGGACTGTCGCAGTTGCAGATGGCGAATGGATAAATGCCGAGATCGTCCTAAATGGTTCTCCATTTGGAAGTATAACGGCTGACACCGGTGAAGCTGGGTCGTATGATGGAGGTTTTTCCACTGGCATTGCCATAAAGGAGGTTAGCACAGGAGACCATGTGTTCATCCGAACGGTCACTCATGACTCAAAATCGCAAATCTACAGTGGGTCTGCTGCTCGGACATCTTTTGCTGGCTGGATACTGTTTTAATGTTCTTTTATTGACTACTAAAGAGAGAAAACTTGAATCAATAAATTTTGTCTTGTAAACATCGTGTCTCAAATAACTAGTCCGAAATACCTTACGTTTTCCAGGCTTTTTACGATTTTGATATAATTAGCCATAAAAACGATGTTGTAAGCATTTAAAGTATTGTACTATTGAGAACTTGTAAGATTGAGATTTAATTCATTTCGCAAGTATATGTATCTAAAATTAACCCGAGAGAGCGAGAGTCTGGGAAAAACGAGACTAGAGAATGCCGCCTCCTGTTGGAAACATCAATTTCCGTTTTCGTAATGGCGCCGCAGGTTTTGACGTTTCTCTGGTACGTAAAATATCAAAATTATAAAAAGCCTGGAAAACGCCAGATTTTTCGGAAAACCAAAAAAAAAAAAAAAAAAAAAAAAAAAAGATAATTTTGCCGGTAAATACTGAAGAGTAGATAAAAAAGCTATGTAGACTCTTCAATTTTTTAATTACAGAACTTGAGAATTTCATTTTAATAATGAGAGAAACATGTACTTGATCGTACATGGTTATTTAACTAGATAATCCTTACTTTAATGGCATCTTTTGGTTTAAATATACTTAGGGGAAAAGACAAGTGCATTTCTTAAAGTATAAAAAAGATATCATGGACAATATATAAATTCAGTAGCATATTATTCGCAAATACAGTATATTGTTTACAAATCGTGTTAACGTCATCAATCGTCTTATGTAGAACGTTTGAAAGACGCTGGTACATAGAACGCGATTAAAAAATTTAATAACGCGTTTGGTCGTCAATTGCGTTCACGAATTGGTGACAACAGCGTCTTATTGGTGACACTTCTTTGTTCCAAAATGCCTGGGTAATGTAGGAAAGAAGCCCTTCATCGGTATATGAACGTCTATATCTGATTGAATAATTATCGAAAGGGACGTAAAACAACATACACTTAGAACCATCTTCAGGAAGCGTGGACTTTCTGTAAGGCGTGAGACATTCTCGGCGCTACGAAATTAGCGACTGTCAAATGACGAATAGATTCTCACTGGTTAAGAAATTAATAGAATCGGGAGCTTTAAATTGTTGTTGCAACGATGAGACGACTAAAGCTCTACCTCTTTGCCGGGGGCGAGACAATGCTATCGGTTATTCGATACACTAATCGGCATTTGCCCGAATTTCTATCCCATGTGTATTTCAACAGTGAATGGAAGCTGTGTAAATTTCAGATGGTAATTATGTAACGTCGAGAATGCCACGCCTTCCTGAAAGTCCAAAGTTACCTGAGAATTGTCCTAATCAATCTACTGCTGATCTCGTTGATATTACGTTCCTTTGTGTTAAAAATGAAATATGAAATCTTTATTTGCTGAAAATAGACACTGTTTTGGAAACCATACTTTATGTGTGGGAAGCAGGGCCAAGGCGTCTGCAAAGAGCATAACTCAGTGCGACCGTTTTAATTCAAAGATGCAATACTGATCCTATTTTTTTAACCTTAAGTTTGAATTCATTTTGTTTTGTGGTTCTACATGTATGCATTCCGTGATCCAAAGATCCATTGCAATGATATTGAACTTCTGCATAAATGCATGTTTAAATTCATGCTAAAATGTTAGAAAACGTATATAGTCTTGTTAATGAATAATTGTCAATAGTTTAACTTTAATTTGCGACTTCAAAGAGTTCAGTAAGGAAAATCAAGGTTTCGCAAAAGTCAAGACAGACATTCCATGTTTCACTGATATGTCTTAGATAAGAAGATAAGTAGATAAGAACGAGTCATATAGGTATAGAGTCTAAATCAAATGGGTCTACTGTATTCACTTGATCTACATTTTGTATTTAAGACATAAGATCTACATTTTGTATTTAAGACATAAGAAAAACTAGTATACCGAAAAAGGAGTATTCGGCAATTTTTTTAAAAATACCTTGAAACAAGGGAGCGATTTTAATTATGACAATGTATAGTTTCCGTCTTCTGGGAATACTGATTTCCATTTTTCTGGTTCATCGTGTTGTTGCTAACGATTTGGATTTTGAAACATGGAGAACGATTATGGAGTCACGCTTGTTGAAACTCGAGCACGATGTTGAAGTACTTTCTAGTGAAAACAGAAGATTAAAGAGTGAAAACATTAAACTGAAGATGAAAAATACAGAACAGGACAAGGGAATTGAAATTTTGCGCAATGGGAATAAGCAATTACACGAACTTATCGGTGAGATACTATTTAAACATGAAAATGCAGATCAACAAACTGTGCCGACATCAAATAACAACAATTCTGTGCCGGAAAGTTCTAGAGCTCACTTGCAATTGTTGGAATCCACCAACAACACCTATAACGTTGTTAAAAGAAACGGACATGATAAACGTAAGAATTCTATGTCATTTTCAATATACATGTAATACATGTATGTGTACTACGGTCAAATAAAATTAAGAAAAAAAACACGTATTTACACTCGAAAAACGATTGGATGAACGTTATGTTAATGCATACTAGTATTTCAACTTGTTTTTCAGAGACTAGGTTGCTTCTTCAAAATACCCCAACGGAGGGAGTAGCGTTTTATGCCTATATCAATTCGCTCAAATCAGAACTACCTGCAAAACACGTCATGGTGTATGACACCGTAATAACAAACCATGGCAATAGTTACCATAAAGATGACGGCATTTTCATCGTTCCTCAAAACGGCATATACGTTTTCTCTTGGTCCGTCGCAGTACAAGATGGTGAATGGGCCCATGCTGAAATCGTTTTAAATGGTTCTCCATTTGGAAGTGTAATGGCTGACACCAGTGCCGTAGGAGCGTCAGACGGGGGTCTTTCCACTGGCATTGCCATAAAGGAGGTTAGCACAGGGGACCACGTGTACATCCGAACGATCGATCGATCGAAAATATACAGCGGGTCTCAATCAAGAACATCATTCTCTGGCTGGCTATTGTTTTGAATTTTGATTAGTAACTGCTAACTGGACAATTAAACAGCTTGCAAACATCGTGCGTTGTTAAATTTGCAAATATATACTATACCAGTACAGTATAAAATAGATTTAATTTATGGTCATGCCACCTTATTTAGAAATCTGATAATTTTCTATAACATTAAAAATATACATCAAATATAGTTATCCCTTTATTTTTGCATTCTTCAGTTTGAAGATCATGAGTTTGCTTCTGCAGGGGTTGTTAATGAGCACTGTTTTCTTTT
Organism: Saccostrea cuccullata; assembly: GCF_032062105.1. Taxonomy (NCBI): domain Eukaryota; kingdom Metazoa; phylum Mollusca; class Bivalvia; order Ostreida; family Ostreidae; genus Saccostrea; species Saccostrea cuccullata. Next base: position 982,016 of record NW_026940736.1, on the reverse strand, counting down.
GCTGTTGAGGCTTACCCTCATCTAGCAGCAGTTGATACAGGAAAAGACTGGTGTTCCAAAAATGTCTTCTTGAGCCGTATATAGTTGTCTGACTTTTCTTATAAATGTTTCTTCTGTTGCTGGTCTTCATATAATTTGCTATCATCCTCGGTAAGTCCTTCTGAAAGAGGAAATCAAAGCAGTTTTATCGACAGCAAAGACCTTCGTATCACGTTTATAGACGTCTAAGACATGTAAGAGGCAGACATAATTGCGGTCTAGTCTACCTGTATTTATTAACATGTCGCTGTTGATTAATCTGTCGTACCAATATACTAAGGATTCAGAGCAAGAACCGCAATTCAATGCTCGAATACTCTTCGTTGTCTCCACATACTAGTATTTCATGTGTAGTACATAGAGTTTCCATTCTACGTGTAGGATCCCCATGCAAAATTCGCTGACATAGAACAGATTAAGATCGCTGATAAAACAAGCCTGGTAGACTTGAAACTTGAAGTCGAGGAAAGACATTCAACAAAAAGACTTTAGCTAATCAAAGTACTCAGAAGTACTGAAAGCCGGGCTCATTTACAGGGTAATGAACAAAGACCGTAGTGACAGTTTAAAATCAAGTTCAGACGTCTAGAGGATATGTCACACACAAAAATATCTCAATGGCATGTAAAGTATTAAAGAGTTTTAAAAATTAAATAAAATATAGCTAGAAATTAACAGCGTAAAATTTTTATCACATGTATCGTTTCGGGGTTTTATATACAAAGCGAAGTAAATACTCAGTAAACACAGATGCAGCAAGATTAATTAAGGTCAAACGACTCTGTACTGATGTGTCCTCAGCGGGGAGTTTTGCATCAAGTCATTAATGATGTTCCCTGCATTTGTGTTAGCCTGATAGTACAACCTATATTTATAGAATATGACGCAGACAGGGATACCTGGTGAAAACCTTTCACACCTTTTGAATTGCTTTGTAAATATTAGTCAAAGGAGCCATGAAAAATATTAAACAATTTAATATTTTGATAAAAATATTCGATTGACTATTTCTTAGGGTGTTTGAATGAATTTTGTTTTCTCAACAGCGGCTGGGTGTACGTACTATATTTTTACTCGTAAACTCAATTTGGCGGTGAAGAAGCAGCATTTCTTGTTGCTCACCGTCGCAATAGCCGGGCATTGCTCAACGAGCAATGAGCCCGGCTAAAAATGAATCGGCTTTATCGATGCGTATGTTTATCTCAGTGTCCAGTGATATTGTGATGGCGGCTGTATTTTCCAGATACGAAAAAATATTAACGACTTCCAGATGTTCCCCTTGATGGTGAAGATGGGTGACTTTGGTGGTCCTTGGCATATCATCACATAGTCTTATTTTGAATACTGATCTTTTCCTCCTTTAGACATTAAGCGAAAGCAAGAGATGTTTAAATGGTGGTCATCTGATCTTGTGTAAAGGCAAACACCATCAGTTGACGACCCAAGAGCATGAAAGGCAAAGAAGATGCTAAATACCTTTTTTAACTGCATTTTTAAACTTGAAAACTATCTCAGATGTCGCCGTTACTGCATGGTACTTGTCACACTCGTAAAATAACTCGAATAAGCCCAACAGCATAATTGGGAAGTCAGTAATGTACTGCATCTGGAAAAGGTCTTCACTACCTACCAGGATTAACGCAAGGACAAATCAATGAACGCGTGGTTGGTAAAGTGGTTTGTTGTGCAATCGAATTAATCGCTGCGATTGGCTTTCTTTTTTTGTAGAGTCCCCCTCTCGATCTTGCTGATAGTGTCCAAAGACACGGAATTAAGGACCAGTATGTTTGGGTCATATTGCACTTGACTGCAGCAGTTGCCAGAGCAGAGCACAATTAAGTTCTTACCTGTCAACAAAACTGCACTCCAGATTTTTCTGTAGGATTCTCTTAGCTTTTGATTTGAACATATTTTATTATGTACTTAACATGCTTAACATGAATGTACATGTATTGGGCTTCAGGCATAGCCAATATAAGCCCACTCCTCAAGTTTATCTTTTACTGTTCAGCTATCCAAAAAGCAGTGGCGGATTGATTGGTAACAGGGCGTGTCTCTAAAAGCCGGAAAACCTTGTGCACTTCAAGTGCGCCCAGTCGCACCTAGTATGGATATCTCGCACTTGGCTGCATCCACCATAGTCTGCTAAAACGAGGACTATCACTGTGGGTCGGGAATGAGAAAATATTGGCTAAGTGGAAAAGCATGCAACTGACCAACGCTAAGAAAAACAGAGGCTGTAATAGTGCATTTGACCAGAGATGCACAATACATGTATATGCGATCTTACAAAAAAAGTTGCGTTGGCTCGGTCGTTCCAGAGGGGCTGAAAATGACGTTTAAATCCGACGAACAATAACAGAAACCATGCAGATAGCTAGTAGTGATGATGTATCGGAAAACGGATAGAGGCAAGCAGTTTACTATCGCACCATAGCGTCGGAACCGGGAGGCTAGGAGGGCTATAACAAAACCCCCTTTTGTGTTTAAAGCAAAGATAGACATACCCCGGTAGTATAGGCATTTATTTAACACTGGGGTGTAGGTTTAGCCCTCCCCCCTTCATCATTTTCAACAGGCACGTTGCAGTGTCGGTAAAAAAAAGGTAAGTGGTAGTGTTTGGAGAAAAATTTTAATTGTTCAGTACTGAAAGAAGTAAAGTTCGATCCTACCTCCCCCCCCCCCCCCCCCCGAAATAGGATTTTCCTTTTTAAAAATTTTCCTTTTTTTGCTTGTCGGAATTTTTTGTAGGTTTCAATTTTTTTTCTCTCTTTCAATTATCCCCCTCCCCCCAGCACTTTTACCATCGTGCAGCGATGTAGTTGTGTTAGAACATGCACATGGGGGTATTTTTTTCATTGCCTCGATGAAATGTCTTTATTGAATGATAACGAACATAAAATGTCTTGTCGTTGATAAAGGTTTTTAAAATCGCTTTAAATGTCGTCTTAATTTTTGTTATTATGATTCAAATTGTTTTTATTTCTTATCAGATATTTAGTAATTCATGATTTTATAAAAAGTTGTTGCATGAACTGCTCCCTACATAGTTAGAATAATCTAACTGTGTCTCGGTACAAGCCCTCACCACAGTTAGAATACCACCCATATACTCGTAATGTAGCAAAAAATTGCAGAATCGCACCGAAACGATTTTGAAGGATACAAACGGATTTGCACTGAAAATAACTTGCAAATTAATCATAACAAACCTTTTTGAGATTGCTTATGCCTTTTATCCCAAAAAAATAATCCATATAAATACGAAAATCCAATTCATTTTCTCAACGTTTTTCTCTCGATTCAAATTACCTCCATGTTTACATTCATCTCTAGATTGTTCATAAAATGCACTATGCGTTGTGTTTCTTTCTGCTACATTACGAATACACGGAACGAATTCTATCGTTAAACCGGGTCCGTAGGACAATATCATTTTAACGATAGAACATTCTATCTACTCCCTACATAAAGACATTAAGGTATAGAAACAAAACGAGTGATAATACATGGGGAGAGAATGCGTGTGATCGACAGAGATCGGGTTCGACATTCCAATTTTCCAAACTCTATTCTGTTTTTGTTGACATACGATGATACGTCAAGAAAGAAATAAGAAAATTTCTCTCAAGATATTTATTTCATAACCATTATAGGGTTATAAAATGTAAATTTGACTTCAACGGTTTTGTGAAATGGGTACCGGTGGGTCGTTTTTGAATAATCCAGAAGACGACGATATTTTTGGTAACGACCTGAATGGAAGCAGTCATGGGGTCATCAAAAGAATCCCAGTGGAAATAAAACCCAGAGGAAAACTAGGAATATTTAGTCATGGCTCCAGCAGAAATAAAAGAATCGGGGGGAGTTTGCAGTCAGCTTTGTCGGTGGATCTGGAAAATCCGGAGGCGGAGAAAATCAAAAAGGAATTTGAGATGTACAGGTATGTTCATTCTTATTGAATGAGATTATAAATTAATCATAGTACACATTACATTACACATTTTACAAGTTTTTTTCCCTTGTACAATATGCTGCCTGTATAATATGTAACCTAGCTGCACAACTGTAGTTCTCTAGTTAAAAAAAAATTGATCAGACATACCAGACTGCACTTGGAGAGAGCTACAGATTCAGGCATTCATTTGTAAAAACCTTTGGCAAAAAAAAAAAATAGTACTGAAATAAGTTCTATCCAATGCCAATGCAATCAGTATCTTTATGTTAAGGAATTTAAGCAATTACACTATTTTATTAATGAAAGAAAGATTATTGACTGAATGACTACATTGTAATGTCACCTTTGAAAAAAATATGAACTAGCTTATGATAAAAAAAAAAATCTAAGCCATTTAAAAAAATAATTTTTTCAGACTAAACAAAGAAAATGACATAGCAGACATGAAGAAGAAAGAGACAAGATTACAAATAGAAAACAAACGACAGAAAGCGGAGCTCTTAGTCCTCCAGAAAACCTGTACCAATCTCCGGGCAGAGCGTGACAAGGCAGCGGAAGCGGAGCAGGCAGCCCAGGCCCGGGCAGCAGCATTTCAAAGTGACAGAGACAAAGTCCAGAGAAATTTTAAAGTAAGCGATATAAGATGTGATTGCTAGCACAAAGTACATAGTAATCATGTACTTTTTATGCAAGTATAAATTTGATTGACTTTAATCTGCTTTTAGCAGAAGCATACTGTGAGACAAAATTTTATACCAAATTTTCTTTGTCCTTTTATTTGACACAACAATTATTATAAATTTTTCCCCAAAAGCTGAATTGAATTAAACGATATGTGGTACAATGTATACTATATAATATTTCTATGCAGTGTAAAATTCTTTCATTACTGGTATTGTGAACATTCTAGATACTTATATTTCCTTTAATAAAATTTTAGCAATATTTAAAATCTTTACATTGTTATAATTTCAGATTTTTAGGGAAAACATGGAGTTACAGTTACAGACATTGTTGAGGGATAAAAGAGCCCTAGAAAATAAAGTGTTCAAAATGGCCTCTGGTTATAGTCTAGAGGATTCAGAAACTTCAAACAGACCAGATTTTGATGCATCTTTAGGTAGGCATGGTGATGGCATACATGTATTAACTAAGAATTTTCAAAATTTCAATTTCTTGAATTATTTCCAACTTATTTTGGAAAGAATTTGTTTGTAAGTAAGAGTCTCAAGTTTTATTACTGAGAAATGTTGTGTTCAAATTTTAATATAATTTTATATATCATGTAAATATATATATGTACAGGAAGTCCAAACCCAGGTGACTGGTGGACAGCCCTAGAGAGTGAGCCCTCACTAAGTAATATGAGCCAGGGGCACCAGACAACATTGAGGGGACCAGAATTTGCACACGGCATGATGGAGACGGAGGGTCCATTCAACAATATTAATAAGGGTAGGAGCAATTTACTTTTGGAAAAGGGCGGGTTATGTTTTAGTAAATTGTTTTATTTGTGGATAAGCCATATCTAATTTATTTATGAAAAACTTATTGTTCTGTAACACATTTTCAATAGAGGTACGAAAAAATAGTTTGAGAGGAAATTCTCAGATAGAGACACAAAAGGAAAAAACAAACAAAACAATGATTGTGATTCTTTTTTGCAACTTTGATATGAACTTCATACATGATTGTGCATTAAGTGTCCCCATTACATGACTATGACTATATAACTTTAACATGTTTGTGATAATATGATTTTATGTGACCTTACAGAGGATTGGAGCTCTGTAATATCCAGCCTGACTAAGATAATCCCCAGTCTCCCCGAGCATGCCCTCAGCCCCATCATCAGGATCTATGTGTCCGCCCCCCGCGATACTCACGTCGAAGTGGAGATATTTCAGAAGGAATATTTCCCACGCCTGGCAGCTCTCTGTAATGGGGAGGGAAGGGAGCTAATCATGATCCACCTGACAATAGATGACAATGTTAACCTTACTCCACAGGTACATATAGGTGTATAAAATATTTTGTATGAAATGGAAGATTTATATGTAATTTTTACAGAGTTTTTGTGTGTGTTTCTGCCATTTTGTAAATGAATCTGTTCAGAGAAACACTGTGCAGAAAACACTTTCCTATTCTTGTTTCAGTATGTTATTTTTTAATGAAAATTGAACAGAAAAAGAAGATAATTTCTTATCTAGATAAGTTGATTAACACATTCTGATATCAATATGTGCTGGATAAACTTGCTTCCTAGTAAGAATAAAGGTGTTTTTAAATTAGCACAATAATTTATTAAATTTAATAATGAGTTATTATTCATATTTTTAAGGTAATTGAAAGACAGCAGTTAACAAGAAAGAGGCAGATAGAAAAATCATCCATATTTGTGGGTTTCCTTGGAGATGCTGCAGACAGGTTTGTGATTACTAACCAGGAATTTACTATTTTAAAATTTAATGAAATGCATCTAATGGCAAGTACACATAAAATCAGCGACTAACAATTTTATGAAAGAATGAGGATTATTGTGTTGTAAAATGTTTAATATATGTATTTTGGATTTATCAGGTTCACTAGCTGGGAGTACAAGTGTGGTTACTTAGAGAATGGTAGCAATCTGTCTGCTGTGTTCTCCTTCAGAGATGGAAAAGGGTAAGATTGGGTTAGATAATGCTAGGTGAATGGTGATCAAGTCAGTAATTTTCTTTTAAATGATTACATACGTTTTAATACATACAATTGTAAAAAAAAATTGGAAGTCATTTTCAAGGGAAGCATATTCTCTACAATATTTTAATATGTGGAATTGCAAATGTATGAGCACTGAGCCTATCACTGGCCTTTACATGAAAGCATTCGGTTATCAACAACCATTATTTGATATACCAAAGTACCTAGTTAATATTCATGATGATTTTTTTTATTTAGTAACAGAGCTAGTCACACAGAAGCAAGTGAACTCAAAAACAAAGTAAGACAGAAAGGGAATGCCAAAATAATTGATGGCTACACGGCACCTTCCCGTGGAGTAGAGCAAGCTGTAATGGAGATAGAAAAGATGATTAAAACAGTAAGTTGTTTAGATTATATTGCATTCCTAAATCTTTATCTTACTGATGTGATTGCATACATACATCACAGACTGTGCTTTTGGGGAGGGTGGGGGTTATTGCATTTGCTTTTCATTGATTGTATCGAACAAAATTAATGCTATTCATTCATTCATATCAAAAGATCTCAATGATAACCAAAGCGGGGGTAATTTTGATCGTAATTTTTTTCATGAAACGTCATGTCTTGTAAAATGAAGAAATATACAGTATGTTAGTAATTTGGATGCTCATTACTTGCCTATTGCAGTTTAAAAAATTGTCATTGCCAAAAGAAAACTTAACGAAAAAAATTCATTGTAGGAAGTTGGTATGAACACTGGACAGGAGAGCATTGAGGATGAAGAGAATGTAGCTGGGGAAATGGAGGGGCCTGACAAGATATGTGGGGGACAGGCCTGGGATATACACGGGGATTACGAACAAATGGAGGCATTTAACTTCTCAATCAAGTCCAGCTGTGAACTGGGATTTGAGAAGGTTTGTTGAAATAAAGATAACTGCCTATGGCATAGAAGTGCTAACCTGAATACATGCATAAACATTTATGTAGGTTGTAGTACTTACTGTAAACCAACTTTTATTCGCGTGCGAGAAATTTTCGCGAAGTTCGCGAGAGCTTCGCCATCGCGAATATTTCTCGCCGCGAAGCGGTCCTTAAAGTGTATGTGTGTAGTAACAACAGACCCAAAAAGGCTTGATCGCGAAAATAAATCGTCGCGAACTAGTCTATCCCTGTTAAATCGTGAAATAAAGTAGTCGTGAATAAAAGTTGGTTTACAGTATACAGTAAAACTTTTCTAATCTACATCAATAGTGCCAAAGAAATTGGCTGGATAAGACAACATTATAGACTAGACAGGATTTAGAACATTTGAGTTTACTACAAGAGACTTTTCAAAGTAGACAGTATTTCAGATTACACAAAACTAGGGATAGACAAGTTTCACTTTGCATGTTTGCACATTTAATGAGGTGTATTTTCATTACAGCATTATGAGAGGCTGAATGCTCACATTTCTTCAGCTGGACTTCTTCCTCCCTTGTTAATTATTGGAGCCCCAGGATCTGGCAGATCACTGCTGTTAGCTCAATGGTAAAGATTCCTTACCTTTAAAGAAAGAGTCTTTTCAAAGGCAAAAGATTTTTTTATGTAATTTTAGAGCTAAAATTTTATGTTGTATTTCAGGATGAATCTACAACAGGAGAAGACCCCATCTGGTCAGGTATTGTACCATTTTGTCGGGTCTGAATCTTCAGTTAGTGCAGACCCCATCTTCATGATCAGAAGGTTAACTTCCCAGGTAAAATACTGATACTATAGATGTGTATATCTAAAAAACTAAAATTAAAAAAAGAGACAAGGACATATTTGATTCAGGTGGACCCTGGTTATTTTCATAATGCAAATGTTAAATGGTACATGCAGACATGGATATCAGACTTTAATCTAGTAATGTACACAAAAAATCAAGAATCTAGAAAAATTCTATTTAATTAGTATCAGAAAGAATTGTTTATATGATTAAATTTCGTGACAGCTGATGCAGAAGGTGAACTCCCCACCAGCCCTGACCGCTGATCCAATCAGATTGGTGGAGGAATTCCCACGATGGCTGGAGAAAGTCTCAGAGAAAACCCCAGGAGGGGTCATACTGGTTCTGGATTCAATCAACAAATTTCAGGTATGTCTTACTAATTTGTTTTTCCCCATGTATATCTAATTTTAGAGATTTTTTTCTGAAATAAAAATTAAAAATACAAGCTCAGTAAGACTTTTCTAAAAAATAACCTAAATAATATACTATTTTTCCTACAACTTTTACAAGTAAATATGAATATTATTATATATACATGTCCTTATTTACAAAGCATGACCCTCAACACAATATACTTTATGAAATTTGTTCTGTTTGTTTTTAAGCAAGCAGAGATCCACCTAAAATGGCTATTGGATCCACTCCCAGTTGATGTCAGGGTTATTGTGACTGCAGATGAAGAAACGTGTCCTCAAGCCTGGAGGTAGGTCAAGGTCACTTGAACTCAAGCCACTTAACTTTAATCAGGTTACAAATATTGTAAAACTTATTGGTATCTCAATCTCATATATCTTGAATACAATGGATATGTCAAATTGATTTTAAAGTCCTACCCATTATGTTCTTATTGTTTGTCAACCTCAATATCCTGAACCCTAAGATATCTCAATTTTTTTCTCAGTCCTTTAGGTATTAGATAATACTGTGGAATCATTTTTATTCATGGGGTCAATGTTCGTGGGTAGCCAAAAATTTTCTGGTTTGTGGAGACGTAATTTCGTTGATAACAAGTTATATTTCATAATTTAACTTATAATGAATAATAAAACAAACGTTTGTATATACGTTCGTGGGGATGTAAATTCGTGGGTCAGGGTTTCCCATGAAAGCGACGAACATTGGTCCCCCACGAACAATAATGATTCCACAGTAAGGTTTGACTGTACATGCAAGTTAAAACTGTATTCTGTCTTCCTCAGGGCATGGCCTACACTGCATGTTGAACCACTCAGCAACAAGAATGTAAAGGAGCTGATCCATGCTGAGCTAGCCACGATGGACGCCCAGATTGGATCAGAAGACAGCTTGATTCTGACCCACTGTAGAACCCCAGCTACCTGTAGTCCTCTCTATGTCATGGTTCTAGCCAGACATATTGCAGGGTAAGGGAGTATAAAATTTAAGTGATAGCTTTGGGAAGGTATTATGAATAATTCTTGTTTTGATTTATTTAAACTGTAAATAATACAGGTTTGCAAATTCATGAAAAATCGAGAGAAACTTGTGAGAGAAATTATTTATCAGTCTTGAATCTTTTAGAATAAAAATGCTTATACCGGTATATAGTGAGATAACCTGTAATTCTTGTTGAGGAAAGTGACATGGAATTTTTTTTTTAATCAGGTACCTGAAACATGATGGCCAGGTGGGATCCCAGCTGGATGTTCTGCTGACCTGTCAGGATTGTGTCAGCTTGTATGGCAAAATCCTGGATCTACTCCGGATAAGTCTGGAATCTCAGGAAACAAGGGGCTTCCTGAAATCTGTAAGTACAGTTTTTAGCTCACCTGAGCCGAGGGCTCAAGTGAGCTTTTCTGATCAAAATTTGTCCGTCATCTGTCCTCGCTGGCATTGTCGTCGTTGTTAACTTTTCACATTTTCATCTTCTTCTCAAGAACCACTGGGCCAATTTCAACTAAACTTGCTACAAAGTATCCTTGGGTAAAGGGGATTCAAGTTTGTTCAAATGAAGGGCCACGCCCTTTTCCAAGGGGAGATAATTATGAATTAGAGAAAAATTAATGGCATTTTAAAAAAAATCTTCTTCTCATGAACCACTGGGCCATGAAAGATGAAACTCATGTGGAATCATCCTCAGGTAGTGAAGATTCAAGTTTGTTCAAATCATGACCCCGGGGCTAGGATGGGGCCAAAATGGCCGACCCAAGTTTTACATAAGAATATATAGGAAAAATCTTTAAAAATCTTCTTCTCAAAAACCACTGGACTAGGAAAGATGAAACTCATGTGGAATCATCCACAGGTAGTGTAGATTCAAGTTTGTTCAAATCATGACCCCCGGGGCTAGGGTGGGGCCAAATTGTCCGATCAAAGTTTTACATAGGAATATATATAGGAAAAATCTTTAAAAATCTTCTTCTCAAGAACCACTGGACTAGGAAAGATAAAACTCATGTGGAATCATCCTCAGGTAGTAAAGATTCAAGTTTGTTCAAATCATGACCCCCGGGGCTAGGATGGGGCCAAAATGGCCGACCCAAGTTTTACATAGGAATATATAGGAAAAATTTTTCTTCTCAAGGACCACTGGACCAGGAAAGATGAAACTCATGTGGAATCATCCTCAGGTAGTGAAGATTCTAGTTTGTTCAAATCATGACCTCCGGGGCTAGGATGGGGCCAAAATGGCCAACCCAAGTTTTACATAGGAATATGTAGGAAAAATCTTTAAAAATCTTCTTCTCAAGAACCACTGGGCCAGGAAAGATGAAACTCATGTGGAATTATTCTCAGGTAATGTAGATTCAAATTTGTTCAAATCATGACCCCCGGGGCTAGGGTGGGGCCAAAATGGCCGACCCAAGTTTTACATAGGAATATATATAGGAAAAATCTTTAAAAATCTTCTCCTCCAGAACCACTGGACCAGGAAAGATGAAACTCATGTAGAATCATCCTCAGGTAGTGTAGATTCAAGTTTGTTCAAATCATGACCCCCGGGACTAGGGTGGGGCCAAAATGGCCAACCCAATTTTTACATAGGGATATTATAGGGATACCTTTTAAAATCTTCTTTTCAAGTACTTCAAAGCCATGATTAGTGATATTTATATGGATTCATTCTCAGGTATTGTAGATTCTAGTTTGTTCAAATCATGAACCCCTGGGGGGAGGGGGAATTTAAGCCCCCCCCCCCCCCCCCCCCCCACCTCAGTAAACTTTCAGTTCTGATCTGATATGTGCTTTTTCTAGCCGATGTGCTCAGGTGAGCGCTGTGGCCCCTTGGCCTCTTGTCTTATTTTTATGTTTGTTATGCCTTTGAAGCATTGAAGATACAGGATAAATTCTTCCTGCATGTAGTGACTAGCAAGTCTTGTCCGTTTGGGAGGAGTTGTGCTTTAACATAAAAAAACCCCACAATGCTCTCATTTCAAATCAAATCAACTTCAGTCCATAAAAATTATATGTTATCTAAGATACAAACATTATCTGATACTCAGGGTGTTGTCACTTCAATCTTATAAATCTTAGTCTTTTTGGGGTGGTACATTTGATATTGTGAGTTATGCTAAATAATAACCTTTCTTGTTTTCTTTGGTAGATATTAAGATACCTCTATGTAAGTCGTGGGGGACTCGCTGAGACAGAGTTACTGGCCTTGATACCAAACTTGACCTGGAACTTTCTGACTGTATTCACTGAAGTCCTTACTGATCACTTGGTGCTGAAGTATCAAGGGGGACTACTAACTTTTGCTCATGAACAGGTCAGCCATTTGAAAATTAATGAAATACTTGCTATCTTGAATGAATCTGTTATAAATTATCATTTTAAAAAAAAGCAAAAGTTTATGCATATACATTCAAAATGTAGCTTTAGAATTATCTGAGAATTATCTTTTTTAATTAATTACTTTGATATATTAATTGACACCAGTAGATTAAGTTGAATTAACCAGATTGACAAGACTCTCTTTTTGGCTACAGGTTAGGTGTGCTGTACAGGACTACTGTTTTGGGAAGGATGAGGCGCGGCTAGTCAGTCAGCTTAGAAAAGATCTTATTAAATATTTCTCACAGTTCTTAAGGTGAGAACTATATCTGCTTTCAGTAACACATTTGTTTAAAACATTATCCACTGTTAACCAAACTTTATTAAATAAGAAGAGGAAAAAATTTAATAATGGCATGGATTTTTCATTTATTATTCCACGCACATAATTTTTTTTTAATAAATTCAATCTCAAAACAAAGAGTATTTTGGGGGTTTTAAAACTGAAATCCATATTCTTTTCTTCCAGTCCTGGGCAGGTGACTTGTCGAGTGGCAGATGAGTTACCATGGCTGCTTAAGATTGAAGGAGACAAAGAAAATCTGGAAAAGTGTATACTGAACTTGTGTATATTCCAAAGGCTGTATGCAAGGTATGCTTGTCTATTTAAACAGATGGAAAAGTTTTACACATCCACAGATACCAGAAGTCTTGGTTCATCAATATACTGTAGACATAGTTTTTTCCAGGGGGTCATAATTCTATGGAATCTCAATTTCTGTTTAATCTGCATGTAGAAAATTACGCTGATTTCCTAGACTGTCACTATATGCCTTACATTTATATTAAGAAAGCTTGTACAAATTTCCGCGAAAAATTTGTAAATTCGTAAATTAATACCACATGGAAAAAAGTACTTCTACAGTACTTGTATCATGTTTGAGAGCTATTTTATCGACACAAGTATTCTACAAATGACTTTTTTTGCTTTAAGTAATTAGTGTCTTTATTAAACCTAGTGAAAAATGAGCGAAATTCCCTGAGAGAATATCATTATTTTGAACAGGGGACGGTGTGCTGAGTTGATCAGTTACTGGCAGTCTATCACAACAGACAAAAACAGTATGGCTCAGGCTTACTTCACAGCTACCAGGAAAATGGAAGAAGGTGAAGAAATGATATGTATCCCCTAATTATAATTAGATGGCTTTTTGACTTAAATTAATGATATTGTTGAAAGCTTAGAATTTGAGAATGTATTATATTTCTTCATATTCATGCAAACATCACTTCTAGCTTGAAAAATGGCACATTGATTTTGTGAAGAAGTGATTTTTAGCTCTACTGGTCAGAGACCAGAAGAGCTTATGCGATAGTAATGCGTCCGGCGTCCGTCCGTCTGTCCGTCTTTCTGTCCGTCTGTCTGTAAACAATTTTTCAAAATGCTACTCCTCCTACAGTTTTGGTCTAATTTCAATATAACTTGGCACACAAGTAGACTACACTAAGATACATAATTCTGTGTATCGGTTTTTGATTTCGATGAACAGTGTTGCCGTGGTTACTAAAAATAGAAATTTCTGTGAAATTCTTTCAAAGTGCTACTCCTCCTACAGTTTTGGTCTGATTTCAGTATAACTTGGCACACAAGTAGACTACACTAAGATACATAATTCTGTATATCGGTTTTTGATTTCGGTGAACGATGATGCCGTGGTTACTAAAAATAGAAATTTCTGTGAAATTCTTTCAAAATGCTACTCCTCCTACAGTTTTGGTCTGATTTCAGTATAACTTGGCACACAAGTAGACTACACTAAGATACATAAATCTGTAATTCGGTTTTTGATTTCGATGAACGGTGTTGCCGTGGTTACTAAAAATAGAAATATCTGTAAAATTGTTTCAAAATGCTACTCCTCCTACAGTTTTGGTCTGATTTCAAATTAGAATACAGAAACTGTGTATAGCACAAAGTAAGGAATAGAGCAGAAAGATTCTGTGTATGGTTTTTGATTTCGATGAACGGTGTTGCCGTGGTTACTAAAAATAGAAATTTCTGTGAAATTCTTTCAAAATGCTACTCCTCCTACAGTTTTGGTTGATTTCAAAATAACTTGGCACACAAGTAGAATACACTAAGATACATAATTCTGTATATTGGTTTTTGATTTGGATGAACGGTGTTGCCGTGGTTACTAAAAATAGAAATATCTGTAAAATTGTTTCAAAATGCTACTCCTCCTACAGTTTTGGTCTGATTTCAGTATAACTTGGCACATAAGTAGAATACACTAAGATACATAATTCTGTGTATCGAATTTTAATTTTAATTTTGATGAACGGTGTTGCTATGGTTACTAAAAATAGAAATGACTGTAAAATTGTTTCAAAATGCTACTTCTCCTACAGTTTTGGTCTGATTTCAATATAACTTGGCACACAAGTAGACTACACTAAGAACATAAAGAGACTTTATCAACAATCATTATTCTATTTATTGCTGTTGTAAAATTTCAAATCCCAGCTGCTTAAGTACTTTTCTTTTCCTTTGCTATAAGTTCAAACCAGTAGAGCTTCAGTCTCGACAGAGACTTCTGGTTTCAAATGAATTGCTGAGCTTAATTAATTTTATGAATGAAATTTAATTTGATTTATATAAAATTCTAGTTGTGGGGCAACATGGAGGACTGATCACTCTACCCCGGATTGCTGACATGTTTGAGTCTCTGGGACAATTCCTCAAAGACTTGGGACTTCTGAACCAGGTGAGGACTAGAATATACTTTTATTCACTGTATCAAAAATGTTAAAAGTTATTTTATAAAAAGCATTTCTGACTAATTTTCTGTGTTCATGTTAATGCACATAAAGCCAGAATTGCTATATTACCACCAAACTGATGCTACATGTATTTGAAGTTTATTATTTGCTTCCTATTACCATCAGAAAACTGAGAATGGTATACATTGTGTATGCACATGTATTTTATAAGTGTAAATGTTGTAATTGACTCTTACTCTTCCAAACAACTTCACTGTTGTACGGTAATTCATATTTTATCATCCAGGCTGTTCCAGCCTTACAGAAAGCATTAGAAATCCGCGAGATTGCCCTGGATCCGGATCATCCGATTGTAGCCAGATCCCACCACCAACTGGCTGGGCTCCACGCCCAGTGGGGGAAATTCTCCACAGCGGAGACCTTCTATAAACAGGCCCTGGATATATATGTGGATAGGTACGGCTCTGACCACTACCTGGTGGCCAAGGAACTGGATGCCCTCGCCGTCCTTTATCAAAAGCAGGACAAGTAAGTGAATGGAAATAGTGACAATGCACAACAACTCAGGACACATTACTTCATGTCAAGAAAACTCACTTCAGATATAATGATGCCTTGATCTTTTCTTATCAGGCATGACCTGGCAGAACCTCTCAAGAAGAGAGCTGTATCCATTAGAAAGAAAGTGAAGACACCAAGATCTAATTCTGTATGTTTTCTTTTTACTCCATTGAAGATTCATTAACATTATTTGATTTGTCTTTTCTCTGTTTTACATTTTATGTCAATTTTTAGCTCACCTCAACGAAGTTGGGGGAGCTTATGTAATACCCTCGGTGTCGGCATCCTCGTCGGCGTCCCAGGTTAAGGATAAGTTTTTTGGAGCAGTTTTCTTTTTAAGTACTTCTATGTCCTATATTGATTAGACATGCATGGAAGATGTTTCTAGTGTGTTTCATTGTACCAGTCAAAGTTTCAGATGCTGCAATTTCAGCAGAAGAATAACCAGGTTAATGTTTTTGGAGCAGGTTAACATTTTTGGTGCAGTTTTTGGTGTAGGTCTCATTTCCAAGTAACTATAAGCCCTATGTTTACCAAACTTGTATGGATGGTACATCTTAGGATGCACACTACCAGGCTTGCTTCGGATGCTGAATCTGACCTACATTTTCCGCATGAGTGAACAGGTTTATGTTTTTGGTGCAGGTTTCATTTCCAAGTTACAATTAGCCCTATAATGACCAAACTTGCATGGATGATACATCTAAGGATGCATACTACCAGACTTGCTTCGGATGCTGAATCTGACCTACATTTTCTGGTTGAGTGAACAGGTTAAAGTTTTGGATGCAGGTTTCATTTCAAAGATACTATGAGCCCTATAATGACCAAACTTGCAAGGATGGTACATCTTAGGATGCATACTACCAGACTTGCTTCAGATGCTGAATCTTACTTACATTTTCCGGTTGAGTGAACAGGTTAAAGTTTTTGGTGCAGGTTTCATTTCCAAGTTACAATGAGCCCTATAATGACCAAACTTGCATGGATGGTACAAGGGTGCATTCTACCAGACTTGCTTCAGATGCTGAATCTGACCTACATTTTCTGGATTAATGAAAAGATGAGTTTTTTTTATACAGGTTTCATTTCCAAGTAACTTTGAGCTCTATGTTGAGCAAACTTGCATGGATGATACATCTTAGGATGCACACTAATGGACTTGCTTCAGATGCTGAATTCGACATACATTTTCCAGATAATGGACCTCGTAAAAGTTATGGGTGCAGGTCTATTACCAAGAAACTATAAAGCTTATATAAACCAAACTTGCACAAATAATGCATCAAGGGATGAAAACTCGTTAATTACGTTTACATGATGAAGAACTAGTTTGAAGTTTTTATATAGGTCTATTCCAAAGTATCAAATCAAAATTGCATAAATTTTGCATTTTTGGATGTACACTTTTTGTTGGTTAATTGTGTGACTTTGCCTTACTTAAAGACAACATTCGTTGAGGTGAGCTCTGTAATCTCTGATTACCTATGTTTTTTTCTTCCTTTATATTTTTGCTGGTTTCAATTACAGGGACAGATGAAATCAGTTGTACAGAGGAGAGCTCTTCAGCTTGAGGAGTTAGCAATTGGTCCAGACTCCTTAGACCTGGCAAGAACCCTTAATGAGCTTGGAGTGTTACATTATTTACAAAATGATTTTGAGTAAGTAATATATATGATCTTCAGTCAAATTCAATCAAATCCAGATATACAAAATTTCTTTGATATTGTTTAAATTGAACTTATGTAAGAAAATTCTTGTATTTTAATTTTTAGGGCCTCTGAGTCTCTGTTGAAGAGGTCCCTAGAGATGAGGGAGGCTACTCTAGGATCAGATCACCCTGATGTGGCCCAGTCACTGAACAACTTAGCTGCTCTGTACAATGACAGAAAACAGTACGACAAGGCAGAACCTCTGTATGAGAGAGCCCTGCAGATCAGACTGAAGGTAAGGCTGTCTGGGACTTTGATATTGGAAACTGTGTATCTATGCACATGGAGGAACATTTATAAACCATACATTATAATAATGCAATTTTTTCTTTCTCCATGCTAAATTTTCTTAAATGTTACAATGGAACTGATCAAGATTAGGAACTAAGAACGTTGACCTCTTCTGTGTACTGAAGAATTTATCAGTAATCAATATACAGAATTGTTCAATTAAAACTTTTTTTAAAATCAATTTTTTGACAAGATTTTAACAGAAAAAAATTTACTTTCAGCATTTCAGTGTAAACCATGATAGTGTAGCCTCAGTTATAAAACACCTGGCTTTACTCTACAGGAAACAGGTACATGTAACTCTAATATAAGTAGATTTATTAACATGCCAATGCACGAAACTGTAAATAATAATTAAAACATAATTGAGTGTCATGATCTGTATCATACATTTCAAACTGAAAATTTTATAGTTCCATATATAAATAAAATTTATATTTGTTAACTTTAATGGATTGAAAACTGTCATCTGTTAAGGAACGATAGCGACTCAGCTAAGGAATTATACTTTGCTATTGACGTTGTAGGGTAAATTTGAGTTGGCCGAGCCCCTGTACAAGCGAGCTATTGAAATCAGGGAGAAGTCCTTTGGACCAGATCACCCCTCTGTGGCCACAGCCTGTGTTAATTTAGCAGTGCTATACTCACAACAGGTACCTTATCTAATCACTTCAGCTGTACCAGAGAGAATTCTAGCCCTCATGTTTTTAACTTTTTATTCAATTTTTTTTACAGAAATCTATTTAATTCGATCTCCTTGCTAGTATCTGAACTCAGTTCACTATTTTGTTTTAATGCATACAGTACAGCTCACGAGTTTTTGCCACCCCACGGTGGAAAATACACGGTGTAAAATACACCGTGTTACACCGTGTACACGGTGTTCCACGGTGTGTGTATATTGCGATCATTCCAGAGACGCACCGTGTAACACCGTGGACATTACCGTTTCCTTGGGGGACCCTCCGTGTTCCACCGTGCGAGAAAATTACGGAAGAAAATAGTTTGTTTATAAAAATCATTTCAGTTATAGAATTTTGATATATAAATAATGATTATTTGATAGCTAGGAAAAAATCAAAAATGAAGATTGACTTAATACAAACAACTCGTTAACAAACATGTGAGTTTATAATATAACAGCTTCGAGGTGTAAACTTTGGTTCGCCATTGACGGTATGATTGCCAAGTATATTGAATAAATTTAAATCTTACTTCTGTTGAATTCATATTTCATATTTATTTGAAAACAAGAACAATTATATATATCTATTGTGCTAATTATTATGTTTCCGATATAAGCGATAAATCCGAATGTACAAATCCAAGTACAAGAGAGTACATTGTCGTTTAACATATTCAGTGCGAAACATAGACACGGGTAGATAATTTTAGCGATCATTTTCTCTGTAAAATAATTATTATAAAAAGATATTTACAAATATTTAATATATCAGATAGCTAATTTAACATTATCTGATTCCTACTTCGAAAATAAAAATAGTGAAATAAAAAAAATGACGAGTCAGTATACATACAGATTATGAATATACCCTTATTTTGTAGAAATAATTATAGTATAAATAGATAGACCACATATCAATGAAGATACTAGTAAGTTGCTACATGCGAGAAAGAAAAAATGCATGCAAGAAAAATAAACCCTAGTATTCACGATAATTCTTACACATAGTTTGGTAGTTGACTAGTTGTATACATTCACAAAAAAATCTGGCAGTTGTATGTATCCATTGATTTATCCTGACATTTTGAGACATAATAAAAATTCAATTCCTTTCGAATATGTGGATGTATTTCTACCTGAGTATCCGGTATTCTTTTTCTTGTTTTTCTCGTCTGGGATTAGTACGAACTGCTAAAGCAGCATTCTAAATATTCCTCTACAAATCATATATAATTTACTCTTTTCATAATAATTAAACTGATTTTAATTCAGTTCTACATTTTAGAATGTTCAGAGAGAGAGAGAGAGAGAGAGAGAGAGAGAGATTTTACTCAATATTCAATATCTTTCATACCTGTTCAGAAATGCAGTAATTTCCAAAGTTAATGTATTTCTCGTAACAGCAAACATTATTTTCATAGACTAGTGTTTACTACTTTATGTTATTGCAAGTAATTATTTCTTTTTTTTTATTTTAATCAGTTTTTCTTTTCTTGTCAAGGGTGTAAAAAGCAATACGAGAGAGAGAGAGACTCCCTCTGACAAAGTCTATTATTTTTTTTAATTCTTTGTTTTATTTAGGTTACGGAAGTCAAAATTTATCATTCTATAATTCTAATTAATTTCCACAACTTTGGTTCATATTAAACCCATTTAATGCAATGAATCACAGGCACGTAGCATCGTTTTTGAAAGTGGGGGGGCCAACCTGAGAATTTTTTTTTTACTTACCTGAAAAAGTTGACAAGCAAAAAAAAAAAAAAAAAAAAAAAAAAAAAAAAAAAAAAAAAAAGTTGCCCAAAGTCCAAAATCCTATTTCGTGGGGGGGGGGGGGGGGGGGGGGGGGGGGGGGGGGGGGGGGGTGGGGGGGGAGTGGCCAACTTTTTTCAAGACCGACTATCTTTCAATTCAAACTTTTTGGGGTAAATTTTCTTTATAACACTACACTGTGCTGAAATGTGGGGGGGCCAACCTTCCTTTCAGTAAACATTTTCTATAGTAAAGGTAATGTCGGGAGAAAAAGTGGGGGGGAGGGCCAGGCCCCCCCTGGCCCCCCCTGATACTACGTGCCTGAATCATGTACATGCTGTACACGCGAGATTCTTGTGCATCAACTCATTCACCTGTCAATCAAAATCGCATGACTCTAGGTGACCTTGAAAGTCTGTTTACGCGGAAAGAATTTCTCTCCTGATTTGAAACATTCTCATGGTCAGTTCAGAGTTCACACCTGTTTTAAAAATATATTGGGTCCCTGCCGGTGGGTCAGGGGCGCCGTATGTTTATCACACCTTTTATATTCTTTAGTTCTGATCACAGCAAGTGTATACATGTAACACACTCAACTGATATCAAACGAAATTTATCTTCCAGGTTTCAGTACAACAATGAATATAAAGTTACATGTACTATAATGTTAATTTTTTTTTTATATCCTTTTCAGACACAAATAAGCATGTATTAAGATTTTTTAAAACTTAAATTTTGCTGACTTCGGATAAAGTTTAAATTAGCCGATTCGTATCACTTTCTAGAAGGGGTAAGGGGGGGGGGTAAAACCATTTTTAAAATCGCTAAATATCTATGTTTCGCCGCAAACTCTTTTTTTCATTTTTCATTCGATATACATTTCTGAATGAAGTAATATTTGTACTGAGGTTAGTAGATTTTATTTGCCAAAAATTCTACTGGTGATTTTTTTTTTTTTTTTTTTTTTTTTTTTGATTTTCAGCGTGTAAGGGTGAAAGGTTTTTCAAACAGGGGATTGAAGGGAAAAGAGTTCTAATTATAATGTACGTTTTACATAATTATACATGTAATTAAACAACTCGATGGGATATAGGATGAAGTATGGTTTTTAAACGTGGGAGGTTGATCAAATCGGAAAAGTATTTGTATGGATTACCTGAAAGTTTTTGAAAATGAAAGGAAAATATATCTCTGAACCCGAAAATCCTATTTTGTTAAAGGGGTCCGGGTGGGGTTTCATTTTGTTTTCGCAACCAAATTTCTTTATATATTACAACATTAGACTTTCAGTTAACATATCTATATTTCTATAGCAAAAACACAACAAAAAATTGGGACACCCTTCTTTCTGTTTCTTTTTTTTTTGTAAATCCAAGGGTGGTGTGTGTGTGTGTTGGTGTATGCCCTCTGAATCCGCCACTGGTATCCGAGAGAGAAAGAGAGAGAGATTTATAAAAGGGGGCTTTATGTTTCACACTGTCTTTTTAGGTCACCTGAGTCACTCAGGTGACCTATTGCTATCTGTTTTTGTCCGTCGTCGTCCGTCGTACGTCGTTCGTCGTCAATCGGTCGTAAACTTTTGAACATTTTCAGCTTCTTCTCCGCAACCACTGAACCAATTTCAACCAAATTTGGCACAAAGCATCTATGGGTGAAGGGGAACAAAAATTGTGAATTTCATGATCCCTGCCCCCCTGGGGCCTGGGGGGTGGGGCCAAAACCACTAAAATTAATGCAATCTTCAAAAATCTTCTTCTTTACTCCTGGACATCAAGCAGTCAAACTGTTTGCATGATTGTAATCAGCATTGAGTCCTTTACCAAAATTGTGAAATCCATGGCCCTGGGGTCAGGGGTTCTTGTACTAGGGCGGGGCTAAATAAGTATATAGTGAAAATGAATTATTTCTTTGAAAATCTTCTTCTCTGCTCCTGGGTATTAAATAAACTAACTAAGTACATAGTTATGATGAGCAAGAGTGCCTCTACCAAAATTGTGAATTTTATGGCCCCAGGGTCAGGGGTTCTGGTGTCAGGGCGGGGCTCTATTGATTATATAGAGGAAATACATGAATTCTTTGAAAATCTTCTTCTTTACTCCTGGGTATTAAATAAACTAACTAAGTATATAGTTATGATGAGCAAGAATGCCTCTACCAAAATTGTGAATTTTATGGCCCCAGGGTCAGGGATTCTGGTGTTAGGGCGGGGCTCTATTGATTATGTAGTGAAAATACATGAATTCTTTGAAAATCTACTTCTCTGCTCCTAGATTTTATATAATTTAACTAAGTACATAGTTATGATGAGCAAGAGTGCCTCTACCAAAATTGTGAATTTTATGGCCCTAGGGTCAGGGGTTCTGGTTTTAGGGCGGGGCTCTATTGATTATATAGTGAAAATACATGAATTCTTTGAAAATCTTCTTCTCTGCTCCTAGGTTTTATATAAACTAACTAAGTACAAAGTTATGATGAGCAAGAGTGCCTCTACCAAAATTGTGAATTTTATGGCCCCAGGGTCAGGGGTTCTGGTGTCAGGGTGGGGCTCTATTGATTATATAGAGGAAATACATGAATTCTTTGAAAATCTTCTTCTTTACTCCTGGGTATTAAATAAACTAACTAAGTACATAGTTATGATGAACAAGAGTGCCTCTGCCAAAATTGTGAATTTTATGGCCCCAGGGTCAGGGATTCTGGTGTTAGGGCGGGGCTGTATTGATTATACATGTATAGTGAAAAAACATTAAATCTTTGAATATTTTCTTCTTTGCTCCTAGGTTTTAAGCAGATGAATTACCTATATAGTTATGAGCAATCCCTAATCTTCAAGAATTGTAAATTTCAAGGCCCCAGGGTCAGTTGTACCATAGTGGGGGGGGGGGGGCTGTACTTATGTACTGAAAATGAATGAATTGTTTGAAATGTGCTCCTTGGTATTAATCAAATATTTTTGAAAAGCAAGTATGCCTTTCCAAAAATAGTGCAATGTGTGGATCTAGGCCTAAGAGTCAAGGGTTCATGTGTGGTAGCGGCACTACTGATTATTGCTGAATATTACTGATTAGTTGAAATGCATTTTTTGTTCCCCTACCCTGCCTATGGGTATAAAGTAACCAAACTAAGGAACTGCTAAGTGTATAGTTATGATGACCAGATGGTAAATGCTATAGCATCTGGCTTAAAACATGGATCAAATTCAGTCACTGGGAAGTTGTTGAATAATGCTCAGGTGACCTATAAGGCCCAGGGGCCTCTTGTTAATAACCCCACAAGTAATTTTAAAATGAATTATTTTACGTCTGTTTTTGTTACATAATTAAAGAATTTTTGTTATTATATAATTGTATATAGATATGTAACAGGTACATGTAATAGAAATCGCAGTGAATGTGTGACACAGGAATTTTAAAAGAACTGAGCCATGCAAATTTATAATATTAAAAAAAATCAAGGAGGGATGTACATTTAATAGTGAAGATGGGGGGGGGGGGGGGGGTCAACAATAATATGTGGGTTACGTCAGGACAAGGCACGTGTGTATACAGGTGTGTCATCTTGTGTTTAATCGCCTACGGGTGTAACTAATACAGGGTGCAGGCCTAAGAGGTTATAAGCTACCGACGTATTAAGACGATGAAATTCTTTCGTCATTATTATAGAATAAGAATAAATAGCAAATATAAGTATAAACACATACATGTACTATACTATCTTGATAAAATTAAAACAAAATACTTTCTTAGAACATGTCTTCCAAAAACGTGCATTTAACATGGAATATTACTTTGATTTTATATATTGATGGACCTGCTTTGAATGATTTGTTTGAAAAATTAAAGAAGTATACAATATTTTAAGTAGAATTGGAAGAAATGCACCGTTTAACAACGTGCTGAAACACAGACTCGCATCGTGGAATAACTCCGTGTCGCACCGTGGACGAACATTGTCGCACTTTCTAGACACCGTGTCACACCGTGTGCACACCGTGTCGCACCGTGGAGGAACATTTTTGCAATTTTTAGGCACCATGTCACACCGTGTACGCACCGTGTCACACCGTGGATCGGAGATCGAACTTCAAAGACGCTGACGTTTCTAAAGTTCCACGGAAAAGCGTGGAACATAAGTCCACCGTGGCCGGTGGAATCCGGAAGAAACTCGTGAGCTGTACTGTACATCTAATGGAAAGAATTCAAGGGAATTTTATTTAAATTTTCTAAAGTTGAAATCCCAATTCTGAAAAAAGGCAACTTTTCATACGCTCTTCAAATTTTGTAAGGAATGATAAAAGAACGTCAATTATGTAGTTTACCTGATCATGTCTTATATACAGAAAATCGATGTGGATGTGTTCAAATGACACAAAATGATAAAGGAATACAAGTTGTATTGGTAGTCAGAAAAAAACTTGGTTGAGGAATATTTTTAGATATTATTTTCATGTTTTGTATTTTATAGAACAAGTATATAGAAGCTGAACCCCTGTACAAGAGAGCCCTCCAGATTTATGAGGAAAGCATGGGCCCCCATCATCCCCGAGTGGCAGAAACTCTGAGGAACCTAGCTGTCATGAAATATGAAATGGTATGTGTCACAAAGTTCTACCTTCCATTGCTCAGTTTTTCTGAAAAATTCTCCTGAACTATGTTTTACTGATAGAA
The DNA here is from genome assembly GCF_032062105.1 of Saccostrea cuccullata. Taxonomy (NCBI): domain Eukaryota; kingdom Metazoa; phylum Mollusca; class Bivalvia; order Ostreida; family Ostreidae; genus Saccostrea; species Saccostrea cuccullata. The sequence goes on along the minus strand of NW_026940736.1, from coordinate 957,397 downwards.
AAAAATCAGATGGTGTGCAATTACTCACCGATTTTTCTCTTTCTTTTCAGAGAGATTTTGAAACCGCGGCCAAACTGTACAAAAGGGCCACAGAAATCAAAGATGGAGATAATTCTTACGGGGTCAAGGTCATGTCGCGAAGGTGTTCTAGCAGTGACACAAATTCTACTGTTAAACTGATGATGAATTCATAGCAAGCGAAATCAAGGATTTTCAATTTTTTAAAAAAATTATTGCATGAAGTTTAGAATGCAAACCTGATGTATTACTTTAGCTCCATATATCCCAGCAGAAACTATGACAGGTGTATCTGGCAGGCTGACTGGTTAATTGCAACTCATTTTTAACCAATTAGTTGGTTACATGTATCAAATGCCCCATATACATGTACATGTATTATAATTTCTACTTGTTAATGGTCATTTTTTGGTCACACAACTGTTAGACATACACTACAGGATCCTATAATTTTATCATTATTGTTATGGTTTATATACATGATTGTACACAAAATATCATTCTATAAAAATAGATACTGGGAAAAAAAGAAACTTGGCAAACATGACAAAATAACATTGATGCAATACTTGTAAATCAAAAGAAGTCAGACTTTGGAATCATGACTGAAGCTTGCCTTCAGTAAATTCTCTGCACCAGCAGAATAACTAATATACATGTACATGTATTATATCTACACCAAAATTATCCCATAAGACTCATTCTTTAAACCTTGAATTAGCTAGGCCAGTGATCAAGATAAAATTCTCAGTAGTTAGAAGTCATCAATACAGAATTGAGTCATTTTATGTCTGACATAGTCATATGAGACAACTATTATTTCTTTATTGACCTTTTGCAAGAGTTTTGATTATTAAATGAAATGTATATGATTGGGTTGTACTAAATGTATTGCCTAACCAGTAAGCAGTTGTCACCATTGCATCATTTTGGCTTTTCATCATGTAACCCATGTGCCAAAGATATGTTGGTGTTCAGTGATTTAAGAAATGAATGAATGTTCACATTTTTTTGATTGCTCTGTGCAAATATTTGCATTTTTTTTGGATGGGTAATTAATTTTGCCTACAACCTTCCCCCCCCCCCCCTTTTGCCGTTTCTCAAACTTTTCAAAAAAGTACTTATTTTTGTCCGTCCTATTAATGAGATCCGTCCTCTTCATTGTTTCCGAAATTTTTTGTCTTGGTTTTGTAGACACATTTATTCAAAGTTTACTGTGATAAGACGAAACAGAATTTTTTAAAAATAAAAAATTCAAATGTAGCAAGTCCCATTCTTGGAAACATTTCTTCCTTTAATGTTAGTTTTTTTAACGACATTAGTAAATATATATAGTCATATTTATCACATTAAACATTTTAATGTGTTGTATATCAGGCTGGATATTTGTTTACATGTATATCTTATTGTAAAGAAAAAAAAGTTCATACATGTACATCAGTTGTATCATATTTAAATGGCATTTTTGAGCTCAACATCAAATGATAAACATCCTATTTCTGAAAATAGTCACATTTGTCTTCTTCTTCAAAAAAAAATTAAAAAATTTCTGATGACAAGAATGTAGTCTCAAGTTATTGTAGGCAACATCTGCAATGTTTTTGGTGAACATTAACTATTTTGCATTGAATTTTGATAAGACTGTGATTGGTTTTAAGTGCTGGTATATGTTTGTTGTGAAGATATTGATTTTAAAACATTGTCTACAAAAATGTGTTTGCTTGTTTATGAAGAGAATGCATTTATCTTTGTTTGCAATAAATTAATTATCTGTGATCATCAGCAATATGTGACAAAAATATAAAATGCTTGTTGTTTTTTTTTTTTATAAGCTATAGTTTTTTTAACATTATGTGTGATTTTGTTGATTTTTTTTAATTTATACATTGTATCAATATTTACAGATTCTGTGCAGTATTCATGAGGTTGTCAACCATTGAACCTTAATCAAATTTTTAGTGAGTTTGTATTTTACATTTATGGGGTATTAAGATTTACAAGTTTGTTTGTTTTATATGCGTATTCCTTGTTTTCATGTTTCCAAAAATGTATTTGCATGTTCTATAAGAAATGATGCCAAAAGTTATATTTAGTATAATTTAGATACATGTAAAAGTACAGTCCTACAAAATGTTTGAACTACTTGAAGAGATAATGTTTTCTCTTTAAAAGGTTCAAACATTATCATAAAAATGATTTCATACTTTCATCAAAAGTCTGGTTATTCTGAAATGTTTAAGCATGCAATTGTTAATTAAGAGAAATCTTCCTTGTTCAAATAAGTTTCTTTTCTGGCCCAGTGGTTCAGAAGAATGTCAATCTACATTACCCAAGTATGAAATTCTGGGGTTTTATAAATACTGCTGAGATATTAAATGATATTCTTTTCCTTCATTTGTTTTGTTGTAATTCAATGAATACATGTATTCAAAGGGCACCATTTTAAGAGAAATACAGAAAATTGGGCCATTTACAAAACAACATTCTTTTCTTCCTTTAGTTTTGTTGCATGCATGGCACAGTGGTTAAAGCCTCTGCTCTAGAGTCACAAAGTAAGGAGTTGATCATGGGTTCGAATCCCTCTGTGGGACATGGAGACTGGTCCTTTGGATGAGACTGTATAAACTGAGGTCCTGTGTCGCAGTTCAGGTGCTTCAGGTCAGGGGTTCTAGTGCTAGCACATAGATTATATAAAAAATGATAAATTCTTTGAAATTCTTTTTCTCACTGCTAAATTTTGTAATAAGGCTGCCTCTCCACAATTGTGAATTTCCAGCAAGTTGTGGTGTCTCCATAAATTTCTTTGATTCTGAAAAATAAACTAACCAATGTTACTAGAGAAGGATGTTAAACAACATTTCTTTGACAATAAACTAACCAATGTTACCAAACTAACTATGCTGAATAAGGCTGCCTCTTCCAAAATTGTGAATTTCATGACCCAGGTTCAGGGGCTCTAGTTTTAGGGTGGGGCTATATAGAACAATACTTTCTAGGTGTTTCCAAAAGTAAAACAGGCTATAGGAAAAAAAATATATGAAGAACATTGAACATGTAATTTATTAGCACTATAAAAAAACAGTTCAAGTAGAATTGAAATCACATGACAACATTGAATATTACATGAAATAGCTAACATTACAAAAGTTAAACAAAGGTAGATCATATACAAAAACAAAATTATCGTCACTCTTGGCAGTTTTTAAATTTCAGAGGCAATTGTTGTGACTTACAACTTACAACCAAACACATTTTCATTGCTTTTTCCTCCATGGCATGAAAATATTACAGTGTTCATAGGGATTTTGTTCATTCAAGATGGCATATTTTAACTGAGACTAATTATGCACCAACTAAAAGAAAACGGTGATGCAGGTAGAGAAGTCTGTCAGATTTATACTCAATGCCCAGCATTATGACAGTAGCAACAGGACATTAAGCCGTCCTTAGTATGATGTGCACACCTGAGTCTGTCGAGATGGGTTGACTTAGCTCCCCTACTTTCATTGAATAAGTAGCGTCTTCGAACGGTTTCTGCATCTGTCCTCTCCCAAATGGCCCCAGATCCCCACCCCGCTTGGCTGAGCTGCAGTCGCTGTACTGGGAAGCTAGCTCCTCAAAAGTGGCTTGTCCACTCGTAATTTGATCCCTGTAACCTAGAAAAAGAACAACAGATTGGGGTAAGTGGAAAAGTAGATTTTTATTAAATCCTCTTGCAGTAAAATTTGTCAATACTGCACACTGGTTCCTAATTTAATCACATTTATTCTTAAGTGGCTATGGTCTAAAGAAACGGATTTATACGGAAGCGTTCACTTTGATTTTGTCATATCTTGTCCTCTTAACTATACTGTCAACTTAATCTATAATTCTTTATTATTTATGACTTTTCTGGAAAGACTATACTGTCAACTTAATCTATAATTCTTTATTATTTATGACTTTTCTGGAAAGAAGTCTAGTACTTCATAAGAACAGATCTTCACTGCCTTCCCCCTAAAACAGTTTCTGAGTTTGCAAGATCATGAAAGGAAGTTTTAAATGTTAAATATTTTCAAATTTGTGTAGATTAAATCATGAACAGGAATAGATATGCCCTATTAACTATGATGATGTTTGAAAAAAAAATCAAGGAAAACTTTCTCCTTCTATTACGTTATTATAGTACATGTAATACAAATAATACCAAAGTAAATCTTCCCTAGTTGGTTTATTATACATGAAGGTATCTGTTTCCCGTGAATCAAATTAAACAAGGAAGATAACAGTTTGTCATTTGATGAAAAAAACTAGTTTAAACAGCAACATGGTAATATGCATGCTGATATTTGACAGACATGTCCTGATGGTATACATTCCTTTGTTCAAAAATCAAATTTTTCCAGAGCCCTTTCCTTTTGGACTACATGTACTTTAATTCAAAGCAACTTTATCCTTATCATTACTCAGTACATGCATCATAATATTAGACAGTAGAATAAGGAGATGACATTTAATACTGCCTATTTCCACCACATGGCTCTGCCTGAAATTTTATCTCTAGTATCTCTACCCTCAAATATTCACCTTGTAAAATCTTCAGTGCTTTGTCCTTGGTCCGTGTGATGTTTTCCTCTCTCCATGATGACGGCCTTCGGGAATCTCGGTGTTTTACCAGTAGATGTGAACACTGAACCATCGGACTCCTCTCAGCTGGAGCTGTGGGTAGCTCCCACTGACTCTCCTTGGTATAAATATTCAAGTAGTATTCCTTGCCTGTTTAAATAGAAATAATAACATTTCATAGATACATATACTACGTCTCACTGCATAAAATTTGACATTTTTATTCAAGATTAATCATACCCAAAATCATTTAATAATTTTTCTTGAGAATTCTTTATAATTATAATTTAGTTGCCTGATGGTTACATCACTATTACATATTAAATTTTTTTTCATTGATATTTTTAACATGCTTCATTGAACAATTGATGGAGCAAAAAGTTATTTTTTCCTCTCTTTTTAAAAAAAAATATTATTGTAATATAAAGAAGGAGGGTTGACCTCTCAACAACCACCTCCTGAGAAAATCAAATTTATCAATAGATTTCTGGGCTCCCATCCATTAATTTCCCATGCTTTCAAGCACAATTTGGTACCAATACAAAATTTTTATAACCAATTCAAAATACTATGATACATATCATGTCATGTTTCAAATATTAATATAAAGGTGTTATGTATTTATATTGAAAATATCTATCCTCCCAGGCTACAGATCTACAAATCGTAACATTGTAAAATCCTTCGATCTACAATCTATGGTGATGCATTTTTGTTGCACACTAAGGGTGTACCATTTCTTGTATTTATTATATGCCTCCCCAGGTTTTAAGCACGGTATCCATTTATTAACCATATATTTACTCCCAATCTTGATATTGATTATTAACACTGTTTATTTAACTTTAAACACTCCAAAACAGTCTTATGTGGCCTTCAAATGTCAAATATTTTGCATTCCAACATTCTTGTTTAGGTCATGCTGGCAGCAACCATTGAAAGGTAACAATGATTCAAGATTATTCGTACTATAATAGATACGGTAATATCTACAGAATATAATACAGCTAAACTTCCCTATCTCGAACACCCATATATCAAATACCATGGATATGTCGAAGAAATTTTTAAGTCCCATGCAGTTATTCTTTAAGTGTTTTACCCTCAATATCTCAAATCCTCTGATATCTCAAAATTTTTCTAGGAACCAATCGACTTTGAGAAGTTTAACTGTAGTAGAACAAAGTATTTGAAGCAGAATATTGCTGGAACTCTTCAGCATCAGAGGTTTAAACGAATAGGACACTGCTATGAAAAATCAACAACTTTATAGTGAGCACTGCTCTTAAATGCTCTTAAAGCTACGCCTGGACGAAGAGAAAATTCTGAATCAGACTTTGCATATTGATCCAAAGGAATTTATTTTTGAATTTACCTGTGGTTCCATAATCCTTAAGGAAATGCATCTCGCCAAAAACTATGTTCTTGCATAAACAAGATGTTCAAAGAAAATTATATACTTGCCTTGATTATAATGGATATAAAGCGGATAAATAGGAAATTAAAGGTTTTTGATTAAATATTCGCACTGTTCAGATTCAGACTTTGATTGATGAGCCCGATCTAAATTAAAACTGAATAAGTATCTGCGCTCGCCAAAACAGTTGCACCATCAACATATTATTTTCCTGTATTTAAACCTTTTTTTAGGTAAGAAACAAAAGTTTTGCAGTAAGAGTTTCTTAAAATGATGTCCAAAGCGAAAAGCAGAAGTGGGCAGCTAATTCATTTCAGACTGTATTGATCAAAACGAAAGGTCGAAGTCCATGCAAGATTTCCAATTTGTGTGATACTGGTCTGAGATTCGAAGAGACGTCAGACTAAAATGTTTTAGTCTCTATAAATCTCGCTCAGATTAGGGTGGATGAAGTACTAATTAACCTCCTCTGGCCTCACCATGTCCCGTTCCTCGCTAGGCATGCAATGCCAAATGATGTTTTTCTCATTCTCTAATTTGCTGCCCATTGTTTAAATGCCATGAAACTGGAGATCAAAGATTTTACTCTGGTAAGATCAGAAAATATACCCCTTCCCTACCCTCCATTAAGAATGGCAAGTCGTATAAAAGGAACAAGAAATTAATCATCACCTTTTTAAACCGTGCATTATGTTTACTAACAATAAAACAATCACTAACCAGCAGACCGGCTCATTTTTCTTTCCCATCCTTCAGGCAAATCGTCCGCCATGCTTTTACCCAAAAGGACCCAAAAGGACCCAAAAGAACCCAAAAGGACCCAAAAGGAACCCAAAAGGACCCAAAAGGAACCCAAAAGGACCCAAAAGGAAATTAAGAACGACCCAAAAGGACTTGAAATAAAGAGATTAAATGGATATATAATGAATACTTTTATTTTATTAAAACTTTTCTCGTCGGCGTCAAAACAAAGCTTAAATTGATATACAAAAAGCTCTATTTTTTATCATGACAGTAAACGTTTTATTGATAAAGAATAATATAGCATAATTTTTTTCTGTAAGATTTTATTTTTTCCTTCAAATTTCATTCTTATTGATTATATTTCTTTTCAAAATGATCAACCCATCTAAAATAAAAATCATTTATAAGAACTTTTATTTTTGTTTACACTTGCGGTCAGGGTCAAAGGGCGTTTAATCAACTTCCTGTGAAAGTGAGACAGAAGACAGTATTTCTTAGAGAACTTAGAAGCATAAAATGCTGGTCCTGTAAGTTTCAATTGAATAGTTTTAATTCTGGTTATTATGTTTGATATATTGGATTAAGATAATGAATATGTCTTCATTTATTATTTATATATATACAATGTCAACAGATATGCATCACAATTTCGTGTGGCAAAATCAAATCTGATGTGAGTCATTTAATGATCGAGTCCTTAAATGTTAATTTTCTTCTGGTTCTGTTATTGAAATATGGAATCAAATCAATAAGGAATCCACCTGTGAATGATCTCAGTTTTATTATGTATATGCAATGTTTTTCTTCTTGAGATTATATTTTGAATTGTGGGATTGATCGAGACTTCAAGAATATATATATTATCATGATTATGGGAATTAATGTTAGACCTAATATTATAGCTACATAGCTTGTCGAGATACATAGTATACCCCCTTTACCAAATTCTAAAATGAGAATAAAAAAAAGACATATCAGGAATTAATTGACCATTTTTGTACAGATTCCTGTTTTATCGGTGCAATATTTGTCGAGATATAAACATTTTTTGTAATGAAATCAAAAGAGCCATCGATCATGAGTACATAGCTACTAGCCTCGATAAGTTTTTTTTTCACATAAATTCAACAGGTTTTGAATAAAAAATTTGACTTACTAGAAGTAAGTTGAATGTAAAAACAATTTATTTTGCACCGTTGCTCGTATTTAAAATTATAGTTATATTTGCACCATTATGGAGATGGAGATGATGTAGAATTGTATGTCTCTCCAGAAAATATCAATTGGAAAAAAAAATAGAAAGGACTACACTATTGCAGCTATAGTTAATAAATATCTGCTGATGGAGAACTTCTGGACCACAGTTACTTAGTGAGGGCTTCTTGTTATAAAATCTACCCTTTTGTTTCATGTAGTATTTTTAGGATATTATTAGTTATCCAGGTTCAAGGCCTCAGGGTGTATGGAATAAAAGTTATAAAAACCTAGGTAAATCCCTACATACCCTTGATTGAACCTGGATAACAAATTTATTTCCTATGTACCCATAAAGATTCTTTGTAAACATCAGAGTCTAAATAACTGTGCCTCAATCTATTGATACGATAACTACGTACTACAATGCATCGTGACGTCATGTTTTTATCATAGAAAAAGCATGCATTGTGATTTCACATTTACGTCATGTTTATCATTCAAATCCTGAAAAAGCATGCAAAAAATTGTGATGTCACGTTTACGTCAAAAACCCAAATTGCAATTAATTTCTTTCAGTTTTGAGTTGAATTAATGATTATCTATAGGACTGCACTCACCCCAACAGTCACACCACAAAACGTCTGTTTATTAATTATTATTTATTAAAGATTAATTTTTATTCAGAGATTCACAGAACTTTACTGGGATTATTATAACTGTAGATAAAATGTTCTATCATTATAAATATTAAAAAACATTGCGTATACCTCAGATGCATCAAATAGCACAAGATTTGTTGACAAACGCGTTATCATCAATTTGCACGTTTTACTTTTAATTATGAGGGATGTCTTGTCCCTCACACCACAAAACGTCTGTTTATTAATTATTATTTATTAAAGATTAATTTTTATTCTATATTTATTATAACTATAAAATGTTCTATCATTTTATAATGGATTGTACAAACTTTTGAATGTAATATTTATTGTTGTTATTATTTATTATTTTTACAAAGTAATGATGATCGTATTTATCACGTTAAATCCTTATCATTCAAGGATATCAATTTCCCTATACAATGAAACACACTTATTATTATGGATCAACGGAGTGCCAGGGATGTTTGTTTCATTCTAAGTGTAATTTGTTATATTCATATAGTTCAAAATATTTTTTAAAGCCTTAGGAAATAAAAATCACTTTGATGTAAGCATCAATTCTCATAAGCATGTTCACAGTAAGTGTGTTTTACTTTTGTTACTATTCAGTAATTGACATATTTTAAAGACGTCAAATACTTTATTTTATTTCGAATAATTATGCATTTGAGTCCGCATGTATATAATCATGTTGTTTTAGTAACGTACGTTTCTCACTTGTGAATATGTAAGAATTTGGTCTGAATGAGCACATAAATATAAAGAATCAAGCATGATAAATCTCATATCATGATATGTAAGTCATACATGTATCATATTCAGGGAAAATTAGTGAATATGTCATTGATAAATCTAAGAAAAAAAGTTATTCAGACTTACTCTGGGTTGTCACTTGAGAGAAATGTGTTAATTTAGATTGTTTATATAGAGGTAGGTCATCATTTTTGCTTTCATGTTGAGATTTTGTCTTGATATATAGTGCATTAAGCATGTTGACAGACTTAAAAACTTTTGTTACCCAGCACTTATAAATCATTTCATATACATTGTATAGAAATTTAAATATCCAGAAGTGTTAATCTCTGATCTTGAAATCAAACCAGTTATAGCCCTTGGCCAAACAGAGGGCTGCTGTGAGCCACTTGTTATAAATTCTACCCAGTATGTTCTGTGTAGATGTAACATGTAGATATAGAATTGCAATATATGTACCCCCCGGTATATATGTACATGTATGCAGCTTTTCACTTGTTGTAGAAGTCATGAAAGAAACTTATTAGACATAAATAATCTCAATGATAAAAGAATTTAATGTGCGGTCAAAGCAAAAACAATATGATCTATATATTCTGTCATAATTATGTGACATGCTTCAGGTGTTAAGACAGTGATGTAGAGTTTATACGAGATTCACTGAAAGCTAATACTTCCTTAATAAATAGATAAATTTTTTCCAACAATATTTTTAAAGAAAAATAAGGAACTTTTTATGATGGGGGCCCAGTCAAAAGCTATATGTGACACTGTGTAGGTATAGAGCCATTGCACACGAGTGACTGTAGCGATTATACTAGCTGGGGGCCACAAGAAATTGACAAGTCACACTACGAGAGACGTTAACGTTACTCCATCCTGGTATGATCTCATGTTAATGAATGAGCCAGTGACAGAAAAAGTTAAAAAGTGCCAATTGGTTCAGACTGATGAATGAGCAGTAAAGCATTTTGTTTTTCGGGGGATTTATTACGAATTTTGCTTCCCAAGTTCTTGTGTTGTATCGGATACAAGTGTGCATTACATTGTTGTTGTTTTGGAATTAAGCAAGATTTTCAAAAGAATTTGTAAGTTGGTATTTGTTTATCAGTTATGATATTATAAATATTTTTCAAGTTAATTGTTTTCATTCTTAGAAAAAAAAAGACAAAAAATAAGAGCACTATATTTAAGCAATGAAAGGTGATTGAAGTGCATATACATATACTGCCCACTGATTTATTATACAAGGTTAATAATGTGGTTTTATGCAAGACGACGGAAGTCATACACTGTACTTACTGTAATATATGTTCTACTAAGTGATTTAGAACGATGCATGTGCAATTAAGGTAGGTATGGAACAAGTAAATGTTAATGTACTGCCTTCAATTTAATACAAAAAATTACATTGCTTATGGCTTTGATAGAAAAAAAAATCCAGTCATTTTATGAAGTGGTTAAATTTGCAGCTGCATTTAATAAAAATCCTGCTATATGCATTGCAGTGGCAGTGAAGTTTCTTCAAGCTAAATCAAAAGTGTGTGATGATTCATGACGAATATCAGACACTGACTTTCTCATGATAAGGATGAAGCATGTCACTGTATAAAGATAAGAAGGGGTTTTATGTGTATTTATGTGTACTTTCCATGTCTGTACCAGTTACCAATCTAAAATGCCCCCCAGTTTATTCAGGAATGAGCCCTGGGATAGCAACACTGTGACCCAATATGGCCTGGACGAATTAGTCGCCAAATGCTTGAGCATTATACTTGACTGACTCTGTTTGACAGGTTATTTTGAGGGTTTTATGGTAGAATTTCATATGTGAATTTTTTTGACAATTCATTGTATTCATTGACACATTAATTGATAATGAATTAGACATTTGCATAAAAGATATGGATTTCTCTAACAGTGTTTTTTATAAACAATTGTTATGGAATGTGGGTGAATGTATACTGATATTAAAAACTCTGTATTTGTTTATAATTGATGGTCCTTCGTTATATTCTGCTTATTAACAATGGAAGGTTTCTACATTAAAAATTAACACAAAGTGGAATTCAGTCCACATTTGGTGTATAGATTCCTCAGTGTATATATCTCACGGAGAACCAGGATTGCTTTTAGATTATTGCTTAGTTGACAACTTCCATAGATAGATATTGATCACAGTAATGAAGTGTGGGAATATAATGTTTACGCCTGTTGGGTACTGACACCTTGTTTTATTTGTCTTGTAGACCGCAGGGCAAATCATCATGAGCACACAATGAGAATTAGACACCGAGGCTAGATTTGTCTCCATGTCCACACCTGAGGTTCCTGTGTCCTCCTCAGAATCGGGGGTCTCCTCCGATGGAGTCGTCTCCTCCAAAACGGACCCCCCAGAGGCCTCCTCCAAACCCAGAGGACAGAGCGCAGAGGAGGAAAAGGAGCATGCAGAGCTTCTAGCCAAGCTAGAGCAGGCTAATAAGTAAGGAAAGATTTGTTTTTCTAATTGATTGTCTCTATTCATTGATCCTGTACTGGAATTTCATAGGTTTGTTATTTCACTCCTCTCTCTCTTTTTTTTTTAAATCGACATGCCTATATATAGCTACATGAAGGGAAAAAAATCTATTTACCATAGTTCACCAGATATAGTTGAGCAATGGTATATGGATCCTATTCTTTGATTGAATGGTGAATGGGGTATTGATGTTGTTTTTGTGCAACATGAAATGTTTGTAAACTATGGATTCTGAAAATGTCTCAAGAGGACTTTACCTGTTGGAGGCAGGGATAGATTTAAAAATGGGAGGGGGGGGGTTAAGGGGTAGGGAGGGGATTTTAAGCATGAAAATGTTCCACATACAATTTCTTAAGAGAACACTTCTAGGTTAAATCTCAATAGATGTACAGTACTCTCTCAGACATCCTTGAACTATGCAAATGCAATAGACAAGAGAAAATGAGATGGATAATTTAAAGCTCATTTGCATTCATATCATACATCTTTAATTTCTGCTAGCTTCACCAAGAAAAGGTTAAGGTCATTTCTTGCTTATGATAAATGTACTACAGTTTGTACTTACTGCCTGTACTTGCTAATCTAGTACTTGTTTTAAGCTAAACTGCATGAATATCAAATGTACAAAGTTGATATCTACCACAGTACCTAAAAACATCTTACCTCACATTGAAATAGGTAGGGTAGTCCATAAGAATTGAAATAAGAGGAGAGGTTTAAAAAGTAGAAGGATGTCTTAGGTTCCTTAGGTTGCGCCAGGTCAGGGTCAATATCAGCATTTTTGGGGTATTGTGCCATTATAGGTGTGACAATTCCCCAGTCCGGGATCTTACCCAAAACTCTGTAAGGAAAATTAGCATATAGAAGGTTGGCAGGCGCGGATCCAGGAATTGAAGTAAATTCTTGTGGCCACCTTGTAGGCAAAGCCCTGGTGGGGGCCCAGGGAACGCACATTATGAGATTTTGTAGGGTAAAAATGAGGTCTACCAATATTTTTACATTTTCTACAAACTGTGATTTACGTAAAATAGCTCTTGAAACTGGTTGGGATGATGGTGATAAATTTGATGTACATATATATAACAAATAAAACATTTAAAATAGCTTAAATTAACTGTAAGTTTTTGGCCTTTCTATGTTAACATCTTTAAATTTAGTTTTAAATTTCCCTGCTTTAAGTTTGATATATGCATAGGCATATTTTCAGGGGTAGCTTAAATAAGAATTCCAAATATATTACATTCCTGTTCATAACCTAAGCTAGAAGCCCCCTCTCATTAGAATACTTAATATGTTGTTTGACTACTTGTAAAATACTGATGATGATGAGTAGACCCTTGAAAACTAAATATAATTTGAGCAGTAATTCAGTAACAAACCACCACGCACATCTACAACTTAATCCCAGTTCCTGTTGTGTTTCCTGTCCAAACCTCACTGAGTTACTGTCAAATACTCTGTCATGTTTCCCAGAACTGTAGACAGACTTCAGAGTAAATGGAACGAAAATTTCACTAAGTTTGTGGATGATGTCAAAAGAGGGAGTCGGAATGTGTTTGCTGGCAGGTAGAGGAAGTGCGAATTTAACCTTTGATTTTAAGTCGCAAGAGTTGTTTTGTTTTTGTTTACACTGAAGTACAAGGGGTGTACTACATGTATAGTATAGTATAAAAATTTATTATATCTTGGAAGTAACCACCCAATAGTTTTCTAAGGGTGTGTTTAGTGAAGTCATGTTAAGCTTATTTAATTAATTGAGTTCTTATTTTTTAAGACACATACACAGTTGTTGGACACTTTTGTATGCATGTACAGATCCACCCATAGATGGATGCCTCCTTGTTTTGAATGGATCAGGATCGAAATTACTTTTTTGCTTGATATTTAAACATTAGATGGAAATGTAGACCTTTCTTAAAATCAATATTTTTGGTTAAAAAAAATGCTTTCACATATATACCCTGACTGTTCCAGACAGCAAAGTTATAATAGCGGGTAATTTTAGTGGGGTGCTAATTTTGGCTTATTTTGGCGTTTTGATGATTGTCCACTAAAATTTAAACCGTTAAAATAGTCAGTACTCTTTTAAGTGTTCATCTGCAAAGAGCTAAAACCCTGTGTATTAAATTACACCAAAATTTTTGGCATACCTTTACAGTATTCCCAAATTTTACAGACAGCAAAGTTATAATAGTAAAGCAGTAATTTATACAGTGGAGGTTTTATACAGGGAAGGTTACTAGTCCTATACCTGAATACTGTTTAGGTATTATAATAATTAAAATTATTTTTCTTTGCAAAGTAAAATAAGTCCATTTCAGTCTATATTATCATAAAGCATATGTTTTACAAACAACTGCATGGGAAATATATTCCTCTAATTTCCTGATATATGCAAATTGTTAAATTTGATATGGATGAATTCTATTTTGCGGTTAAGAAAAAAAGCCTTGAAGTTACTCTTTACAAATGATGAATTGCCGGTGTTGTCAATCGTTCATTTACATAAGGTAAATGAAAGAAAATTGTCATTAACGCATCAGATATTGCTTTGTGCATGTGGTAAATGAAATGTTTCTTTTATTGAGAAACAGGTAAGCCATGTTGATTATTAAGCTGTCACCATCTTATAAATCATCTACTGCTTATAGACCTGCTTTCTTTGTCTCTGTGCAATGATCAGATCCAATCTAAAGTGCTTAATGAGTGAAATATGGTGAGATGTATGGCCGGGGAAACGCATTAAAGGCATGTTCCATAAACGTCCATAATGTACTAAAAATGTGGCTTACCAGTGTTAATTGTTTTAGAGGCCAAAAAAGTATGTATACATTAATCATTTTTAGAAAAGCACACCAGATATCCATAAATTCCCCCCCCCACCTTTATATCTAATCACCTTTTTTTCCCAACTTGTCAAATTCTTGGAAGTCGTATGTGCAGAAGCCAAAAAACAAAATAACCCGAAAGTAGGGCAATCAATTAAAAGAGACAATCTGTAACTATATAATGTATTGTAATTTTTTGTTTAAGGTTACTGGAGGCAGATGAGAAATCCCTTGTGAGCCTCAATGTTGCCCCCTCTCCGACCCCCAGTCACTCCAGGAAGGGGTCAGGGTCCAGCGTGGTGTCCAGTACCTCATCTAATAGTCATTACAGCAACCAGCAGTCCACTGAGGAACCAGACAATAGTACGTATAGAATGTACAAATATACACAAAGATATAGATCTACAGAGGAACCAGACAATAGTACATATAGAGTGTACAAATATACACAAAGATATAGACCTACAGAGGAACCAGACAATAGTACGTATAACAGTCATTACAGCAACCAGCAGTCCACCTAGGATCCAGATAATAGTACGTATGATGTGTACTAATACATGTATATACAATGATAGAGATCTATAGAGACACCAGTACGTATAATGTGTGCTAACACAATGGTACAATCTGTGGAGATCTAGAGAGAAACCAGACAATAGGATGTACAATGTGTACATTTATACAGATTTGTAGTAGAGATCTACAGAGAAAACAGACAATAGAATGTACAATGTGTACATATATACAGATTTGTAGAGATCTATAGAGTAACCAGACAATAGTATGTACAATGTGTACAATTATAATGATATAGATCTATAGAGAAATCAGACAGTAGGTACTTTTTTGCAATGATATAGAAATCATGCAGACAATAGTACATACAATATGTACAATTATAATCATAAAGATCTACAGGGAACCAAGACAAAAATATGTACAATGTGTAAAAATACACTGATTGAGATCTATATAGATCTGTAGAGGTCTTGAGAGACGAGAGTATCTATTGAATGTATAAAAATACGTACAATGATATAGATGTATAGAGAAACCAGACATCAGTATGTACAATGTGTACAAATTTATACATTTTGAAATATAGATCTATAAAGAAACCAGACTGCAGTATTATATTGTGTAATACAGTGTGCATGTTGTATTTTATACCTTCGGAAAACAGACATTATATTGTATACTCTAGCTCCGGTGTTCATACAATATTATCTATAAAAACCAGACTGAAATATATTGAAGCTGTGCATGTTGTATTTTATACCTTCGGAAAAAAGACAACAATGTGTATGATGGGAACATTTATTGTATACTGGTAATTGTTATTTCAGAATTCACTCAGTTGTACTTGGTAGTATGGTTGTATGTATATTAAAAACACCAAACAACGTAGTAAATAACTCATACATAGTACATATATCAAGTTAAAAACCTACTTGAGCAGCATTTTATATAAATAACATATAACTTAAGACTTAGAGTACACTTTTTAACAAATTTAATTTCTTACTTGGTTATAAAATTATGACACTATATGGTCATATATAGCATCCAGTCAGTGTCACAATATACATTTACGCAGTTTTAACCATAATGACATGCCAAAAGGCCAAAATTTAAAGTTGTTTACTCCCCCCCCCTAAGATACATATTGGTTTTTGATTTTGATGACGGTGTTGGCAGAAAATAGAAATTTCAAAATTATTTCAAAATGCTAAGGAGTAAGAACTCTCCCTAGTGATTTACAGAGATAAATGTGAAACTTTGTGGTTTTAAGGCTATATTTATATACTGCATATAAGAATAAAACTAATTAAGAAAGATAAAATTTTAAAAGAAAATCCTGTAAACAGTGGTAAAATTCTCTGTTGAATGGGATATTGTATCATCCCTATTAACCTGCCATGGGCACTTTTTAATAATTTTAAGATATAAGTTGTTGGTCTATAATATTTACATATTTTAGAAGGATAGGGTGGTACATGTATATAACTTGTAATGGTTCAAAATGTCCATTCTTTTGAATTTTGAGCATTATAGGTTTCACTATAATACATGTATAATGAATGATTCATTTAAATTAATGATGCATATACATGTATAGTTTTAATCAGTCAGGCATATATGACATTGTGCTATACTTGCAGGTATATTTGATAAAGACAAATTAAAGCTAATGTGGTTAGATCACAGGCACTTGCGATTTTAACCTTTCTTTTCGTAAATAAAAATTTCCCCATGCATGTACTTTATTATTATATTATGGGGAAATTTTTATTTATAAAAAGAAAACATCAAGCACCTGTGGGTTAGATTAAATTAATGAACTTACTTTGAGAACTAAAAATGAGTCAGTGTGATGGTAATTGTAATACAATATTTATTTTTATTTATTTACTAAGAAGAGAATTTTGTCTTACCCTGACAGTGCAAAATCAAATCTGTATTCTAACAAAGTTGGAATTCAACCATCAAATAGAAAGTGAATAAAGTCGAATTGTAAATTAATTAAATGATCATATTTTATGGAAATACATAGTGTAAATTCAGTTTATATATTTAGAATTTTATTTCCTATTCAAAAGTAGAGATTTCCTGGTTTTAATAGCGTATTTTGATTAAAGTAATACTTAAAAGTTGATGTGTATAGATCAATTATTGTTTGCAGATCATAGCTCTGGTCGTGATCTGATAGGGAAGGGAAGTATTTTTGTAAAATTTGAAACAAAATTGCAGGAAGAACAATATTTGTTGTCAAGACAGGATTGTTTATTGTTACCTTAAAAACAGACACAAGATGGCTCCTCTCTGGAGCATATCATTGGTGTAGATTGATACCGGTCTGAGGATAATGCATAGAATTAAAAATAAGCACAAGAATTCATTTGGAAAACTATTGAATAACTTGACATCTACAAGTGCCGTATCTGTAGAGGACCAAGAGAATTCTGGGATAGGTGAGATGGAAAAGAAATATGATATTGTTTTTACGTAAAATGTTTTGAGAGCCTGGATTTATTTTTCTCAAAAGGAAGTATGTTGTTTCCTTAAGATATTGTTTATCATTTACATGCATTTTATATGTTCTAGCTTCCCTCTTGAAAATGAGGAATTTTGGGCAAAAATGTACTATGGATTGAAAGAATAATTAACACATGTGCAATCTCTATTCAAACATGTACATCCATCCCCCGAGACTAAAATTGTTCATTAAAACATGCAAATATGCTTTCCTGCTCCTTGTACCATTATTCGTATTGGTTCAATAGGATTTGACTTTTTTGACTTCTAGCAAAAAGACCAGAACAGTTACGAAAAATACCACCAGGTAGTCTTGTTTTGTTTCGTCCCCCAACCAATGGCCTTTCAATAAGCACCCCAGCCTCATCCCTCAACCAGCTTTCCTAATTGAACTCCTCTTTATATATGTGTTATGCCCCCCCCCCCCCCTCCACACACACACAAATTCTCATAATAAAATATTTATGTACTCTATACTATGCATACAATACATTTTACTATTACATAGAGGTATTAACCACTATTATACAGTACTTAAAAAATAATGTACACTCACAAAGAGAAGGAAGAATGTCAATTTTTTGCATCAAAAATATATAATACTTATGTAATAATCTTCTTTTCCCCCTTTTAATCTGTATTATTTTTTATTTTTGATAGACACTGCAACAGGAAATGTTTGGGACATCTGGGGGAAACTGGTCAATGACTGGGATAATGCAAGAAAGAAAACTTCACTCATCAAGGTATGGAACAGCTAAAACTTCACTCATCAATGGGACAACTGAGCCATGAGTGATTGATTGATGTTAGTTGATTTATCCAGGGTTGATTGAATTCCAAATCACAGGATGACAGGTGTTTATGGGTGATGTAGGCAAAGTAGAATAAATTTAGAAAGATCTATAAATATTGTGTACACATTCCTACACGAAAACAAAATCTCTCTTGTTTACAACACAGGATATGTAGAATTATGCATGCAAGATATCTGCCAAGTTCACAATGTCAGGTGTCCTAAGTCAACATTGCTCTCAAACCCCAGACGAATTTAATTCATTATTCTATAGGCTGATTGCAGTGAGGTCATTCAAGGAAAATACGAATTTTGACTGGTTTTCTTATTTCTTGACCATGCAATCACATTAACTCTTACACAACTCAATGAGAGAAGCAAGCTCATAGAATATCAAATGAAATTTGTCGGGGTTCTATGGCACTGTGATGACAATTAAAGGACCACTAACAATGTTAGAATGAATATCTGTAGAGGTGGATCATGTACAGTGGAGCCTCGTTTATCCGGAGGCTTTGGTTCCTAGTCAATTTGTACGGATATGTGAAGCGTCCGGATACCTGAATCACCGGTCAAACAAGACAAAATAACATTTAAAAAGTCTGTCCCAATGAAAACTTGTCCGGATACTGAAGCATCTGGATATCTGGGGTCTGGATATCTGAAGGTCCACTGTAGTAGAGTCAAAGTCAAAATAAAAGTTTTAAGGAATCATGTATCATCTTAAAAAAAGAAAGATGAGTCATTTTTATGAAGCTGAAACACACACAACATGATTCTGAAAAAAGATAAAAAAGATAATGCAGAATAGTTATAGCTTTAAAATTCTCTAATTCTCTTTATTTTAATGTTTTAGCAAGATATTTTGATAAGATATTGTATAAACTTTTCTTTTCAACAAAATACTAAATTAAATCGGATTTAATGTTGTTTCTGAAAAGCTATCATATTAGATATCGTGAATTATTAGACAGATGGAAAAAAAAGTTATAAGAAAAAGTGGCAATGTAATGGTTTTGTTTGTTTAAGCAAAACCTTTAAGCAAAATAATAAATCGTCAAGCTATGCCCAAAAACTGTGGAACACGGATGACAGGATCATTATTTTGTAAACATGAAAAACACACATTGACAAATTAGCTAGTGTCATAACATATCTGCCTACATTGTTCTGAGGTATCTTAACAACAATACTAAAGGAGAACATACAATGTACATGATGTAGAGGACCTTTTATTACAAATTTGCCATAAATCTTGAACTTAGCTTTGTCCATGGATGTGTGTTGGTTTTCTTAGTAAATGATTATTGTACCTTACATATAAAGCCAATATCTTTTCCCAAGTTCTTTGGTTGGAAAATTTGTTTTTTCTGTCTATAATCCATCACCTTGGACAAATCACAAGAGAGCATGCAAAAAGTTTACAACAAAATGTAGATAGTAGTCTAATTTTATTTTAACTACTTATCCAACCCTAAAAAGATCAATCGAATTAATCTTGATAATGATCAGATTTCTTTCTTTTTTGAAATGAAAAATCTTAAAATTATGTAGGATATTGCAAGAATTTGACTGATTATAGATTTTCTCCTGTCTTTTTCCAGGAGCTGGTAAGGAGAGGGATTCCCCATCACTTTCGGGGCCTGGCCTGGCAGCTGTTACTGGGGGTCCATGACTCCCCACACAAACAGCAGTATGTGGAGTACCTCAAACAGACCTCCCCCAGTGAGAAGCTGATCAGGAGGGACATAGCCCGCACATTCCCAGACCACGACTTCTTCAAGGAGAAGGACGGACTGGGGCAAGAGAGCTTGTTTAATGTTATGAAGGTGGGTTTGAGTTGACAATTTATGAAATGTACAGTTAAACTGTATTTTGAATTCCACAGGTATGTCAAAGTAAGTTGGGACTTGGAAGTGCTGACTTCTCTTTTTCTGTGTATTTTAACCCCAGTTTCTCAAGCCTCTTTGAAATCTCAAATTTCTTTCTCAGTCTCATTGAGTTTGAGACAATGAAGTTTGACTCTATTTGAAAATTAACAGCATGTATATATAACTGATTTACTGATTTATAGTCTTCTGACAATAGTCAAAGTGGACTGGCCCATATATGTATTTTGAAGTTATCCAGTTAGCACTTGCTTTGAGAAGGGACTACAATTTTTGAATGTAAAATAATAAAGAAAATTCTTGAACCACAGCAATACAATCTTAATTTTTATTCAAAAGAAGCATTTAGTTGTATATTACTGAAACTGCATGAAATGAATTATTTAATCATCTCCATTTGATTAACTGTGTGTTTCTCTTGTGAATTCTAGGCATATTCCCTACACGACAGGGAAGTGGGATACTGCCAGGGAAGTGGATTTATAGTGGGCCTTCTACTTATGCAGGTCAGTAAAACATGTAAAAAAAGACTGGAATATAGAGATAATCTTAAAGTGTATGTACCGGTACATATAATATCCACGTTGAAACAATTAAGTTATTAAAAAAAACAGATTGTTTTTTAATTTCAAAAGTAAATTTATTTATGAATTTCAAAAGTAAATTATGAGCTGTACCAAAAATAAATTTGAATCCTTCGAAAGGGGTGCCTGATGGAGATTAAATTGTGTACTTGTTTCATGTGAATTAAAAGAAACCTCCAATTAATAATTAGTATACATTTATTAATTAGTTCTGTCTTTTGATAGATGCCAGAGGAAGAAGCTTTTGCCGTCCTTATTAAGTTAATGCAGGACTATCGTCTCAGAGAATTATTTAAACCTAGCATGGCTGAACTCGGCTTGTGTATGTATAAACTGGAGTGTCTTATACAGGTAAATTTTATATGAGTTAAAAAAAATTATCATTTGTAGTATAGGTAAATTGTTAAAATACTAGAAAGACATATACCAGCTACAAGTATCCTGAAATCTCATAACTGCTCAAAAGAAAAAAAAGATTTAATGTATATCATTTAGGTCTTAAGTGCTTTTATGTTTTAAATACCACCTGTTTCTTATTTTGATTTGACAAACTTGTAGGAGATGTTTTAAAAGACATTTGATTTTTTTGTGACTCTGAGTATAAATGTTATGTCTACATTTGTCTAATAGGAGCTGTTGCCAGACCTGTACCTCCACTTCCAGTCTCAGGGCTTTCACACCTCCATGTATGCCTCGTCATGGTTCTTAACGCTGTTTGCCACCTCATTTTCACTGTCTCTTTCATGTCGCATCATGGATCTATTTATTTCTGAGGTAAGGCTTTTTTTTTATGTCAAGGGAAACAACTCTTAGAGGCATGTTTTCTCTGAGTATATGCATGAACCAAGTATTACTTTTAGAGATGCAATCTGTTTTATAGAAGACTTGTAACATATTTAAAATCAGTAAAATCACAGACAAGGAAAGCAATGTTTTACTGGCAAATTGTAAAAAATGTCGAGATAAATAAGCCTTAATTTGGGCCATCTTTTAAAAATGTTTGCTTGCTCTCACCTAATTCAGGGTAAAAAGATTGGGTTGGTAGGTAGGTGGGAAAATATTTTTTATTCAATTCAATTCCCTTTATTGACAATTACCATGTCGGCATACAGTCATGAACATTAATAACATAACACAAATTACACGATTAATACATGCATATTCAAAGTGATAAATATGAGGTGAACAAAATTGTATATTTCTCAATATTAATATTCATTTTTGACTTTCTTTTCTGATGTCAAAGCACTTTTTCAAGAAACAACATATCCTTGTAGCACTTGAAATATTAGTAGGATTGACAATTTTTCTAATGGGGTTATCACTAGTATATGTGTTTACATTAAATATATCATTATAATTGCATCTATATTGATCATACTTTGGACAGTAAAGAACAAAATGTTTTTCGTCTTCAACAAACAATATATACATGAATAACATAAACGTTTTTCTATTTGTAAGCATTATGTGTCCAGTGGTAAGGAGCTAGAATCAAATGTTAATAATTGATTATTCAAATTTTTTTTTTATTTCCCGTTTCAATATACAGTGGATGGGCACTGATCCTTTTTTCCCAATTTTGTTAATAAAAAATAAAAGATCTACAACTTTTTTTCGTGAAACTGTTCCACTATTTTATTAGTTTTAAATAACTTTGCAGTTTGTATTCATCTTGCTTCACAATTTTTGCTTTCATAAAATGTAACTGCACGTTACCATGCACGCTTCTGATTTGCTAACATTTTTCAGTTGTTCATATAGCTTGTTTTGGTAATGCTCTTGTAATTTACAATATTTATATAAAAGTTCCAACTACATGCATGTTATATTCAGGGATAAGAAAGAAAAATAAGCATTTACTGAAGGTCAGAAAAATTTTGAATAGGACCATTTTAAATTGATCAGGAGAGGGCAAACAAAAA
Organism: Saccostrea cuccullata; assembly: GCF_032062105.1. NCBI lineage: Eukaryota > Metazoa > Mollusca > Bivalvia > Ostreida > Ostreidae > Saccostrea > Saccostrea cuccullata. The sequence goes on along the minus strand of NW_026940736.1, from coordinate 934,422 downwards.
TTTTTTTAAAGATGGCCTGAATTAAATTTTTTGATAAGTTTAAATTATAATTTTCAACTTTAATTTTGTTATGTAGGGTATGGATGTGATATTTCGTGTGGGAATTGCAATACTACAAACTAGTCAAGAGGAACTCCTGTCTATGGATATGGAAGGAATGCTACAGGTAAAAAAATATCATTAATTAACACCATAAAATTAATTTCTTTAAGTTAACACATTAACTCTACAAATACCCATTTTTAGCAAGCAGAAAAAAACTGTTTTTAACATGTATAAAAATATCTGTTCAGAAGTCAAATGAAACATATTAAAGCATTTTAAAAAGTTTTTTTTCAATAATTGTAATGTCTGAATAGGAGACTGCATGAGCAAAATACTTACATCAATGTATATTCCATGGTTTAATAATTAAGAAGTTTTAGATCAGGCAGATGCAATGTTTGAAAGAACACTAGCTTTTATGAGGTTGTTTTATTACTTACATGATTTTAACTTTGCAGCATTTCCAGAAGACCATGTTTAGTCAGTATGAGGGAGAGCCAGATAAACTTTTCGCCTCGGCTTTTGCTGTGAAATATAGTGCCAAAAAAATGAAAAAGTAAGTAAAACCCCCCCCCCCCCCCCCCCCCGAAAAAAAGAAAAAATATATATCGGCCGGCAGGCCTGCAATGATTCAATCATAAAACTATACCAATCAATTGTAAGCACACTGGTAAAAAGAAATAAATAGATCAAGGTCATATCGATCAAAAACCAGAGTAGCTTTTTTGCTGTGGTAAGACTGTCATTATGTCAGTCTGTTTGTCTTTAAACAATTTGATATGCTGATCTGATCTTCCTACAGTTTTGATCCAGTTACAGTTATGACTGAAACAAAAGTAGCCTTCACTAAGATAGTTGTAAACATGGTTACTAAAATCTAACATGCTTTCACAGGTGAAATTATTTCAGTAAATTAAATCTCCTTTAGTGTTTTCTCCTTTTTAATAAGACTGGGTAAATATGTTTTTGTAGACTAAGAGGTCTCAACTTTTAAATGGATCTGTAAAATATATATAGTTTTTTCAATGGGTGGCACTGTCTATCAGTATATATTTTTTCAGAGAGCTACAGTTCTGCAGCTAGAGTAGACTGCACTGTCTTATTTTTATCATGTCAAAACAGTAGTTTCTAACTCATGTAAACTTCTAGTTACATGTATTGCTCAACTGGAATTGGAAACATTTTTTTTAAAGATTTACCATTCTTGATTACCTGACAATCCAATGAGAACTATGAAAAAAAATATGTTTGGCCTGGCTTCCTTAGTAGTGTGAGATTTTCCATGTGTTTTCTCTACAAAATTCCACTGTTATGGTGACTTACAAATAGGTGTACTAAGTAATGACTAATGATGACTTTGTGATGACATATTGTACATCATGTTTTCAAAAACAAAGCCTATATTAATTCTAATGTAGATTGAGAAATCTTACATTTGGGGCTGAATGGTACCTGTACATTGATTTTATGGCAGTAAAAATCAGTTGGATTCAGATTTCATTTAGGAATTGCAGTAAGGTCTGTTATGTGATACAGCCGATTGATAATAAACCAGGGAATTTTTTCCATAGCAACAACTAACAGGTAATGAATTCTGTGCTTTGAGGTTAGCAGAAAATCTATGTTTAATTATGGCCATGCAGGTTATCCTTAAATTGACCTAAAAAATCTCCCGAATTTATGCCTCTATAAGATGCAGAACCATAACAAAAGAGGAGGTTTGAGGTTAATAGAAGAAAATCAGGTTATCCTTAAGTTGACCTAAAAAAGTCTCCCAAATTCATGCCTTTTTAAGATGCAGAACCATAATCAAAGAAGATAATCTCATTATAATCAAGGATTAACGAGGGGGATTAACACTTTGCCTGATTAATTGTGTCACTGTGACCTACATGAGGTCTCAATACTTCATGTTTTAACAAGAAACTCTTCTAAATTGGATAATATACCTTTAAGCCCCTGTATCGTACATCTCCCTTATTTAAATGTTTTTATTGACAGAAAATTTTAATTCCATTTTTGCCATTTAATTCTTTGGATCTCAATTAACAGATCAAATGATTGCTTGCTGTGTTGGCGACTGGGTGGGCCTATGTAGAATTTAAGTGAGGTACATCACCGGTCGGTTTGTTGATTCTGGGGTAGTCAGACGGACTTAGAACCACAGATTAAATGTACTTATGTGACGTAATAATTAATGGACAATCACTTATCACAGAAGAACTTAGTGTTGTCATGAAGGGATTAAGAGATTAGTGAAGTTTATAAGAAGGTATATCATGGATATTTACTGTGCACTTGTGGTGTGTATTAGGATATGTAATGATCAGCAATAAAATTAGCGTGACTTTGATCACAAGAAATTGTTCAAAGCTAGCTGGATAAAGGAGTTGGGATATTTATATTAAAAGAAAAAGATGACACTTGTGGAAAGCTTGGATGAATTGCTTGCTGCTTTAATGAAAGTTCGACCCAGGTATATTTTTTGTGATTTTTTTTCTTATTGGAAAATGCATTTTACTCTAATTTAAAGGAAATTATTATGCAATGTAAAAGCAATTAAGTACCTATATTCTTTCAATCGGTGTGACTTGAGATATATAAATTGATGGATTCACAATGTTAAATCTTCATTGAAGTTTTAAAAAGTAAGGTAATGTTTTAAGATGTGGAACATTACTAATTAATGATAATATAATATAAATTTTGTAAAAGAGAAACTTATTTTTTAAGCATTAATTAAGATACAAAGTGTACTAGTATTTTTGTGAATGCCAAGGAAAGTTTCTCTCTCTCTCTCTCTCTCTCATACAGCATATGATGTGTTATGAACCATAAGAAATGACACAGAATAATTTATTTATTTTGAAATTATTAATTCCTGAGAAATATTGAGATGTAGAATCTGTGATTTAAAGGTTTGAATAACCTGATCTAATTTTATAGTCCTCAAATTGTCTTCAAGCTGTTAAAATCCTTGTGTGAATGTTATTTCAGAAATGCAATTATGTGTTCTCTATGTATACAAAAGGATGACATGGAATTCAATGAAGGGATGTGGAATTTAACACTTTGTAAAGCATGTAATTTATTCCACCCAAACTCTTCTGAATTCATCTTCAGGTAGAATTACAAAGGAGAATGATAAATTGATATTCTGGGACTTTTAAAGATAAGCTTTGGGAATGATACACCTAATATTTTCATTACATTTTAAGTATATATTCCAAGGAAATGGCTATTTAAACAAAGTATCCTACGGGGGCCTCAGAAAACTCGGGGCGAAAGTTAACCATATTTATTGAAAAGTTATCTCCCTTAGTTTTAGCTTGATTAAACAGACAATTGGGCCTGATAGGATTCCAGTGGAAAGTAACAATGCCTTGTTTGTTTTCAGGGATTACTCTTTATTTATTTACCATAAAATTCTACCTGGACATATTGGTATTGTGGGTCACTCTGTTTGACAGGTGGTCGGTGTTGCGTTGACACGTCAATGTCTCCTTCTTGAGCCTCTCTTCTGATTCAGAACCCTGCGTTTTCTCTTTATAAATTTCATCTTTGCATGCCTTTGATGACGATTTAAATGGATGGATGTTTTGTAAAGGAATCTGTGAGGATTTACGACCAATTTTCTGATCTGTGGTTTGAATTGATGTATAGATAATGTGATTTTCTTTTTCCAGTTATGATTTCGTTAATTTCAACTTGAGAAATTATGGAGTTTTTACTTCACAGTTTGTTCATGTTAATATTGTTTAATTTATATGCGGTATTTGATTGTTTCTCAAGTGATATTTATAGCCTAAGAATGTCAAGCTATTATTGTGTCTTTTGTATTTTAATTGCAACAGATTTGATTCTGTGAAAGGAATATAACCTGATGGAATGTTGATTTTTTTCCCTCTTCAGTGCAATTTTCTACTGGGTTCATCTGCATTAGTGTATGTGTGTGTCACAATCAATATTTGGCATATTGGAAATAGTTCGGCAGTTTCTGAGTCAGTCTCTCCTAATGGTTGAAATCTTCATTCATTTTTTACAAGATTTGTCAGGTTGTTATATGGTGTGGTTATGTGGGTGTTTTGTCTTGGAAGTAAATCAGACAACTATGATTTTGAGAAATGTTACAGATGCTTGAAAATATGTAAACTTAAAGAATTCCTCATTTTGAGTAACTTTTTTTCATAATCATTTCAACAGTTTTGTTTTTGAACTGTAATGAAAATGTGACCTGTATAAATTGTGTATAGGCAAATGAATCGATTGCTGTATGCCTGTATCTTAAGATGCTAGATTTCCATTATATTTTGATATGAGCAGCTGATGAAACGTTCTATTAGTTCAATGCCTAAGGATATAGATTTCATTTATTGTCAACCATGTGTCATAGTAAGAAAAGACCCTATCTCCTCTGCAAGATAGATATTGTATCTCTATCTCTTATTGGATATCTTGACACAGCTGTTGTAAAAATGTCTATGCTTTTAATATGCTTAGTATAAGAACAACCTCCTCTTCCCCAGTGTAATTTTGAAATGTATTGCATTTAATAGTATCAAAAAATAAATATATGTGTGTCCAAGCTTAATTATTTAGTAACATCTGTGAAATGAGTTTGAAAGGATTCTTTCAAAACTTTTTTAATTTTAAAGCGATTTTCCTCATATATGAGTCATAATTCCTATGTTAAAGTAATTATTGATTGTGTATTAATAATATTTTGAAATGAAAAAAAATCACTTGACATAATTTGGGAGACATTCATTTTTTTCAAAGATTTTCAGGGTCATACATAATAGGAACTGTGAGATATTATTTGATTTTCACAAACAAACTTAACCTCTCAGATTTTTATACCTTTGATACAAGTTCAATTTAAGAGTATTAGACAAGCAATTTCCTGGTATTGGTAAACTTGTTAATTCTCTTATTTAATACTCTGTGGGCAAGGATCCCTGAAGAGTCAGAGAGTAACTTCAAATAAGGAAGAATTTCTCTTATACTGATCTATACAGGTCCTTATTATAATATTTCCTTAAAATGAATACAAACACACCATGTCAAGATTCGGTTTGTAAAGATAACTAAAAACAGTTTGAAATGTTTGCTGGTTAAATACACACATTTTCTACAATTAAAAAGAAAAATGTAGCCTCAGGAATAAGTGTGCACAGATATACGCAGCAGAATTAATAATTCATGTATTGTTTTACCCCCTCAGGAAAAAAGGCACATTCACTTAGAATAACAAATGAGTACCCTAGCTTGCTTTGCCCCGACCTTTCATGACCTCGTACAAGTCAGTTAAAATTTTTTTGTTCCTTTGATGTCTCATGGCAACTTACGATGTGAAAAGTACATAAAGTGATCTGTGATTTTTTTCTCTTGGTTTGTATAAAATGTTGGATTTAGGATGGTATTATAGCAAATGTTGTCATTTTTAGAATTTGGGTGATAATATTTTTTTTAAACTTTGGATTACTGTGACAAAAGGATTGACTGTACATACGTGATATTTCTAGTTGATTTTATTATATCCAGTAGTCAAAACGTGCAGCCTACATGTAATTTGACCAGCATCTCTTTTAAAGCATTGAATAGAAAGTTTATGTAAACAATTGGTCTTTAGGGGCTGTTGGAATTTTAATCATGTGTTCATATAATCTGTGTTATGCATCATTGTATTGTACCTAGTTCATGTGTACATGCAGGTAAACTTTTTTTTATCCACTTGGATTTTGTATAAACAGCTTAGAGTTAAAGTTTACCCAATATGGTTCTTTAATTTACAAGGAAATTTTTAAATTTGGAGGGATATTAGCTCAAAGCTAAATATTTGAAAGAGAGGAAAACCAGGTGTTGTGTGAATTGAAATTTTTTCCAAATTTTACGAGGGGTTACTTAAACTCTTGACATTATTAACAAAGTTTCAATATGAGCTTAGTTACATAGGGTTTCAGGGGTGACACAACATTGAATAATTCATTGTTTAAGTTGGCAAAGGAGTCAATTTTTACCTGGGGAGAGAGAAAAGTTTCACATTTATTTCAAGGGATCACGATGTTTTGAGAATGAATGGTGTGTAATTTGAGCACATTGTATGATAATGGAACATCTTATTTTGTCACACCATTAAGGTCATAGATGGGTGGTTACGTGGTGTTAAAGGTCCTACATTCAGGCTCTGTTTTGAGGAAGTGTAAGGTGTAAATTGTCCGTTGACACCAGCTGGGAAGGTCCAGACTTATTTCGGTGGAATTTTTCGAATTTTATGGAACACCTAATCAATAAGGTCTTTCTTGTTTCAGAAGGAAATTAATGAAGTGATTTATTCCACAAATTTTGCCAAAAAATGTGATTTTATTTGCGCATGTGAAACTGTGAACTGTAATGCAATAGACAGTATTATATAGCCTGGTGACTATATATATGCATGTTATACATGCAGCAGTTTTAATTTCGTTGTGGGTATAATGACTGGGTAGAGTTGCACCAGTGGTTTAGTATGACCAATGGCTGCAGCCTCTACACTATGTAAGACTTTTCAATGGATTTTGTGGATTATGGAGATGACGACTATGGAAACAGCTGTTTTTCAGAATCTGGGTAAGTGTATTAATTAATTAAAAAGATGGAACTAACGAGAATTCTTCATACATTTGTATCTCATTATAAGTTCAGAGAGTCCAGTTGTTTTGATGTGACTTCTGTGTGAGTTTTTGATGTAAAATTTTGCATTTTAAATAATCTGAGTTCTCTAACGATGATTAGAATTGGCATATTCCTCTTGTAAACTTTGTTTTGGAGAATGCAGACAATATAACAGTTGATTAGATCATACCTGATTTGGTGAAATTAAATTCCACAATAAATATTGAATAAAAAAACAGTATTTATATAGTGTTTCTAAAAAAAAAATGAAAGAAACTAAAAATATTTATTTTTAAAAAGTTCAAGGTTAATTGGGAATTTTAGAAGGTCTCTAATGGGTACATTGTAAAGGCTGGAATACGAAAATGGCCAGTATCTCTATGTTATCAGGGCATTATGGGGAATTGGCCTTTCAGGCGCTGGTCTCTGTTGTTAAAGGTCCAGCATACATCGCAGGTGAAGTGGACAGAATCTCTTTTGTTGATTAATCACCCATTAAAGCTCTCTTTAATGCCGGGGTTCATCTTTTTGTTTCCATCTCCTGCGTGTGTGCTGTCTGTGCCATATGCCCTGAGGGAGATAGAGAAATGAAGATAAACTGAAGAAGGAGACATTTAATTGACACTGGTTTTTGTGCTGTGGGGTCGAATTTTTTCTTCATTGTTTGATTATCAACCAATCGTTACCAGCTTAAAATGTCAACACTACCCTGGATGCAGACAATATCTTACAAGCATTTATATTCGATATTCACAGTTCATAAAGCCTGCAGGAATATTTTATTATCCTTCGTCTTATAAGAGATTAATAAATCACCATGCCCTTTCAGCAGATTTTGAAAAGAATGAAAAATATTTCTTTCTTTTCTATTAAATTTCAAAAGTTTGACCTAAATGTTTTGTGGTTTTCTGATTTGTAATGTTATTTTTATGTAAAGCATATATGAATACATTATGGAAATTTGTGAAGCATCACATTTCAAAAAAAAAAAAAAGTTGTTATATGGGGTATAGAATAAGAAACTAGTGCACTATATTGTTTGGTACTTATAATGCTAATTTAAAGGAGGAACATTCACAAACAACCCAGATATACCAAGCTCTACAGTGTGCCGAGTGCCTATGGCCATGAAATAGTTACAGTGTATTAATATGTCCAAGACTCATGAAGACTTGATGAAAGATAAATGAAACAGGAAACCTCCAATATTATTAGTGGAAGAATAGCTTTTGGCAATTTAGTGATAGGAAATATTACATTAATACCCCCGGTAATTGGTTTACAATATACCTATATAGTATTTTATGTTGCTCCTTATTACTCGAAAAAGGTACCCTTTGAGATGTTTGGATCATTAAATTCTTATAAGGAAGTAATAATTAAGACTTAATTAACATACAAAATAAGAAGGATACAAACTGTAGGAAGATGTTCATTTTCATGTCTCACAATGGTGATATCTGTGTATTAAAAAACAGGTTTTGATACTAGATATTTATGGGACATTAAAAAAAGAGGGAGAAGCTATTTGCGAATATGGATTACTTGTTGTCTATTTGTCATGCTCATGTTACAACAATTTACCTGACTTGTCAAAATGTTTTGGTAGCTTCTTTACTTTTTTTCGAACAGGAGCGAATTTAATCTAGGTGATCTTTGCATACCTGCGACAGCCTATAGGTAATTTGAGATGATGACAAGATCAGACCAATTGACTTATCTTACAGCTTGCAGTGCCACTATGAAAGTGCATACATGTATTGATCAACTAAGTTTTTAAACAAGCAATTTAAAAATATTACGAGGGATGTTTGATTTATAATTTATATTATATAGATTCAAGATAAATGTCAGTTTCTCATGTGAAATATCGTCTATTTTATATTCGTTTTACGCATTGATTTATCTTTAGTCCTCTGACAAAGCATATTACATGTACTAGTATATCTGTTTACAGATGGAAAGAACTTGTTAATCATCAGTTAAACTTTGTTTCAACTTCTTTGATCTATTTTATTACAAGACTTGATGAAAATTCAAGTGCCTCTTATAATTATGATTATTTTTTTTTTTTTTGGGGGGGAGGGAGGTTTGCAATGGTCATATCAGAAGATCATCTGTATTTCATAAACCATCTGTATTTTATAACACATCTACTGAATAAAAAGGTGGGAGGGAAAACAGTTGACTTTCTCTCTTTGTGTTCCCTATTAACATCAAATAAATTAGGCTACATAAGAAAGAAATATACAGGTTACAAATGTGTTTTGTGTACTTGGTATGCCCTTTAGGTGAAAGGTGTGCAAATGTGGTTTGCTTATGTCACTTTTCCAACCTCCTAAAAACAAAAAAACTAGGTTAACACAGCTGTCAGATTCTGTTTCAGTATGATATAACACAGGTCATACTTAGTGAACCCAAAAATAATTTGAAGAAAAAAATATGTTCTACAAAAATGAATATATATGTCCTTGTCAATTCTAGTAGAATGGAGTTTGAAGATTTTGAAATTTCTAATGTCATAATTCTTAATGCAAGTCCAAGTTGTATTTATGCTGTATCATATAACTTTCTTGTAAAATTAAACTGTTGTACCCAGTGATTACATGTATATTAAATGGAAACAAGTAATGGTGATCTTACTCAAGAAAAAAATGTCTTTAAATTATGAAAAATGAGTATTCAATTAATTATAATTTATTTCCCTTGTATCATTTTCTCTTTTCAGAATAGAGAAAGAATACACAGCACTGAAAAGCAAAGAGAATGAAGACCAGATAGAATTAAGGGTAAAAAAAATTAGAATCTCTGTTTGTGAATACAAAGATTTTTTAAAATTTCAAATATAAAGATTAGGGGCTATCTATGCAATCTCTAACATTCAATATGAAGGCTAGTGCATAATTTATTGATTCTAGTCATGTAAGTGTGGACACATACATTTAATTTGTAAAATGTTGTCTATTTTTCAGAGATTAAGAACAGAAAATAGACTTCTTCGTCAACGAATTGATGCCCTAGAAAAGGTGAGAGCTGGAAAATTTATTTGAAAAATGGAACTTTTCACATTACAGATTGATTTAATGGAAAAGATGTATTTGCATTCATGTTCATATTCAAGCTCTAAAAATATTGTTCTCATATGCACTGATCGCAAATATTGATCCTATTACTTATATCATAAAAAAAACTATTGAGAACTGACAACTTGATTTGGACAGGAATCGGCCTCGTTAGCTGATAGACTAATTCAGTACCAAGTAACCAGAGCACAGGAAGCTGAAGAAACGTACGCCCTGAAAAATAATCTGTCCACAACCAAACAGAAGCTCCTAGATACGTCACGGAAACTCGAGGAGGCCAATACACTTATAGGGGATATCAAGGATAGGGTTAGTACTGATTAGTGAAAATTCTGTGTAACGTGCATCCTTACTAGTGTAAACAAAATATATTTATATTTTTTTTTGCATCAATCAAGTTAACGCATCTTCATGTTAAATGGAATTTCAGTGTAAAGATATGATATTATGAGTATGATACTTTCAAGAAATATTTATTTAATAGACATTAACATCATAACCTTTTTCATTCTGTTGAAGATGAATTTAGTTGTAAGTCTTATAATACAAGTATATATCTTAATTGTCCTGTTGCACTGTATTCAGAATGTCTTGCACGACAGTCCTACATACTGTATGTTTATATATTTACATCTGGAGGTGAATATTGCATATATCTAAGAAAAATCAATATCTGTGCAATAGTTTCCTTCTCAATCTTTTATGCATTATTCCTTGCACATTGCAATTACTTGATATCATGATCATTTTGTAAAATCATTTAAAAATTGTAAGGTACTTCGAATTTCAATTCAGATTATAAAAGTCAAAGTATTTATTTGGTAGAAATTTTTACATTCAAACACAGGGACTTTTAAACCTATGATTGTTGTGTCTTTCTATATTCTCTCTACATTATATGGGAAGTAAATGGACAATAAACAGTTACTAACTTTGGTAATTGTTGGTGTGTGTAAAACCCATCAAACAGTATTTCAGATATAAATAATGTAATTTGATACAGTGGATGAAAAAATTAACGTGATATTGGTAAACATTTCTCTATGTACATAATTATAAAACATGCACCTTTCCTTTCAGACCAGCAGTATCACCTCAGCCTCCTCGTTAGATGAAGATGAGGCTCAGAACGTGATCACTCATCTTCAGGAAGAGGTCATCGCTCTACGACTGAAGGACGCGGACACAGAGTCACTGGTCAAGGAGCTCCGAACTAAAATCAAAGAATTAGAGGATGTAAGTGTGATCTACATGTTTACATAAAAAAAGATATTTTAAAAATTGTATCTTTAACATTTGATAGCGAACACGCTTATAAGGAATTGATGCTTACAGCAAAGGGATTTTTATTACCCATGATATAATTTAGAATATATTCTAAGCATAAAGGATATAATGAATTATGTTTATAACAAAGCAAAATCGTCTATCCTTGGCATTTCATTATAATATGAGTGTGTTTCACTGTATTTCTTACTTTGATGGGATCTTTAGCAAGGAAAAAAAGAAGGCATTAGGTACTGTAAAATGACTAAGAAGATGCACTGTACAAAACCACATTGTTAAGTCGATATGCATCATGATCGAATGTTGACATATATTTTATTTTGTAGACAAACATACAGCTACAGAAGGCTCCCAGCAATGATGTCCAACATCTACAAGAGGAACTTATAGCAGTCAAACTGAGGGAGGCCGAGGCTAATCTCTCTCTGAAGGAAATGAAACACAAAGTCTACGATCTAGAGTCACAATGGGAGGTAACTCATCTCTTTTAATTATTTATCTTGATAAATCAAAACAATTTATACCCCTACCTTATTTGTTTCCAGTTTTAATGGTAATTACAGCTACTTTATATCACGTTTTTCATGATTTATTTGACTTATGCAAAATTTTAAATAAAGGAAATTTGAGAAGAACCAATCTAGAATTTGTTTTTTACGCATTTTCAATGTGGTGTTTCAGGATTACCTCATCAAGTCCAATCAGGACCCGTCCTCCCCAAAAGATAAAAATAGTAACAAGCACGAGATTCGGCAACTTCAGGAGGAAGTGATGTCTGTCAAAATTCGGGAGGCAGCGAGCTTATCAGAACTGAAGGAGGCCAAGCAGAAAGTCATGGAATTTGAAACACAGGTAGGAAAAGAGTAATAAAAATAGGTCTGAGAGACCAAAGAGCAAAGAATACAGAGAAGAAACTTACATGGATAATAGATATGAGAGGAAAAATTTTTGTCTTAATAAGAGATGAAATTTATCAAAAACTTATTCCATATGATTAAGAGTGATTGGTATCCTAAACAAAATTAATGTACATATTAAATTCGAATAATTTGATTGGTTGTATTATTTTATCCTTTTTTTCAGAACCATATCTGCACGAATCAGATCCGGAGAATGGACGAGGAGAACAAGTCACTGAAGTCTCAGATAGAACTACAGGAGGCTCAGGAGAAGGACCTCAGGAACCAGATCAAAGAAATGTGTAGGAAAATGGACAACTTAGAGGCACAGGTAAAAATATGTGATTATTGTCAGCATTAGGATTTGGTTTAAATTCATACATTATGTTTCTTGGCATTATGGTTTGGTTTAAATTTCGTATTTGATATCAAGAAATGTGCAAAAGATTGTGATAGATTAGAATATTAAGGTTTGACTTGTCACAATTCCATCTCAGGTGCATAATCAGATAGATGTGGTACATAAATAAAATTATTTGACATATACAAAATGCGATTGATAAGAAACATTAAATGAGAAAGCATACATGTCTTCATTGTCTTGTAGAGAAAAGAAGAGTCTGTGATGACCAAAATCAGAGAGGCTGAGCAAGACCAGACTTTGGCAGAACTCAAGCGAAAGATAGCGGAACTTGAAATCCAGGTACTATACACTACATAATATGTTATGATGATCTTATTTAAAGGCAGATATAGCGGTCTTTTCAACTTATTGCGATCACAAAATTTCATTTGAATGTATTTCTGTGGTTACCCAAAATCTTAATTTTCAAATGAAATAAAATTTGCAGAAGGAGGAACTTCTCACGGCTGATCGATTGGATGCGAAAGATGGAAGCCAGGACTTGGCCAATCGAATCTATGATCTACAAGATGAAGTATGTCTGATTGATGCATGTGGCTCTTCTGCACTCAGTGACCCTAGTGTGTGGGTGTCCTAACCTTTTCACCTTTGACCTTTCTGTACTGCATTTAATGTCATCCTGCTTCAAAACGGTTTATTTAAGTTAAATTGGGTTAAAATATTTTCCGTTTAAGGCTTAAAGATGAAAATGGAGGTTTGATATGTAACATTTTAACTGAAGTTTGTGAATGTTTTACTAATTCAATTTTATTTAGAAATAGTTGGGAATTTTGCATGCATTTTCCAATTGATTTTATTAGTTTGTTTTAAATTTTGTTTGTTTGTTTTCGGTGTGTGTGTTTTTTTTTTTTTAAGAGCAATTGTTTATCATGTTTCTAATCTTTGATTGTTATATTATTCTTTTGAGTTTTGTTAAACAGACCATAAAACTCTTTCAAGCTAAAGACTACAGGTTGTTACAGAGCTATAGTGAATGTTAGACAACCAATTTCAGGTTCAATATATAAGGGAGATGAATCCTCTAAAAATTGTCTTACTTTTATGAGACAGTTTGGCTGTTGTATGTGTGAAATATTTTGCTTTGGCTTTAGTGAAACTGTCTTTAAAATTCCTGTTTGATCACACTGCATTTATGTCTCTCTTGTTCAGCTTTAGTATATATTAATCAGCTTTGATGGATAAAAAGGGAGTCAAAATTGGTACACAGTATTGGTATTTTGTTCATTGCTTGTTCTATTTTCTACAGTGAACTTGTAGGTTTCTAATATGGTAAAGTTAAAAAAGAGCCATAAACAGTGTTACCTTTCAAATGTTTCATCCCTTCATGTACCTAATACTTTCCTCAATAAACCCTGAAAAACAGTTTAACATTACCCATGTAAATGTAATCTGTGGCTTCAGATATATATACATGTATTATCCTTTATATTGTATTATATAACCATGAATATAAATCCATAGTTCAAATTTGATTTATATGTCTATTCACTGTGGTTCTTTCTTATTTTCTCAAAAAATAAATTGATTTAAATTTCTCAAGTTTCGGTTTTAGTACACATTTTCTTTTATTATCAAGCATTGTCTTACTTTAACTTTACAACATGCATGGATTGTTTTTCTACCAACACTTCCTTGAAAATTAGTGTTAACATTTTAAAGATTTTATTTAAAGCAACAATAAGTAACTTCTTGACAGGTTAATCTAAAGAAAACGGTTCTTCTTTGAAAGATTCTTGTTCTTAGCAAATTAAACTTAATTATTTTTGTATTTTTTTTCCTCCAGGTACTCCAGCTGAGGCTATCCCATAATTCCTCAGTATCAAGACCACCATATCGCAATGGTTCTTTGAGTGAAAGTGACGATGAAAATGACGAAGACTTAGAAAATCCCGACACCTTAAACCGAACATTGTCCGACATCATCGAAGGCAAGTCCCCAGTCAGTGTCTTAACTTCATCCCTTTTTGACAGTTCATCCCCCGAGAAAAGCACTACAAAGTCCCTAGAGGAACTCTCGAAGAATGGACAAATCTCGGGGACAGATCAGTGCATCGAAACTTTGTCCCCAATCTGTTCTCCCAGCAAAGTTCAAAGTTCAGAGTTCAACAATGACTGTGATACAGAGTTAGGTCACTCAGAAAATGGTGCTTTATCAAATCCTTTACAAAGTAACGGGACCGGTGCAAAGGCGGGGATAAATAGTGACTCAGGCAATGGACTCTCCTCAAGTTTACCTAACGGGGAGTTAAACAATCCCAATAACGAACGCACTGTGACTTCTCAAGAGTGCTCAACACAAGAAAGTGTGTCATAGTAAAATGGAGATAATCTGTTCTGAATATTTGTTGAATATATTTGTAAACATTTCCACAAAAAAAATATTTTCTTACATTTATTACCAGATTAAAGAATTTATTGATACTATATGGTTTAGTTTTAAAGAATTTTAGATTTGGATGAATGTCACTGGAGATTTTTGGGTTATTGTAAAGGTACTTGTAAAAATACTGTGTAACCTATCATATTTATTTTTCAAGACATGCATAAATGTATTCTCCATTCTTAAAATATTTTCATGGTTTTAATAAATTGCAGGATTTCCCTTAGAAACATACAAGTTAGAATCATTTTTGACAAATTTATTTTAAACAAAGAAATTTCTGTTTTTGTAAACTTAATATCCAAGGGAACAAAAAGTTTTACTGTAGATTTCTTTCAACAAATAAGAGCAATCTTTTTGTTGTTTTCAGTCAAATGAAAATAGGGACTTATGAATAGTATTTATGAAATAATGATCTATTTGTTAAAAGAGATGGTTTAATCTCATTCTTTCATGCAATTAGTTGTTTAAAGAGGACAGACTGACTTAATTGAAACAAAATTTTAGTTTAATTTTGCCTGTGATCTACACATTGTTTTGTCCACACAACCATAACTTATGCCTTGTTCACTTTGAATCTTTTTTTTTTTTCTGAATTGTACAATTTATATAGATATTAAATGGGGATAAGACTACCATTTATTGCAAATATTGTTAATACTCACAGGAGTTAATGTGCCAAAGAATTTTGCAAGTATTGTTTATGCTACATGAAAAAAAGGTATTTATTTTTCAATTGAGGCTTGTTGGAAGTAGTCTAGAAATACTGGCAATTCTTCATTATGGCCGAAATCTTGTTTTTGTTTTTAAAGAAAAAGTGCATTTTGCTGTTTTCTCTGAAAATTGTTTAATCAAGGATGATCTTTGGAAGGGGGGATTGTGCTTAGCATGAAAATATTTCAAAAATGGTTAAACAATCTCAAATATTGCACTTGTGATTCTTTCTGATCTGTTCAGAGACCACCTGGAAAATCTCATAAATTCCAAATATTACCTCAGCAAGAGTTACTGCCCTTATTATGATATAAATTGTCTCCCCTTCCTTTCCTTGCAATATTGTCATATCATTTTTCTTTAGGAGTGAAATTCAAATTTATGAAATTATCTACAGAAATTCCAGCTTTTATATCTAGAAGACCATTGAATTTAAAAGTTCATGTACATAATCTTTGAACTGATTGTTCTTGATTTTTTTTTCTACAAATGTTATGAATGCATTGACTTAAATGTGGTTGTGATTAGGGAATAGCAAAAATAACTAGAAACCAATTGCTACCAATACATGCCTGCAAAACATAAAAAACTTATCTTTAATCACTGGATTTTGTTGAGGCAAAACGTAAATATATTATCTTTAATACTGAATTTTATTGAGTAGTCAACTTAAAATTCTGACATTAGGTTGTAACCTGGTTACTTCCCTTGAATTTTGTTTTTATAATACATATAATTACTGTTGGCAGATTTCTTAATGAGATGGATACAATATATGTTATTTGAATCTTGTACCATTACAATAAAAATATATGAACATGTTTTTATTATGTATTTTTTTAAGCTGTTTTGTTGGAAAACTCTAAAGATCTTAAATAAGAGAATGTAGTAACTATTATTTAAGAGAAGAGTTTGCTGCAACTCTTGCTAGTTCCTATGGAAAAGGTTTTATTTCCTTGCATGAGGACCTGTCCGTGTTTATTTGATGTGTTCATGATCCTTCAGCTCTCCTGACTCATTATATTGCTGAGCCCTTGTCAACCTTTTCCTCTTGGTTTGGGCTTCATAGATTCATCTGTCAGTTTATGTTAAACTTCTTTGGATCCATTATATTTTGTATTATACTCAAATGATTGTAAAGGCCCTTGGACCTATTGAATTTATGTAATTGTATTTCCTTCATGTTTATAAAGATATTTTAGTCTTTCCATCTTTGCTTAGAAAATATTTGCAGTCAATTTATCTATTCTTCCTGTAGTCAACAATAGAGTTGATGCACACATATCAATTGAAATATAGATTGGTCTTCAAAATGTCTGATAATTTTTAAACAGAACTTTATTTGTCATACTAGTACATGTCGATCCAATCCAGATTTGCCTCATTACTGCATGGAAGATTTTACAAAGGATCTAATCATTGATGCTTTTCTACATATTTTTCTGTTATGAATTTTATTTTTGTGAGAAAAATGTTCTTTCTTAACGAGGCTGAGTCTTATTATTTCTTCCCTAAGTATTTTGATAATTTTTAGTTAATTAATTTTTACTGTTATATTAATTTATTGTTTTAAGAGTAAAATATCGAATGTTTACATTCCGATTTCTTAGGAGTCCATCTCAAAAGTTGTCAAATTTTACTATTAGACCCTATGGGAAATTGTTGGAAAAGTCAAATTTTACTATTAGACCCTATGGAAAATTGTTGGAAAAGCACCAAATTATCACATTTTTTCCATATTTTTTGTAATTCTGCCATAGATGTTTCTTTTTTTTTTTGTCAAGTAGATGAAAGTTATCATAAAAAGTCACCAAATTGTGAAATTTCAGAAAAAGTTGACTATCTAGATTGGTCTTGGTCTTGGAATAAGTAGAGAGAGAGAGATTAAGTCTATTTTTTCAATGTCCAATACCTCTAAAATTGGCATTATGCATTTGCTATGCCTTAAAATAATCTATGCCAAAGCATAATAGCTTCCTTGGTCCAAACAAGCTATCATCATCATCTTCATCACCATTCTTATCATCTTCCTTATTCAAAAGCTGAAAGTATTTTATGAAAAAAATAATCAAACTTATTTTAATAATTTTCAAAAATTATTATTATAAAAAAAACATTTAAAGCATGTAAATGAATGTAAAGTCTTTTGCCATCATAATTATTATTCATCATCAAAGTGCATTTCCCTGGTTTATTTATATCAATACATTCATTCTTTATGTGCAGAGATGTTATTTTCTTATCCACAGCGGTCCTTGTATTGCACTGTTCACATATCTGGTTTATCCACTTCCTCCTTGGTATCTGGTTTATCATCTACTTCCACCTTGATATCTGGTTTATCATCCACTTCCTCCTTGATATCTGGTTTATCAAGGTCACATGGACAAATAAAGCTAAACACTAATGAAAGAAAAGTTAAGTCAGTATGTATCCACTTCCTCCTTGATACCTGGTTTATCATCCACTTCCTCCTTGATACCTGGTTTATCATCCACTTCCACCTTGATATCTCGTTTATCATCTACCTCCACCTTGATATCTAGTTTATCATCCATTTCCTCCTTGATATCTGGTTTATCATCCACTTCCTCCTTGATATCTGGTTTATCATCCACTTCCTCCTTGATATCTGGTTTATCATCCACTTCCTCCTTGATATCTGGTTTATCATCCACTTCCTCCTTGGTATATGGTTTATCATCCACTCCCTCCTTGGTATATGGTTTATCATCCACTTCCTCCTTGATATCTGGTTTATCATCCACTTCCTCTTTGTTATATTGTTTATCATCCACTTCCTCCTTGTTATATGGTTTATCATCCACTTCCTCCTTGATATCTGGTTTATCATCCACTTCCTTCTCGATATATGGTTTATCATCCAATTCCTCCTTGATATCTGGTTTATCATCCACTTCCTTCTTGATATCAGGTTTATCATCCATTTCCTCCTTGATATCTGATTTATCATCCACTTCCTCCTTGTTATATGGTTTATCCTCCACTTCCTCCTTTATATCTGGTTTATCATCCACTTCCTTCTTGATATATGGTTTATCATCCACTTCCTCCTTGATATCTGGTTTATCATCCACTTCCTCCTTAGAATCTGGTTAATCCTCAATGCCCTCCTTGTTATCTGGTTTTGCATACGCATCCTCCTTGGTATATGGTTTATCATCCACTCCCTTCTTGATATATGGTTTATCATCCACTTCCTCCTTGATATATGGTTTATCATCCACTTCCTCCTTGGTATATGGTTTATCATCCACTTCCTCCTTAGTATCTGGTTTATCATCTACTTTCTCCTTGATATCTGGTTTATCATCCACTTCCTTCTTGGCATATGGTTTATCATCAAATTCCTCCTTGATATCTTGTTTATTATCCACTTCCTCCTTGATATCTGGTTTATCATCCATTTCCTCCTTGATATCTGGTTTATCATCCACTTCCTCCTTGTTATATGGTTTATCATCCACTCCCTCCTTCATATCTGGTTTATCATCCACTTCCTTCTTGGTATGTGGTTTATCATCCACTCCCTCCTTCATATCTGGTTTATCATCCACTGCTTTCTTGGTATATGGTTTATCATCCAATTCCTCCTTGATATCTGGTTTATCATCCATTTCCTCTTTGTTATATGGTTTATCAACCACTTCCTTCTTGGTATATAGTTTATCATCCACTTCCTCCTTAGTATCTGGTTTATCATCCACTTCTTCCTTGATATCTGGTTGATCATCCACTTCCTCCTTGATACCTGGTTTATCATCCATTTCCTCCTTGTCATATGGTTTATCATCCACTTTCTCCTTGGTATTTGGTTTATCATCCACTTTTTCCTTGATATATAGTTTGCCTGGTCTGTAAGTAAGATTCCTCCAGTACTAGAATTCTTGGTTTTATTTACCTCCAAATGAGAGTTTGCCTGATCTTTTGGTAAGTTTCCTCCAATGCTGATACTCTTGGTTTTATTTTCCTCAATATGACAGTTTGCCAGTTCCTTGGTTAAGATTCCTCGAATGCTTGTATTCTTGGTTTTATTTTCCTCCAAATGAGAATTTGCCTGGTCTTTTGGTAAGGTTCCTCCAATGTTGGTGCTCTTTGTTTTATTTTCCTCTAAATGAGAGTTTACCAGGTCTTCTGGTAAGGTTTCTCTAATGCTGGTATTCTTGGTTTTATTTTTTTCAACATGGGGGTTTGCCTGGTCTTTTGCTAAGGCTCCTCCAAAGCTATTATTCTTGGTTGTATTTTCTTTAATATGAGAGTTTACCAAGTCTTCTTGGTTTTTTCCTAATCGAAATGAAGGTTTGCCTGGTTCTTTGGTAAGGTTCCTCCAGTGCCATCGTCGGAAACCCACGGGTTATCTCGTTTTTACTTATCACCCGTGGGCAAACTCGCTGAAATATCGCCGTAAAATATGCTAATTTGTTTTTCTAGTCAACCAATCAGAAAATTGGAAATCTTCATTTTTGAAAAATACGTTTATTACTTTGCTATTTATGGTAAATATTTTGACGCTCGTTAAAACTTCTTCTTCTTCTTCCCTTTTTGGAGTGAACTCAAGTTGAGTGTTGATACTCCAGTGCAAAGTTTGATTTAAAACTATGAAAGTCAATTCGTACAGGTCACTGACATTGATATCCGTCAGATATTTTATAGGAGTACCTCTTTCTAACTGCAAAATGCACCGGTGAGTGGATTTATCATCTGTGTTCACTACGGAATGAGTTTTTCATGTTTTGGCAATGCCGAACATGCATATGTCCACTCCAACCCTTTATAGTCGTCTCTACTCGATATCAATTATTGAATTTGGTAACGTGAACTGTATTTTGTTGTTTGGCATCGCGACTCTGTGAATCGGCCAATCAAATGACCAATGCAGATTTATTACATACGACGATTTTTCGGCGAGTTTGCCCACGGGTGATAAGTAAAGACTAGATCACCCGTGGGTTTCCGACGATGCTCCTGTGCTGGTATTCATGGTTTTATTTTCCTCCAAATGAGCGTTTACCAGGTCTTCTGGAAAGGTTCCTCCAATGCTGGTATTCTTGGTTTTATTTTCCTCCAAATGAGAGTTTACCAGGTCTTATGGAAAGGTTCCTCCAATGCTGGTATTCTTGGTTTTATTTTCCTCCAAATGAGAGTTTACCAGGTCTTCTGGAAAGGTTCCTCCAATGCTGGTATTCTTGGTTTTATTTTCCTCCAAATGAGAGTTTACCAGGTCTTCTGGAAAGGTTCCTCCAATGCTGGTATTCTTGGTTTTATTTTCCTCCAAATGAGACATTTCCTGATCTTTTGGTAAGGTTCCTCTTATGCTGGCATTCTTGGTTTTTATTTCCCTCCAAATGAGAGTTTGCCTGGTCTTTTGGTACGGTTCCTCCAAAACTAGTATTTTTGGTTTTATTTTCATCCAAATGAGGGTTTGCCTGGTCTTTTGGTGAGGTTCCTCAAATGCTGATATTCTTGGTTTTATTTTCCTCACCATGAGTGGCTGGGTTTTTGGTAAGGTTCCTCCATGCTGGTATTCTTGGTTTTATTTTCCTCCAAATGAGGGTTTGCCTGGTTTTTTGTTAAGATTCCTCCAATGCTAGTATTCTTTAATTTATTTTTCTCCAAATGAGAGTTTGTCAGGTTCTTTGGACAGGTTCCTTGAATGCTTGTATTCTTTGTTTTATTTTTCTCCATTTTTTTTTAATTTAGGATCTATTTTGAAAGGAAGGGGATTGTGCTTCGCATGAAAATATATCTAAAATGGTTAAACAATCTCAAATATTGCACTTGTGATTCTTCTGATCTGTTCAGAGATGACCTGGAAAATCTCATGAATTCCAAATATTACCTCACCAAGAGTAACTGCCCTTTGTTATAATATAAATTGTCTCCCCTTCCTTTCCTTTCAATATTTTCATATCATTTTTCTTTTGGAATGAAATTCAAATTCATGAGATTTTCTTCAAGAATTCCAGCTATTATAACCAGATTACAGTTAATGGAAAAGTTCCATGTATGTACATATGTTAGAATTGATTATTTTTTTTATGCCCCCCCCCCCTTTCGAAGAAGGCAGGGCATATTGCTTTACTTTTTGTCTGTCGGTCGGTCCACTAGTTTCCGTTCATTTTCTTCACAACCGTTGCACGTACTTAAATGAAATTTGGTATGCAGATATATCAGATGAATATCTTGGTCAAGTTCTGTTTTGGGTACGATTGCACCATTTTGGACAGAGTTATGCCCCTTGGACTTAGAAAAATTCCAGTTATTTGCAATTTCTTCTTAGAAGTTACACATACTGAAATGAAATTTAGTATATAGATTTATCAGATAAATATCTAGGTCAAGTTCTGTTTTGGGTATGATCTCGCCATTTTTGACAGAGCTATGCCCTTTTGGACTTAGAAAAATTTCAGTTGGGGGGGGGCGGAGGGGGTAGGGGTTTTACAAACATCTCTTGTTTTGAATGCATTGACTAAAATGTGGTTGTGATTAGGGAATAACAAAAAAAAAACTGGAAACCTATAGCTACCAATATATACCTGCTAGCAAAAGATAAACATTGATCTTCAACACTGGATTTTATTGCGTACTCAGTTTAAGGTCATAGGCAATGTAGTTTGAATTTTATTGAGCTCTTCCCTCGAGTTGAAGAGTTTCACTACAGGAGGGACCTGTGTGCAATATTTTTAATGTCTATATATGGATTGTATACCTCTTCTAAAACAAATTTTGATGGAAAAAATCTAGGGATGTCAAATCGGTCAATTTTTAATACTCGGTTACTCGGACGTTTTTCCGATCGAGTACCCGGGTTCTCGGTAAAATTCTTAATAAATATGAACAAGTTAATTAATAACTGTAAAACATTGAAATAAAACCACATGGTCTGTTGGGAGGTTTACCTGTAAATTATGACAACTTTTTTATAAAATCTTAAATTTATGTTTCGTAATTTTTATATATTTTTCTTTGAATAATGCAAAAATTTTCATAATTTGATATATGTTCAAAACCTCTGGTAACGCATGCTGATTATTTGTCTAGGAACATGTAATGGTTCTATAATTTTGAATTTAGAATGACTAGAAATATTATCAGTAGGTAGGGTACGTACTTAACATACCTTAATAGCCTGTCATTAGGTTGTAACCTGGTCACTTCCCTTGAAGTTTCTTTTAATTATACATATAATTACTGTTGATGGATAACATATACTTACTGAGATGGATACAATACATGTTATTTGAACCCTGTACCATTATGAATATATACTCATCAAAATAAGAAACGCATAGTAGAATTTTAGTGACACATTGAAAATAAAGGTTATTTAGTAAAATGATGCATTGATAAAATAATAATGTAGTAAGCAGCAGGAATACTATCTTAATGTCATTATTACACAAACAATTTTGAAATTATAGTCAGTTTACGACCATTAAAGATCAATATCTGGTATGCCCCCGCAGACACAAATGATAGCCACAAACGGCATCTAATGGAAGCAAATGTGTATAATAAAACTGTATATGAATACTCTCCCACTTCAAATGTAGAACTTTGGTCAGCTGTTGCAGAGTCTGGGGATGCGATTGTCTTTGGCAAATCATGTCAATTCATTTTGTCCAATGCAGCTTAATTTGGATTAAATCTAGCGATTTAGATGACTGTGGTTGAAACAGGTTGTTGTTCTTTGCAAGAATAGGTGTGTCAAACGAGCTATATGTGGCTGTGTATTGTGAGATTGCAATACGGCTCTAGGAAGCTGCAAAATTGAATGGGTATGTGTAGGTAGAACATGGTTAGAGTACCTTTTGCCATCAAAGTCCATTGAATTCGAACCAAATAAATCTTACATTCTTATAATACCGTTTTCCATATCATTACACTACCACCAACAACTTTTTTAACGCCTTGGAGGCAGTTATCTGTCTAACATTCATTACAAAGCATTAGCACTCTTAAACTTATAAGAAGATTTCATAAAAATATTCTGGACTAGTAGGTTAACCAAAATGTTCAGCAGTGATGCTGTGGTCATACTCTATTGATCTGTGATCTTTGAAGTCGATATATGGGGCGTTGTGGGGTCGGAACAATGGCATGATTAATCCTCTTGCAATAATTCATAGTCAACTGAAAACGGTCTTGTTAGATGATCTATGCAGTTCATAGATAGCTAATGCTTAAGATGACGTCCTTGCATTACATTCACGCAATTTACGTATTCCTCGGAAGTGATGCTGTGCTGCTGATGTCACACGTAGTCTACTATATTTTTTGCGAACATTGGGTGTTCGCTGTTTATATATGGTTTATGTTTTATAGGTTAGATATTGTCTGTGTGTAACATTAAAATCTCTTGCAATTGTAGATTGCAGTACCACTGCTTCCAGTCACCCATTTTCCTTTTTTTGCAACGCAACATTCAGATGCAGCATTTTTAGGAAGCCTCATTTTTCAGATAAAACCATATTCAATATATAGAGAACCCCCGCTTTTGATAGCCCCTTTGTACCTGAAGGAATTGCATCCGAATTCAACAAATGAAAATTGAGATAAACATTTTGGGGAAAATTTTGCAAAATCAGGTCTTTTTGTCTGTGAGACTTGTAGAATAGCTGTAAAGTTAACAATTGCATTAAAAAATCATGCATTTCACTCGAATACATCGTATCCATACAAAAATAAAAGGTATGATAAAACTATCAAACATTTTTCAGGGCACTGTTCCTACTTGCGTTTCTTTTTTTTTTTTTTTTTGAAGAGTATATTCTTAGTATGTATTTTTCAAAGTCATTTTGTTGAACTTTGTTCGGGTAGTGTTTAGAGCTTCCTTAATTCCGGATAATTATATTGGCTATCAAAGAATTACTATAAATTCTTATTTCATGACAAAAAATTATATAATTGCACTGATGAAACATTTAATAAAAAATGAATTAAAGCAATATGTACAATTACTTCAATAAAATGTTTTAAGAACAAATATAATGCTGTTAAAAATGTGGGGTTTTTTTGTTGTTGTTGTTTATGTTTTTTTTAAATTCACTTCCAGACTTTGTGAGCTGCAACAGGTGCTATTTTTAAACTTGGAAAATTTTCACTAGATGTTGAAAATTTTGTTCTGAGTTACAACTAACATTTGGACATTGTGCGGGGTTTCACTTATATATGATAATATTTTGTTGTTTTTGTCGATGTCACAATAAATGGATGAACAACAACAACAAAACGACTCAAACTGTCCAGTATGTGCATATCAGTTTTCCACTCCGGATAAAGTTCCAAAAATTCTACCCTGCTCTCACACGTTCTGCAGTCCGTGTATTGACAACATTATAGCCGCCACCCCTTCAAATTCAGATTCCTCCGTTAAGTGTCCAATCTGCAGGCAGGGCGTATTTATTCCGAAAGATGGAGTTCAAGGATTCTTTGACAATTACTGTAAATCCGCGCCACGGCAAGAAGAGACGTGTGACGTTTGTGGAGCGAGGGAGGTACGAAAACTGAAGCACTGCCATGAATGCAACAGTATCCTCTGCAGCGTTTGCCATAAAAGTCATCATCACAAGGATGAGAAAAAATTCGGCGATGAGTCAGAGTGCTGGGTTCTAACAAACAGACCCTTCGTTGCCAAGTTTTCCCGTAATGGCCAGGAGATGTACAGAAAATATGTCCAAAATGTAACAACCACAGAAAACAGCGTTCCTATCTCGCTGTACGCGTACGATGATCGTCGGCTATCAAAGAATTACTATAAATTCTCATTTCATGACAAAAATATAATTACACTGATGAAACATATAATAAAAAATGACAGTGACAGTGATGAAGTTCAAGAATTCTTTGACGATTACTATAATTCCGCGCCACAGCAAGAAGAGACATGTGACATTTGTGGAGCAAGGGAGGTACGAAAACTGAAGCACTGTCATGAATGCAACAGTATCCTCTGCAGCGTTTGCCACAAAAGTCATCATCACAAGGATGAGAAAAAATTCGGCGATGAGTCAGAGTGCTGGGTTCTAACAAACAGACCCTTCGTTGCCAAGTTTCTCTAGGTACTCCAGCTGAGGCTAACCCATAATTCCTCAGTATCAAGACCACCATATCGCAATGATTCTTTGAGTGAAAGTGACGATGAAAGTGACGAAGACTTAGAAAATCCCGACACCTTAAACCGAACATTGTCCGACATCATCGAAGGCAAGTCCCCAGTCAGTGTCTTAACTTCCTCCCTTTTTGACAGTTCATCCCCAGAGAAAAGCACAACAAAATCCCCAGAGGAACTCTCCAAGAATGGACAGATCTCGGGGACAGATCAGTGCATCGAAACTTTGTCCCCAATCTGTTCTCCCAGCAAACTTCAGAGTTCAGAGTTCAACATTGACTGTGATACAGAATTAGGTCACTCAGAAAATGGTGCTTTATCAAATTCTTTACAAAGTAACGGGACCGGTGCAAATCTTGGTTTTTTTTTGTAAAGTAAAAGTGCATTTTGCCGTTTCCTCTGAAAATTGTTTAATCAAGGATGGAAGGGGAATCGTGCTTAGCATGAAAATAAAGCATAAAATTAAATCTAAAATGGTTAAACAATCTCAAATATTGCACTTGTGATTCTTTCTGATCTGTTCAGAGACCACCTGGAAAATCTCATAAATTCCAAATATTACCTCAGCAAGAGTTACTCCCCTTTTTTTCTTATATAAATTGTCTCCCCTTCCTTTCCTTGCAATATTGTCATATCATTTCTCGTTAGGAGTGAAATTCAAATTCATGAAATTATCTACAAGAATTCAAGCTTAAATAACCAGAAGACAGTTTAATGTAAAAGTTACATGTACATAGTCTTTGAATTGATTGTTCTTAATTTTTTTTTCTACAAATGTTATGAATGCATTGACTTAGTTTAAATGTGGTTGTAATTAGGGGATAATGAAAATAACTAGAAACAAATTGCTACAAATACTTATCTTTAATCAGTGGATTTTGTTGAGGCAAAACATAAATATATTATCTTTAATACTGGATTTTATTGAGTATTCAATTTACAATTCTGACATTAGGTTGTAACCTGGTTACTTCCCTTGAATTTTGTTTTTATAATACATATAATTACTGTTGGCGGATTTCTTAATGAGATGGATACAATATATGTTATTTGAACCTTGTACCATTACAATAAAAATACATGAACATGTTTTTATTGTGTATTTTTTAAAGCCATTTTGTTGGAAAACTAAGATTTTGCTAGTTCCTTCACGAGGACCTGTCCGTGTTTATTTGATGTGTTCATGATCCTTCAGCTCTCCTGACTCATTATATTGCTGAGCCCTTGTCAACCTTTTCCTCTTGGTTTTGGGCTTCATAGCTTCATCTGTCAGTTTTATTTTATTTTATACTTCTTTGGATCCATTAGATTAACTCAAATGATTGTCAAAGCCCTTGGACCTATTGTTTTTATGTAATTGTATTTACTTGATGTTGATCAAGATATTTTTGTCTTTCCAATTTAGATAGAAAAAATTGCAGTCAATTTGTCCATTTACCTTCAGATTACTTTGAGTTCAACAACAGAGTTGTTGCACACATATCAATTGAAATATAAATTGGTCCTCAAAATGTCTGATTATTTTCATACATAACTTTATTTGTCATACTAGTACATGTACATCCAGTACAGATTTGCTTCATCATTCACTGCATGGAAGATTTTGCAAGGGACCTATCAATGATGCTTCTCTACACATGTCTTTAAAATGAAAAAAAAAACCTTTAGTTCTGGTATAAATTTTATTTTTGTGAGAAAAAAATTTCTTAAGTCTTTCTTTCTTTCTTAAGTAGTTTCGTTAAGTTTTATCTGTTCCATTCTTTCTCTCTTGCTTCTTTTCACCACACAGCTTTTCCAGCATCCTGTATCAGATGAAAAATTAGGAAAAAAAATCATTAATGAAATATTTTAACAAGAATTGAATTTAATCAGTTTTATTTACTATGTTAATTAAACTGAACTTTATTAAACATTAGGATGGAAGGGGGTGACATTTTTTTTTTCATTTCGGTTGATTGGAAGTCTTTGAAATATTTGTAAAGACAATAAAGATATTGATGTAAATTTAATAATTTACATTGTCACTAAAAATAAAATATTTTTCCTCCTCTCAGGCTCTCACTATACAAATTGAGAAAGTTATGAAATAATGAAGATTTGCTTTACCTTAAAATAATCTATGCCAAAGAAGAATAGCTTTCTTGGCCCAAATAAGCAGTCATCATCATCATCATCATCAGCAATGTCATCTTCATCATCACCATACTTATCATCATCCTTATTCAAAAGCTGAAAGTGATAGTTAACAAAAATATTTTAACAACTTTCAAAAATTATAGAAAGAACATTAAAAGTGTAAATGAATAGGAATTTTTACAAATCTCTTTTGCCTAATTGTAATTCATAATTCATCTGCAAATACATGTGAATGCTGTGTTTTAATACCTCAAGTGTTATCTTCAGATCCTTGTTGACTTCTAAGACTTCGGTATCTCCAATTGGTGTTGCTATTTTTTCATCCATCAAGAGCTCTTCCGGTTTATGGCTATCTTTCTTCACATCCATTGGAGTCTCTGGAATAGGGGATTCCTTCTCATCTCCAAATGTTGGAGTCTCTAGAACAGGGGATTCCTTCTCATCTCTAAATGTTGAAGTCTCTAGAACAAGGGATTCCTTCTCATCTCTAAATGTTGAAGTCTCTAGAACAAGGGATTTCTTCTCATCTCCAAATGTTGGAGTCTCTAGAACAAGGGATTCCTTCTCATTTCTAAATGTTGAAGTCTCTAGAACAAGGGATTCCTTCTCATCTCCAAATGTTGGAGTCTCTGGAACAGGGGATTCCTTCTCATCTCCAAATGTTGGAGTCTCTAGAACAAGGGATTCCTTCTCATCTCCAAATGTTGGAGTCTCTGGAACAGGGGATTCCTTCTCATCTCCAAATGTTGGAGTCTCTAGAACAAGGGATTCCCTCTCATCTCCAAATGTTGGAGTCTCTAGAACAAGGGATTCCTTCTCATCTCCAAATGTTGGAGTCTCTAGAACAAGGGATTCCTTCTCATCTCCAAATGTTGGAGTCTCTAGAACAGGGGATTCCTTCTCATCTCCAAAAGCTTCTTGATCTAATGCCTTTTCCGTATTCACTGCATCTTTCTGTTTTGTGAAATCAGCAGCCTTAAATAATGGAAGAAATGGTTTGTTTACCATTTTGTTTGTATTATACTCAATAATAATCTTATTATTGTAACTTTGGTTCTTATTCCATTCAAATAGCTTTCAGAAAAAGTTTAAACAAGTAAATCACAGTTGTCTAATAAAGAAATGATCATTTTACCTGTACTTTCTTTATGTTTTCTCTTTCAATCAAGGCCTTTGCAAGTTCCCTTTCTTTGTGTTTTTTGATAAATGCTGTTAGCTTTCTGTAAATAAATAAATTATTTAAAATAAGTTTGCAAGCTTAAAATTAAGTTATATGTCAGAAATCCATATCGATATTTTCCTAGGTTTTAGTATCAGGATTGATGTATTGTGAGCAATGAGCTCACTATATGATACCCCCGCCTCCCATATGTATAAAAAGGCAGTGTCCATGTTTTGCTATGGAAACCCGAAATATGTGTCCGATCAAAAACTAAAATAGGAGGTTGACATTGGAAATATGTCATAAAGATTCTGTGAACGTTTCATTAAATTTCACTCAGTAGTATATGAGGAGTTTCAGATAAGAGATGGGTACCCCAAAACGTAACAGATGGATGGACAGAAAGACATTTAGATGGACTGCTATACAGACGGACAGACATTCCAATTACAGTATACCCTCCCACTTTTCAAGCGAGGGGTATAAATATATATCAAAGTACTAATTGAAAGAAAGGGAGGAAAACCCTTAATTATGCAAATAATATATTTACTTAACAATGTCAAAACTGAAAAAAACAAGAGGCCCACGGGCCTTATAGGTCACCTAAGGAACATGTAACAATTCTCCAACAACTGAATTTGGTTTGACTATTTTAAACCAAAAGCCTCGTAATTCACTATTTTGAAAAAGGCACCATTGTTTATCAAAACTTTACACTTAGCATGCTTATTTTGGTTACTTAATACCCAAAGGCAGATCAGAGTAACAGAGAGAAAATGCATTTCCACTTTATAACCACCAGTTGTGCACACCAACCCAGAAGAACCACTGACCTTGGGGCCACATATTTCAACATTTTGGAAATTTTATAAATTTCATTTTATCCGAAATGGGTGATTGATATCAAAGAGCAGATTTCAAAGCATTACTATATTTTCAGGATATGTAACCCCCTACCCCTGTCTGCAGTACCCCTAATGCAGGGGCTCTGAAATTAATCATTTGGAAACATCAGGCTTTCTTCATTATAAATATATAGTTAAATCATTGGCATTATACCAGGGAGCAAAGGAAAAGATTTCCAAGGAATTCATGCATTTTCACTATATAATCATTATAGAGCCACACCCTAACACCAGAACCCCTGACCCAGGGGTCATGAAATTCATAAATTGGGAAGAAGCATCCTTCCTCATCATAACTATATACACAGTTCATTGGTTTTATACCCAGGAACATATGAGAGGATTTTTAAAGAATTTATGCATTTTCAGTATATAATCAACAGAACCCCACCCTAACACCAGAACCCCTGACCCTGAGCTCATGAAATTCACAATTTTGGAAGAGGCAATCTTATTCAACATAACTATATACTTGGTTAGGTTATTTAATGCCCAGGAGCAGAAAAGAAAATTTGCAAAGAAATAATGCATTTTCACTATACAGCCTATTTAGCCCCACCCTAGCACTAGAACCCCTGTCCCTGGAGCCATGGATTTCACAATTTTGGTAGAGGACTCAATGCTGATCACAATCATGCCAACAGTTTGATTGCTTGATGTCCAGATTCATAGAAGATTTTTAAAGATTGTGTAGTAGGAAAGGAGAAATGCACGAAGAAAAACATATGGCTGGACCGGGAATCGAACCCGGGACCCCTGTATTGCTAGTCAGGTGCTCTAACCACTGAGCTATCCAGGCCGATATACACGGTCCATAAAGCCCGAACTTCTACATTCCTCCCTCTTTAAACAGTCTTCGACCTCGAAGACACAAGTTCTAGGGCCCTGCCAGGAATTACTAATTTACACATACACTGAAACCTGAACAAAGCCCCCCACACTGGCCACCAAATGTAGTAGGAAAGGAGAAATGCACGAAGAAAAACATATGGCTGGACCGGGAATCGAACCCGGGACCCCTGTATTACTAGTCAGGTGCTCTAACCACTGAGCTATCCAGGCCGATATCCACGGTCCGTAAAGCCCGAACTTCTACAATTGCACTAATTTTAGTGGTTTTGGCCCCACCCCCAGGCCCCAAGGGAGGGCAGGGACCATGAAATTCGCAATTTATGTTCCCCTTTACCCATAGATGTTTAGTGCCAAAATTGGTTGAAATTGGTTGAGCGGTTTCAGAGAAGAAGCTGAAAATGTTCAAATGTTATCGCATGACAGACGACGCACGAAGACGACAACAACGAATAGCAATAGGTCACCCGAGTTTACTCAGGTGACCTAAAAACTGAAAAAGGTGACTAACCCCCTAGGAGACTTTTTTGCAATGGCCTGGTCTTTTGTCAGGGTTCCACCATTTCTAGAAGTCTTTGTTTTGTTTTCCTCGTTGATACAGGCCTTGGCTTCTTCTTCTTCTCTCCGCTTTCTTATGAAAGCTTTTAGCCTCCTGTAATTGATTAAATTAAGTAAGTTTCCAAGCTTATATATCATGTATATATTTAATTGCCATAAATTAAAGTAGTTAAAAAAAATTCAAATACATATTTTCAAAGTTAAGTGCATCATCCTTGAGGTATACAATTATTTATGGCTCAGATATTTAAATTATTACTGTGGAAAAATATTGCAGGGTACTGATAAACACCATAAAGATTTTAATATTTATTTTACAATGTCAAAAGTTTAAAAAAGTGACTAACCCCCTTGGAGAGTTTTTATTTCCCTCCAAAAGAAAGTTTACTTCATCTTTTGTCAGGGTTTTTCCAAAGCTTCTATTATTTGTTTTATTTTCTTCCTTTGGAACTCTGTTCTCTGCAGGTTTTGCCTCCTACACAAATAAAATGGTAATTGGGATGTCAGAGTTGCCATATCAAATGTATGAAAATAATCCCAAATGCATGTCAGAGTGGTATTATAATTTGAAATTTGATTCATTTAGCAGAAATGTTACCTGACTTGCTGCTTTTTCTTCTTTTTCAACCTGATCTGCCCAGCTATAACTAAACTTGAGGATCTGGAGCTTTGTTTCCTAAATACAGAACAAAATAGAAAAACATGTTAAACATATAGACATGTATTATTTATTTATTTCTTCAAATGCATGAAAACCTGCAAATTATATAAAGTTGGACTTAACATGTTTTGATGTACCTGCATGTACAAACATTGATTATCAAAATATTCCTGTCTGATGGGTATTATTTAGCAAAAACTGATGCAATCAATCCATTCGCTTCCATGATAATTTGCATATACGCTGAAAGAATTTATGTAAAATTATCACTGGAGCAAATTGATTGATCATCATAATAAAAACAAAGAGACAGACAGTTATTCCTTATATTTTAAATTTTTACCTGATCCTTGATTCAGTTATATAATATTCAATAATAGCTTTTAGTAGAAAATCTCAGCATCCCCAACAGGTGTATTACTAAGCAACATGCAGCAAAAAAGCAATAAGTTGTGTTGTGTGCTTAGCAAATCTCTGTATGGGGTTATAAAGTCATTATCTTTTTTGTAGTTTTATCTCGCACAAAGACATTGGAAATGAAAATGTTTTTGCAACAATATGTGTTGAGTATTTGAAAAGATACAAATCAGATTCTCAATACTTGTACTTACCCAATTTTTCACTGCCTCATCTCCAAAATCTAAAGGTGTTGCAAATCTACAAAAATACAGATGACTACAATATTTTATAAAGCCTGTCATTAAATGTACCACCAAACATTGACAACAGAACACATAGCATATTGGAATAGTTATTTGGGGGTCAGTTATTGCATGACCATACCTGTTGTCATTTGTGTTGTAATTTTTCTTCTCTGCAATTTTTTTCTCAAACTTTTTCTCCATCTGTATTTTTTGCTTTTGTTCCTCCTTCAAGACAAAAAAATGTGGATATATGAAACATCAGCATGGAAATGTATATCAACTTCATTTTCTTAGACAAAATTATATAAAAAAAAACCATTGGCACAAAATTTATTGACATGACAACCTACAATTACTCAAAAAGGGGGTATTTTTCTATAAATGTAAAGACATGAAAGTTCTGGTAAACTAAAACATAGATAATTTCCCATATATTTATCTTATACATTGAAAATTTCCTATGTATAGTATCTTAATATACATAAATAATGCCAATTATGAAACTTAAACATAGATAATTTCTATTATATAACTTAATCATAGATAATTTTTATTCTGTAACTTAAACATACACAATTTCTATTATATAAATTATACATAGATAATTTCTATTACTAGTATATAACCTATATATAGATAATTTCTATTATATATAAACTAATACACAAATAATTTCTATTATATAACAAATACATAGATAATTTCTATATATAACTTATACAGAGATAATTTCTATTCTGTACCTCCACACGTCTCTCTTCCTCCTCAACAGCATCACTCCATGAATAATCGAACTTTAATATCCTCAGTTTTGTGTCCTGAAAATATTTATTTGATCAGCAAATTGAAATGATTGACAGAATGCAAAGTGGGCATACAAGAACCTGAAACATGACGACCCTACCCTACCTATATCTCAAAATATCTATACACATGGGAGATAAGGAGAAATGCTGCCAAAAACTCAAACACTTAACCTCAAACCTAAACTAACACCTAAGTGGACCCCCTCCCTTTTAACCATAAATAATGGGCAGATATAACCACTTTAGGGAAGAATGAATGTACCCCTCAATAATTACTTTTGATGACCCGATAAATATTACAATATATATATTGCATGTCAAGGATTTTTTTTTTTACTTTGTAATGTCCAACCAAAATATGTTAAGTTGTGCATACCTCCCCCCCCCCCCCCCCCCCCTCCATCCCAATTGAAACTGCTTGCTTTAGGCCTGGAAGGTCTGTAAAAAGCCAAATCTAACAGGAGTGCATTTTTGTCCAGCAAGAGAAAACAAAATAAAACATTAAAACACAAAACAACCACCTAAATGATATCTGACTATGGAGAGATTTGAGAACCGTATGACAATATAAAAACAAGAGGGTATTGGCCAGATCTCGGGATTATAATTCATAATTTTAGATGCTAGGGAAATCCAGAATAATAAAGTTATTTACCACAGAAATACTGAGTAACTAAAATACTCGGCATTGGATATATTTTTTGACATTTTCAAATTAAGGTTTGGGCTCCAATAAAGTTATGAATGTAAACATTACGTAGGAGAGAATTTAAGTGAACTTACCACATCTGCAACGGGGGTATCTCCAAAATCCAAAATTTTGTTGAAATCCATGATTTTTCTTCTTCTACGAAAAGAAAATAAACATATTATCATGATAAAAGTACCTAATTTTCTTACACGTGTTTGAAACAGAATATCCTAATGTATGACACTGTTTTGATCTAAAAAGACAAATATCTGGGTGACTTTTACCTCCGTGTTTTGCCTCTCGTCTCCGCTTTTTGTTGTAGTTATGATTGTTGCGTCACACTGATTGTTACGTTTAAGTGACGTCATAGATACAGTCGGACCACCTCATCCTTTTTCGTCGCATATTAATGTGCGATGCAAAAAGACAAGGTACAGTAATCTGACTGATCACAAAACGTGTTTTTTGACGACATTATGTCACGTTCCTAGCGTAAAAAGAGTCATGTATGGTCTGATCACCTTGTCCCATCTTCGCAAGCCAAGAGTTTTCGGTCCGCACCGCTCCCCATAAAAACCCTTGGCTAGCGAAGATGACCTTGTTCCTGCAATTTTGCTAACTATGTACATATAATGTAGCTCTAAAGAAACAAAGAAAAAAATTGGTCAAACAGCTGTGTACATGTATTTAGGCGCGGATCCAGAAATTTTTTCCAGGTGGTGGGGGGGGGGGGGGATCCACTCCCAGAAATTTCTTGACAAGCAGGAAAAAACCTAAACTCGCCCAAACGTCAAAAACCTATTTCGTTTGGGATGAGAGGGGGGGGTTATGCCTAGGTCACATTTAAGCCGATGGTCGGGCGACTAAATTTTTTTGATCTTGTCGGCTGAAAGAACATTATCGGCCGATACAGTATCGGTCGACACTGAGCAGTCACATTAATTCCTAGGGACACCGATAATTTGGATAAATAACACAAAAAATCTGTTTTCTTTAGAATTCAGCAATATGTTTTCATAGTTCTATATTCAGATAGGTGACGTGAGTAATGTTTGCAAGGCTAAGTGGCAGAATCTTATAAAATTGTTACTCAATGTTGAAAATGTGTGCAAAATTTTGTATGAAATTGCATAAAAACGACAAATGGTGCATATCTAAGCAGCAAAGAATGCTTAAGATTTGTTTATATCTTACGGATTAATTATTCATGTTATTTCCGTTCAAAAATTTTATTTCAATCCATGCATCAAAATTTTGTTTGTGTTATGTTTTCTTACCAGGTTAAATAATCACAAGTCGGCCAATCGTCGTCCGAGCTCTGAGCTACAGTTTGATTTTAACCATCGGCCGAAATTTTAAACACCCTTTTTGTCCAACGACGGACGACCGACTTAATAAACTGACCACCGATGGTCGAACGATGATCGAAGGTTGGTCGACGGATAACTTCAATTGAAGGAATCGGCCCCCGATGCTTAAAAAATTATAACTTGGACCGATGGACACAAAATTGGTCGGCCGACAAAAAAAAATGGTCAAAATCGGGCAAGACAACGGCCGATGAACTGACGACTGCCACCCGCAGAATCCCACTTTTGCTTCGAAACCCGTCGGCCGTTGGTCGTTTTTGGAAATGTGACTGGGGTTTTAGTCTATGACTTCTATTGCCTCAAATCTTTCACTTTTCATACCCATATCACATATATTCGCGTTTACCAGGGGGGTCCATGGTAACACTTTTTTCTTTAGTATAGACATTTTTTAACCGTGTAAATTCCGGGGGGGGGGGTTCTGACTCCCCCACCCACCCACCCCCACTCCCTCTGGATCCACACATGTGTATTTTTTGTCATCAGGCTGATTTCTTGTCGTCATTTGTTAATGCAAAAAAGCATCTGAAAACAATTCAAAGATATACTGGGTTATTTTCTGCTTGATATTTTTAGGCGGCTTCTGTGTTCCTTTTTTCTTTGGACAGGGAATAATTCATGCTCTCTTTAATTTTTAGTTGACCTCAACGAAGTTAGGGGGAACTTTATATGTGATACTCTCGGCGCCGCCGTCCCAGGTTACAGTTTATGGAGCAGTTTGCCTTTTAAGTACTTCTATGCCGTACATAAATTTCCATGTATGTCTATTGTATATATTACTCAGTGTTTTGTTTTTAAACGAAGTATTTTTTGACTCTGTAAACGTAGTTTCTTGGGTACTAAGCTAAGTATATTGTTTGTCCGTTCGTTTGTTTGTCTGTTTGTCTGCAAGAGCTTTAACATTGCCCATAATTTTTGAATTTGCATTCCTTGTAACAAGAACTCTCTTTGGGTACCACCGAATTTGACCTCTTGACCTTGACCTCAGAGTTTCACCCTATTTTACACAAAATTCCAAACTTATACTATGGACATATCTTTTGAGCAGTAAGGGCTAAGGCTTTCATACCTCACACACCAGGTATGTAATCCTTGTGAGAAGACGCTTTATTGGATACGAAAACCTATGATTCTTTGACTCTGACCTTGGAGTTTGACCTACTCTTCAAATAAAACCTTGGACATAATTTTGAATGTTAAGAATTAGGATTTCATTTATGTTATCCTTGTCAGAAGACGCTTTATTGGATACGAAGACCTTTGTTCCTTCGACTTGGACCTTGGAGTTTGACCTACTCTTCAAACACAACCTTGGACATAATTTTGAAGGGTTAGGGCTTTCGTACTTCACATATTTAATCCTGGTGACCAGCCTTTTTAACTGTTACCTAAGCTCTATGTTCCACAAGGAACCAAAAGGAACCATGACAAGCCCTTTCATTTGATTTCAAGAACCTTGACCCTTTGACCTTAGAGTTTGACTCATTTTTACACAAAAATACAAACTTTTACTTTTGCACTCATTTTTAAACGTTTCAAATATTAATTCTTTGTGGCAATTTCGTTTGAAACCAACAATTTTGCCCTTTGGACCTTTATTGTGGACATTTCCGTACTTACGATAAAATTTTAACCCTGACCATAACATTTGAACGATAAGGGCTAGGGCTTTCAGATTTCATAAATGTTATCTTTGTAAAACGACCTTTCAAGGATATCAACATCTTTTACACTTTGACCTTGGAGTTTGACCTACTTTTTACAAATTTTAACCTTAGCCATAACTTTTAAACAGTAAGGGATAGAGCTTTCATACTACTCATATGTAATTCTTGAACAAGATATTCCATCGGATATCAACAACTTTGACCCTTTAAACTTGATCTTGAAGTTTGACTTACATGTACTTATAACAAACCTTAACCTTGGCTATATCTTTTGAACGGTAAGGGCCATAACTTTTATACTTCCCATATGTAATCTTTGAGACAATGTCTATTTTTAGAAACCAACAACTTTGACCCTTTGATCTTGACCCCAGAGTTTGTCTTACCTTTAAAAACGTTAACCTTGGTCATAACCTTTGATCAGGTGGTGATAGTGTGTCATATTTCACATTTGTATTTCTTGTGAAAAGGTCTTACATTTGAGAAAGCTTAA
The DNA here is from genome assembly GCF_032062105.1 of Saccostrea cuccullata. Classification (NCBI taxonomy): domain Eukaryota; kingdom Metazoa; phylum Mollusca; class Bivalvia; order Ostreida; family Ostreidae; genus Saccostrea; species Saccostrea cuccullata. Next base: position 896,859 of record NW_026940736.1, on the reverse strand, counting down.
CCTTCGTTATGTTACCATACGCAGGCATTTGTGTTTTACAAACACATCTTGTCTTCCTTGTTTCTGAAACTTTTTTTAGCCCCAAATATTTGTCGCAATCAAGAAGAATAATCACATACTTACTCCGTAATTACTGGTTAATTTGTGGAGTGCCCAGTAAAAACAGATTTTGAATCAACTGTGTTCTTTTAAAATACAATGTACTTCCAAGCTTCATATACCGGTATATGTGTGTGAATCTCGTTAAATTATTAAATGGGGTTATAATAACTCAGGCCTTCAAAACTTGTATACCCCTGGCAATAAAAGTATATAAAATTATAAACTGTAAAAATTAATCAAAACAATTCGATCACCAAACAAGATGTGTTTGTGAAACAACACTGATGCCCCCGTATGGCAACATAGCAAAGATTAAACTTTTGCTAAATGCAAATTTAATTAATTGGTACCAAAAATAGGGTTTTCTCACTGGAAAACATTTGTGAAATTTGAAAGTAGGCCAATGTTAAAAGGTCAAGGTAATTGGTATCCAATGAAGGGTCTTGTCACATAGAATACGCAAATATGGAAGCCCTCACCTTAACCGTTCAGAAGTTATGGCCTAGGTTGTTTTTTTTTAAGTAGGTCAAACTGCAAGGTCAAAGGGTCAAAGTTCTTGTTATCAAATGAGAGGTCTTGTCACAAGGATTAAATATGTAAAGTATGAAAACACTAACCTTAACCCTTTAAAAGTTTTGGTCAGTAATTGCTTTTTAAAGTAGGTCAAACTCAGAGGTAAAGGTCAAATGGTCACAGTTTTTGGCATCCAATAAAGGGTCTTTTCACGAGAATTACACTTTTGAAGTATAAAAGCCCTATCCCTTACCTTTCAAAAGTTATTACCAAGGTTAAAGTTCTTTCACAAGTACGGAAATATACAAGGTCAAGGTCAAAGGTTCAAGGTTGTTGGCATCCAGTGAAAGTTCTTTCAACAAAAAATACATATGTAAAGTATAAAGGTCCTGGTTTAAACTGTTAAAAAGATATGGCCAAAGAAATAGTTTAAATTTTCATGTAAAAGTGGGTCAAATTCCAAGGTCAATGTCAAAATGTCAAATTTTGTGGTACCCAACAAAATGTCTTGTCACAAGGAATACACATGTGAAATATGAAAGTCATGGCTCCACTAAATCAAAATTTACGGGCAAGGTTAAAGTTTTTGCGGGCAAACAGATAGGCAGACATACAGACAACTAGACAGACAGACAGACGGACGGACAAGACAAAAACTATATACCCCCAAAACTTCGTTTACGGGGGCATAATAACTACGAACTCAAGTCCAACAGTACCTGAAAATACATTTATAAACAATATTACATTTATTTTCTATGTATTTACTATGTAAAACGTATCTTTATGCCCCCGTAAACGAAGTTTCAGGGATATATACATGTATATAGTTTTGTCATGTCCATCCGTCTGTCTGTTTAGCTGTTTGTCTGTCTGCAAAAACTTTAACCTTGTCCATAACTTTTGATTTAGTGGACCAGTAGTCTGCATGTATGACCGGTTTCAGTTTCAGTTTAGAAATATCAATGCTTGAGTACAGAGATACTTATTTCATCCTTGGAGAAATGATATCATGTTCAAGTTGAATTGACCTGCTCATCAGTTATTCGAATCTACTGAAAATATATAAATATAGTTTAACAAAATCGCAACCTAAGTAAAATAGCATGATTGATCCTCTCGCATACTCGCTACACATCATCTAAGAACATCCCATCAGATATCAAATACGCAACAACTATTGACTTATTCGTTTCAATATATTAAAAAAATTAAAATACGATAATTTTGCAGTCGACTTTTTGATTTGTTGATAGAATTTGACCTCTGACGTGACACTCTACAAGATGTTGTTAGATTTTAGCTAGTCTGAAAAATCTGACGTTTTCCTGGCTTTTTTACGATTTTGATATTTTACATGCCAGGCATGTAAAATATCAAAATCGTAAAAAAAAGCCAGGAAAATATGGCACGTCAAATTCACAAAAATGAGATAATCATAGTTTCACAATCGATTAACTAGGTTTATCGGTTGTAAACTATAGTTTACGGACTGTAAACTATAGTTGACAACGTTTATCTATATTTTACATCTGTAAACTATAGTTATCGCGATAATCTATGTTTCACAACCGTAAACTATACTTAACACCGAAAACTATCATTTGCGATTGCAAAACATAGATTATCTGATAAATACAGTTTCACGATTTGTAAACTATAGTTTACAAACCGTTAACTATAGTTAACGATCTGATAAATATAGTTTCACGATTTGTGAAACTATGATTAACAACTCTTAACTATAGTTTACGAGTGTAAACTATAGTTTACAAACGTGAATCTATGTTTATCAACAAAATCTATTGTTAACGCTTTATTCAGACAGATAAACTTAGATTATCATTCGTAAACTATAGTTAACGACCGTTAAATATAGTTTTACAGATGAAAACTATACTTAACGAATCGTTAATTATAGTTTACGAATCGTTAACTATAGTTTACAATCGTTAAACCTAGTTTATCAATTGTGAAACTAGGTTTATCTCATTTTTGTGAATTTGGCGTGCCATAGGAAAACGTCAGATTTTCGGACTAGATTTTAGCCAATACGCGCGCAGATCTAACATTTGATTTTAATTATATTGACAAAAATCCCTAATGCTGTTCTAGTACAAGTCTTTGTTTGATTAATTCAACATTTTCAGCATTTTTTTTATCAGAATGATTTAAAATAAAATCTAAACCAGAAGTCTCTGTCTAGACTGTAGCTCTACTGGTTTTTACTTATAATAAAGAAAGAGAAAAGTAGCAGTAAAGATTTAAAGCAATAAATAGAATATAATGATCCTTGATTAAGTCTCTTTTTGAGGCAAGATTGCCATTAGACTACAACTGTAGGAGTAGCTTTTAATAAAATTTTACAGGATTTTCAATTTAAATTACTATGGCAACATAAGTCATCAAAATCAAAAATCAAAAACACAAAACTGATAATTATGCATCTCAGTGTAGTCTGCTTGTGTGCCAAGTTATATCAAAATCAGACATAAAAACTGTAGGAGGAGTAGTATTTTGAATGTACAATGTATTTTTAAAAATTTTCTATTTTTAGTAATTGGCAACAACGTTCATCTAAATCAAAAACCGATAAATAAAATTATGTATCATAGTGTAGTCAACTTATGTGCCATATTATATTGTAATCAGACTTGAAAAATGGGAGAAGTAGCATTCTGAATGATTTTCACAGAAAATAATATTTTTAGTAACCACGACAATACCGTTCATTGAAATCAAAAACCAATAAACAGAATTATGTATCTAAGTGTAGTCTACTTGTGTTCCAAGTTATATTGAAATCAGACTTAAACTGTAGGAGGAGTAGCATTTTGATTGTTTTTCAAAGAATTTCTTTTTCTAGTAACCACGGCAACACCGTTCATCGAAATCAAAAACCGATACCCAGAACTATGTATCTTAGTGTAGTCTATTTGTGTGCCAAGTTGTATTGAAATCAGACTTAAATCGAGGAGAAGTAGCATTTTGAATGATTTTCAAAAAAATTTCTATTTTTAGTAACCACGGCAACACGGTTCTTCGAAATCAAAAACCGATACACAGAATTATGTATCTTAGTGTAGTTTACTTGTGTGCCAAGTTATATTCAATCAAACCAAAACTGTAGGAGGAGTAGCGTTTTGAAAAATTATTTACAGACAGACGGACGACGGACGCATTACTATCGCATAAGCTCTTCTGGTCTCTGACCATTAGAGCTAAAAATTATCACGTGTAAAAACTCATTAGTTTATTAAATTTGCTTCTTTTAAACACTAGTCTTGATTAGGTATAATGAAAAAAAAACTTGAATTTATTAAAATGTACCTGAATATGTCTGCAAGCTAATATAACTATTATCCAATAAGGATTTGTTCCTGATTTTCAGAGTAAATTAAGTATTATTTTTTTCAGTTTACTTCTTCATCAAAATAATCATTTTTGTATCCCCACCCTAGACCCTTAGGTCATGATTCATAATATTTGAATAACAACTAGAGGCCCACGGACCTTATAGGTCACCTGAGTATCATGTAACAACTTTCACTCAGTTCGTTCTTGTTTTAAACAATAAGCCATGAAATTCCCAATTTTGAAAGACGCACCATTGTTTATCATAATTATACACTTAGCATGCTTACTTTGGTTACTCAATACCCAAAGGTAGATCAGAGTAAGAAAGAGTAAATGCAATTTCATTTTGTAACCACCAGTTGTACAGGCACGAAGCAACAGGGATGCCAAGGGGGGCCTGCCCCCTCCACTTCCCCCCCCCCCTAAAATTACCTTTACTATAGAAAATGTCCATCGAAAGGATGGTCCCCCCTCCCCCCACTTTTTACCACAGTCAAGTGATATCAAGGAAATGTAGCAAAAAAAATGGAAGTGAAGGGAACGTGGCCTTGAAAAAAGTTCCCCCCCCCCCATTTCACATATATATCACATGTTATTCCTTATAACAAGTCTTTTCTTTGTGTATCACGAAGTTGACCTTGGAGTTAGACCCACTTCTACACAAAATTCCAAACTTTAATTTGGACATATCTTTTGAACAGTAGATAACAGGACTTTATAAAACTTCATATATGTATTCTTTGTGGCAAGACCTTTCAATGAGTACCAACAACTTTGAACCTTTTTTTTTTTTTAACAAATTTAACCTTGGCCATACTTTTTGAACAGTAAGGACCTCAGCTTCATACTTCACATATGTATACCTTGTGACAAGACCTTTAATTGAATATCAACAACTTTGACCTGACCTTGGAGTTTGACCTACATTTTACAAACTTTAACATTGGCCATAACTTTTGAACAGTAAGGACCAGCATTTTGTATACTTCCTATATGTAAATTTTGAGATAAGGTCTTTCTTTAGAAACCAACAAACTTGACTCTTTAACCTTGACCCCAGAGTATGTCCTACCTTTAAAAATATCAACCTAATGGTCATAACTTTTGAACAGGTGGTGCTAAGGTTTTATATTTTGATTTTTTTTTTCGAGTAACTGAATAGTAGTTTTACTAACGGATACTCCCATTGGTTAACGGTTAACAGGGTACTCTTTGACAACACTACTGTAAACCCTATGCTAGATTCCTCTCGGTTTTGGGCTTCATCTGTCAGTTTATTTTATACTTCTTTGGATCCATTACATTTTCGTATTATAATCAAATGATAAGGCCCTTGAACTTAATGTTTTATGTAATTGTATTTTCTTCATGGTAATAAATATATTTTTGTCTTTCCAACTTTGTATAGAAAAAAAGTGTTCATTTTTCCTTTAGATTAATTTTACTTCAACAATAGAGTTTATGCACACATATCAAATGAAATATAAATTGGTCCTCAAAATGTCTGATAATTTTCATACAGAACTTTATTTGTCATACTAGTACATGTAGATCCAATACAGATTTGCCTCATTACTGCATGGAAGATTTTGCATGATCATGATGCTTCTCTACATATGTCTTTTAAAAAGAACAAAAAACCTCTGGTTCTGTTGTAGATTTATTTTTGAGAGGAAAAAAAATTCTTTTTAAAGTAGTTTCATTGTTTTATCGGTTGCATTCTTTGTCTCTTGCTTCTTTTCCCCATACGGCTTTTCCAGAATCCTGAATCAGATGAAAAATTAAGAAAAAGTCATAAATCAAATGTTTTAAGAGGAATTGAATTTAATCATTTTTAAATACCATGTTAAAATAGCATGAACTTTGTTTGACATGATGATGGTAGGGGGGTGACTATTTCTTTACATTTTGGTTGATTAGAAGTCTTTGAAATATTTGTGATAACAATAAAGGGATGCAATTTCATAAATTACATTGTCATTAAAATAAAATACTTTCGTCTCATGATACAAATTGAGAAAGTTACGAAATAATGTAGATTTGCTTTACCTTAAAATAATCTATGCCAAAGAAGAATAGCTTTCTTGGCCCAAATAAGCAGTCATCATCATCATCATCAGCAATGTCATCTTCACCATCACCATACTTATCATCCTTATTCAAAAGCTGAAAGTAATAGTTAACAAAAGTATTTTAACAACTTTCAAAAATTATAGAAAGAACATTAAAAGTGTAAATGAATAAGAATTTTTACAAATCTCTTTTGCCTAATTGTAATTCATAATTCATCTGCAAATACACGTGAATGCTGTGTTTTAAATACCTCAAGTGTTATCTTTAGATCCTTGTTGACTTCTACGACTTCGGTATCTCCAATTGGTGTTGCTAATTTTTCATCCATCAAGAGCTCTTCCGGTGTATGGCTTTCTTTCTTCAAATCCGTTGGAGTCTCTGGAACAGGGGATTCCTTCTCATCTCCAAATGCTTCTTGATCTAATGCCTTTTTCGTATCCACTGCATCTTTTTGTTTTGTGGAATCAGCAGCCTAAAATAATGGAAGAAATGGTTTGTTTACCATTTTGTTCGTATTATACTCAATAATAATCTTATTATTGTAACTTTGGTTATTATTACATTTAAATAGCTTTCATGAAAGCTTAAACAAGTAAATCACAGTTGTCCAATAAAGAAATGATCATTTTACCTGTACTTTCTTTATGTTTTCTCTTTCAATCAAGGCCTTTGCAAGTTCCCTTTCTTTGCGTTTTTTGATAAATGTTGTTAGCTTTCTGTAAATGAATAAATTATTTAAAATAAGTTTGCAAGCTTAAAATTTAGTTATATGTCAGAAATCCATATCGATATTTTCCTAGGTTTTAGTATCAGGATTGATGTACTGTGAGCAATATGAGCTCACTATATGATACCCCCGCCTCCCATATGTATAAAAAGGCAGTGTCCATGTTTTGCTATGGGAAACCCAAAATATGTATCCCATCAAAAACTAAAATAAGAGGTTGACATTGGAAATATGTCATAAAGATTCTGTGAACGTTTCATTAAATTTCACTCAGTAGTATATGAGGAGTTTCAGATAAGAGATAGGTACCCCAAAACGTAACAGATGGATGGACAGAAAGACATTTAGATGGACTGCTGTACAGACGGACAGACATCCCAATTACAGTATACCCTCCCACTTTTCAAGCGGGGGGTATAGATATATTGCAAAGTACTAATTGAAAGAAAGGGAGAAAAACCCTTAATTATACATATATATATATATTTACTTAACAATGTCAAAATTGAAAAAACAAGAGGCCCATGGGCCTTATAGGTCACCTAAGGAACATGTAACAACTCTCCAACAACTTATTTTAAACCAAAAGCCTCGTAATTCACTATTTTGAAAAAGGCACCATTGTTTATCATAACTATACACTTTAGCATGCTTATTTTGGTTACTTAATACCCAAAGGCAGATCAGAGTAACAGAGAGAAAATGCATTTCCACTTTGTAACCACCAGTTGTGCACACCAACCCAGAAGAACCACTGACCCTGGGGCCGCATATTTCAACATTTTGGAAATTTTATCATAAATTTAATTTCATCATTAAATGGTTAATTAATATCAAAGAGCAGATTTCAAAGTATTACTTTATTTTCAGACTATGTAACCCCCTACCCCTGTCTGCAGTACCCCTAATGCAGGGGCTCTGAAATTAATCTTTTGGAAACATCAGGCACCTTTCTTCATTATAAATATATAGTTAAATCATTGGCATTATACCAGGGAGCAAAGGAAAAGATATCCAAGGAATTCATGCGTTTTCACAATATAATCATTATAGAGCCACACCCTAACACCAGAATCCCTGACCCAAGGGTCATGAAATTCACAAATTAGGAAGAAGCATCCTTCCTCATCATGACTATGTACATAGTTCATTGGTTTTATGCCCAGGAGCATAGGAGAAGATTTTTAAAGAATTTATGCATTTTCACTATATAATCAACAGAGCCCAGCCCTAACACCAAAATCCCTGACCCAGGGGTCTTGAAATTCACAAATTGGGAAGAAGCATCCTTCCTCATCATAACTATATACATAGTTCATTGGTTTTATACCCAGGAGCATAGGAGAAGATTTTTTAATAATTTATGCATTTTCACTATATAATCAACAGAGCCCCACCCTAACACCAGAACCCCTGATCCTGGGCTCATGAAATTCACAATTTTGGAAGAGGCGATCTTATTCAACATAACTATGTACTTGGTTAGGTTATTTAATGCCCAGGAGCAGAGAAGAATATTTTCAAAGAAATAATGCATTTTCACTATACAGTCTATTTAGCCCCGCCCTAGCACTAAAACCCCTGTCCCTGGAGCCATGAATTTCACAATTTTGGTAGAGGACTCAATGCTGATCACAATCTTGCCAACAGTTTGACTGCTTGATGTCCAGAAGATTTTTAAAGATTGTACTTATTTTAGCGGTTTTGGCCCCACCCCCCAGGCCCCAAGGGGGGCAGGGACCATGAAATTCACAATTTATGTTTCCCTTTACCCATAGATGCTTTTTGCCAAAATTGGTTGAAAATGGTTGAGCGGTTTCAGAGAAGAAGCTGAAAATGTTCAAATGTTAACGCACGAAGGACGACGGACAACTTACGACGACGGACAACAATGGATAGCAATAGGTCACCTGAGTTTACTCAGGTGACCTAAAAACTGAAAAAGGCGACTAACCCCCTAGGAGACTTTTTTGCAATGGCCTGGTCTTTTATCAGGGTTCCACCATTTCTAGAAGTCTTTGTTTTGTTTTCCTCGTTGATACAGGCCTTGGCTTCTTCTTCTTCTTTACGCTTTCTTATGAAAGCTTTTAGCCTCCTGTAATTGATTAAATTAAGTTAAGTAGGTTTCCAAGCTTATGTATCATGTATATATTTAATTGCAATAAATTAAAGTAGTTTAACAAATTCAAATACATATTTTCAAAGTTAAGTGCATCATCCTTGAGGTATACAATTATTTATGGCTCAGATATTTATTCCTTGAAAAATTATTACTGACTGGAAAAATATTGCAGGGTACTGATAAACACCATAAAGATTTTAATATTTATTTTACAATGTCAAAAGTTTAAAAAAAAAAAGTGACTAACCCCCTAGGAGAGGTTTTATTTCCCTCCAAAAGAAAGTTTGCTTCATCTTTTGTCAGGGTTTTTCCAAAGCTTCTATTATTTGTTTTATTTTCCTCCTTTGGAACTCTTTTCTCTGCAGGTTTTGCCTCCTACAAAAATAAAATGGTAATTGGGATGTCAGAGTTGCCATATCAAATATATGAAAATAATCCCAAATGCATGTCAGAGTGGTATTATAATTTGAAAATTGATTCGTTTAGCAGAAATGTTACCTGAATTGCTGCTTTTTCTTCTTTTTCAACCTGATCTGCCCAACTATAACTAAACTTGAGTATCTGGAGCTTTGTTTCCTAAATATAGAACAACCAAGTTAGAAAACATGTACATATACAGTGGACATGTATGTTTTATTTATTCTTTAAATGCATGAAAACATGCAATATATAAAATTGGGCTAAAATGTTTTGATGTACCTGTACATAACATTGATTATCAAAAATGAATTCCTGTCTGATGGATATTATTCAGCAAATCAATCGCAAGTTCTATGTTCGATACAATGACCTTGTCAGCAAATACAATTTGTCATTGAGTCATATGCTAACTGACATTTTTCATACCAATTGTTAGTCCAGTATTTATACACTGAATTGACGACGGATTTTTCCGTTATTTCTCGGTCGATCACGACAAGGAGTACACGGCGGATGTGACCGGTCAGCAGGGGATACTCACTCTTCCATGGCACCTGATCCCACCTCTGATGTTTAGGAGATCCGTGTTTGCTCTGCTCCCATTTTGTATTGTTTATTGGACTTTGATATTGACTACTGTTCGTTATCTCCATATCCTTCCCTAGGGCTATAAAGCCATTACCTTATTTGTAGTTTTATTTTAGATAAAGACATTGGTAATGTAAATATATTAGCAACAATATCAGTTGTGTATATTTGAGAAGATACAAACTGGATTCTAAATGCATGTACTTACCCAGTTTTTCACTGCCTCATGTCCAAAATCTAAAGGTGTTGCAACTCTACAAAAATACAAATGACAACAATATTTTATAAAGTCTGTCATTAAATTACCACCAAACAATGATAACAGAACATATAGCATATTGGAATACAATAATCATTTTTGGGTCAGTGATTGCATGATCATACCTGATGCCATTTGTGTTGTCATTTTTCTTCTCTACAATTTCTTTCTCCAACTTTTTCTTCTCTATTTTCTGCTTTTGCTCCTCCTTCCATATAAAAAATGGGGATATATGAAACATGAGCATGAAAATGTATATCAAATTAATTTTTTACACAAAATCTTACAAAATCCATTGTCACAATATTTGTTTGTCACTTTTTGAAAAAAAAAACCCATAACAACCAAAAAATCACTTAAAAGGGGGTATTTTTCTATTAATATAAAGACATGAAGGTACTGGTAAACTAATATTTATCTTAAATACAGATAATTCCCCATATATTAATCATATACATTGATAAATTTCCTACCAATAGTATCATATGCATAAATAATTCCTATAATATAACTTAAACATAAACAATTTGTATTATACTAATAACTCAATCATAGATAATTTGTATTCTGTAACTTAAACATAGAAAATTTCTATATTGGTATATACCTTAATCATTGGATAATTTCTATTATATAATTTAATCATAGATAATTTTTACTATATTAATTGTACATAGATGATTTCAATTTTATAACTTATACATAGATAATTTCTATTATATATAACTTAAACATAGATAATTTCTATTATATATCTTATATATAGATAATTTCTATTATATATCTTATACATAGATAATTTCTATTCTGTACCTCCACACATCTCTCTTCCTCCTCCACAGCGTCGACCCACGAATAATTGAACTTCAAGATCTTCAGTTTTGTGTCCTGAAAATATTTATTTGATCAGCAAGTTTAAATGTTTGTTAGAATGCATAAAAATGATTTAAGGGAAGAATGAATGTACCCCTCAATAGTTAGTTTTGATGACCTTCTAAATATACCAATATTTATATGGCATGTCAAGGAACTTTTACTTTGTAATGTCCATCCAAACAAGAGGCCCATGGGCCGCATCGCTCGCTCACCTGAGCACTGTGGCGAGGAAAAAGTAGAAATTGGTTCGATCATTATTGAAAAGTTAAAATCCAAAAGTAGTCCCATGACCAATCATGACTTTGTTATTCTTGAGAAAAAGAATTTTCCTATATATTTCTATGTAAAACTTTGGTCGTCCATTTTGGCCCCGCCCTACCCCCGGGGGTCATGATTTGAACAAACTTGAATCTACACTACCTCAGGATACTTCCAAATAAGTTTCATCTTTCCTGGCACAGTGGTTCTTGAGAAGAAGATTTTTAAAGAATTTTCCTATATATTTCTATGTAAAACTTTGGTCGGCCTTTGTGACCCCGCCCTACCCCCGGGGGTCATGATTTGAACAAACTTGAATCTACACTACCCGAGGATGCTTCCATATAACTTTCATTTTTCCTGGCACAGTGGTTCTTGAGAAGAAAATTTTTAAAGAATTTTCCTATATGTTTCTATGTCAAACTTTGGTCGGCAATTGTGGCCCCGCCCTACCCCCGGGGGACAGGATTTGAACAAACTTGAATCTACACTACCTGAAGATGCTTGCATATAAGTTTCATCTTTCCTGGCACAGTGGTTCTTGAGAGGAAGACTTTTAAAACATGCATGCAATCAAATTTTTCTTAATTCCCAATCATCTCCCCTTGAATGAGGGCGTGGCCCTTCATTTGTACAAACTTGAATTCCCTTCACCTAAGGATGCTTTGTGGCAAGTTTGTTGAAACCGGCCCAACAGTTCTTGAGAAGAAGTCGAAATGTGAAAAGTTTACAGACAGGCAGACAGACGGACAGACGAACGCCGGACAAAATGTGATCAGAAAAGCTTACTTGAGCCTTCGGCTCAGCTGAGCTAAAAATGTCAAGTTGTGCATAACCCCCCCCCCCCTCCCCCACTGTTATTACTTGCTTTAGGCCTTGAAGGTCTTTAAAATCTAAATCTAACAGGAGTGCATTTTTGACCACCTAAAGTAAAATAAAATAAAACACAAAAACAACCTCCACAAAAAAATCCATACCATCCCCCCTCCCAAGAAGCAGCCTCTCAAAGACATATGTACAGGGACAGGAATAAATGCAAAATTAAAAATCCCATTGGGGGGGGTCTTTCCTTGAACCAGTTTTCTTCAGATACCAGGTAGATGATTCTGATTACAATTTTAAAAGGAATCTGTATTTCCAGGAGGAAGGGGGTGTTCGTGAGAGAAATTCAAGATCTTTTTTGTTACTTTTACATAGAAATATTTTTTTATAACCTAGAAAACAGCAGGGGTGTCCTTCTAAATAACACCTGACTATGGAGAGATTTGGGAACCATATGACAATATAAAAACAAGAGGGTATTGGCCAGATATCTGGATCATTATTGATTATTTCATATGCTAATAAAATAAAGTAATTAATTTACCACAGAAATACCTTAAATACTTGGTATTGGATATACTTTTTTAAAATATCAAATTAAGGTTTGTGCTCCAATAGTTAAGTATGTTAACATTACAAAGGAGAGTTTGAGTGAACTTACTACATCTGTGACAGGGTTATCTCCGAAATCCAAAATTGCGTTGTAGTCCATCATTTTTGTACTTCTACGAAAAGAAAAAAAAAACACATTATCATGATACAAATACCTAATTTCTTTTACACGTATTTGAAACAGAATATCCTAATGTATGACGCTGTATTAATCTAAAAAGACAAATATCTGGGTGACTGTCTTTTACCTCCGTGTTTTGCCTCTCCTCTTCGCCTTTTGTTGTAGTGATGATTGTTGCGTCACACTGATTGTTACGTTTAAGTGACGTCACAGATACAGTCGGATCACCTCGCCCTTTTCCATAGCACGCCAGCTTTTTTTCTAGCGTGTGACGAAAAATGGCGATCCAATTTGCTCATTTTTGCTTCTTTATTATATTCTGTAGGGTCCCAGGCCTTAGGAAGTAGCAGGTGGGGTTGAATAAGTCAAACCTTTATCAACGTCTCAACTACCGGTATACATCCACTCCACTCCTGTATCTACGCATACCAGCGATCCTTTAAATGTGTGATCAGAAAACTAAATTCTTTGCATTGCATGGTCAGTTTCACTTACTCCAGCAGACTGCATACTTTTTCAAGTAAATATCAAAAGATTTATTGGTATGAAAATAAATTATTAATCAATCTTTCTCAAAAAACGCCATTTGGAAGTGTCGAAGAGTTTTTGTTAACTTTTACATGCTAAATATAATCACTGATGTAAAAATGAAAAGACTGCTTATCAATAAAGACATCACTAATCCAAGTGTAATTTAAATTGTCCAAGGAAGATGAAACAAATTCTCTGAATTCATAGGCGTCGGAATCGGGGGGGGGGGGGGGGGGCTTAGCCCCCCTTCCTCACTTTTTTTTGCAAAGATATACATTATATAGGCATTGAAATTATGGGGTACCTTTTTTGTTGGTTTAGCCCCCCTCCCTCCAACTTTCAAATTGCTTCCGACGCCTATGGATTTAGCTTGTTTCTGTAAAAATAACTGACATTCTTCCATATAACATCATGCAGGCGCGTAGCCAGCATGGAAATGAAGTGTACGCAGAAAACGGTCGGGGGTCTGGGGGCCGCCTTGAGGCCCCCAGTAGGTCCAGGGCGAAGCCCTGGAGGGGGCCCAGGGGGCGAAGCCCCCGGAAGCTCCTGGATTTACGAAAATTTTCAGTCATTTTCTCGCTAAATATCACTTTTATCGAGCAAACAGTTACTGACTTAGCTAAGTTATACTGCTTCCATTGAAACTTCGGGAAGAGAACGCATATATTGCTTTGGAAAAAGTTTCCAAGTGTATCAAGATAATATCGTTATCATTGGAGTTTAAATATTTCAAAATATAAATGGGGTGTTGTTGTCTTTTGATTACCTTCATATTTGATGGCTGAAACGATTCGAGAATGCTTCAATTATAATATAATTCTTTAAATTGGTAACATCAATAAAAGAAGCTATATTATCATTTATTTTGTTCACTATAATTTAAATTGTTTAACGACATTTATTCATTACCTCTATGGAAATTAAAAATTTTGTATAGTTGTCCAAAACCTTTGTAACTTTTTCTTTCGATCAAAGTCCCTTAGATCGCTTTCCTTCATCAAATATTTGTCCAGATAATCAGGATTACGCGGATTAACAGTTGAACATTTTGGTTCAAGAATATTTTTTTCTCAAGAATGTTGAAAGATGTTTTGGAATTGATTTTATAAAGGACTAAATTTGAATGTGCAGACATGCTGAAAAAAAATTTGAATCGAAACAATAAGACGCAAAATAATTTGAAACCCGGGTAGTGCCTCTTTTTCCCCGAATAAATTTCTCTCTTTCTTGTTTTCCTTCTTTTCTTTTATTCCTCTTTCTTTTTTTTTTTTTTTTTTTGGAAAATGATGTGTACGCACTTGCGTACTTGCGTATAGGCAGCTACGCGCCTGTCATGTCTGATAAAAATATTTGTAAATTTAAATGCTTTGAAGCGTTAGTCTGTAAATATCAAATGTTCATTTTTTAAAAGGAAATAGTGATAAACAAATCATTTCTGGGGAATAAACAAAACTTTTCTGAGGACATTTTTCTTGACAAAAATTATTCTGTTGTTTTAAAAATTAATTTGGTTTTACTGGTGAGCATTGTGGCTCATGGGCCTTTTGTTCTCTTCCTGATCATCTGCTACATGGATTGTTGCAGACTTTAAATGTTTAAGAACATTTTCTCGTTTTGTTTTGGCTTAAATAATATATGTTATACCAATATGAATTCAAAAACACTGCTATCCATAAGCATTATTTTCCCCCCTCAATTATTATGTAGATGTCACCTTGTTGGTGTAACAGGAGACACATGTGATAATGGTATGAAGACCTTAGCTCTGCATTCAAAGAGTGTTGTTTTAGAAGTACACTGAAAAAAACAAAGAAACGTAGTTTTCCATTAAAATAAAGAGACACCACATTTCGTCATAAGGCTGATTTTCTGCCATCGCTTTTTTTTAAACATCTGCCGACATGCTGAAGATATACCGATTTTTTCTGGTAGATATTTTTTGGACGACTGCTGTGTTTTCTCATACTGGACAGTTCACATTCTCTTCAAATTGTCTGTCCATACATGTGTATTTGTGTTACTTTATATTGGGGTCGTGGGCTATGGGACCAGCCCTTAAATATAGTATTAAAAAGTTTTAAAAATTAAATAAAATATAGCTAGAAATTAACAGCGTAAAATATTTATCACATGTATCGTTTCGGGGTAACCGGTTTTATATACAAACAAAAGTAAATAAACACCAATGCAGCAAGATTAATTAAGGTCAAACGACTCTGCACTGATGTGTCCTCAGCGGGGATTTTAGCATCAAGTCATTAATGATGTTCCCTGCATTTGTGTTAGCCTGATAGTACAACCTTTATTTATAGAATATGACGCAGACAGGGTTACCTGGTGAAAACCTTTCGCACCTTTTGAATTGCTTTGTAAAATATTAGCCAAAGGAGCCAGGAAAAATATTAAACAATTTAATATTTTGATAAAAATATTCGATTTACTATTTCTTAAAGTGTTTGGATGGATTTTGTTTTCTCAACAGCGGCTGGGCGTACGTACTATATTTTTACTCGTAAACTCAATTTGGCGGTGAAGAAGCAGCATTTCCCGTTGCTCACCGTCGCAATAGCCGGGCATTGCTCTACGAGCAATGAGCCCGGCTAAAAAAGGAACCATGGACAATCATTCAACGATTTTTTAACACCCCCTCTCTTTCCATTCCCTTTACGCCCCACCACACCGATGTCGACAATGAACATTCATTCCGGAAAATGATAAAAACTATCAAAGAATTACTATGAAATCTTATTTCATGGCAAAATTCTAAATGCACTGTTGTAAAAAGAAAATGAATTAATGCAATGAGTGTCATAACATTTGTACATGTTTGCTGCTAAAAATATATATGCGTTTTTGTGGTTGTTGTTGTTTTTTGGGGGAGGGGGGTGAGAAGATTGGGTGGGTGGGGATAATATTTTCCATGCAAAAAATTTTAACGGCAAAATATACTCTTTTCTGACACCCCTCCTTTCACACTATATGAACGAGTACTTGTCGTGCATTTACCCACGTGTTAATTTTTTTCCCCGCCTTGTAGTTATGATAAATATAGTACAGTATATATATTTATAAGACACTTATGCCTATGACTTAACCATGCATTGCGTAATACATAGCACTTGACTCTATATCAAAGTTCTACAGGATGGTGATATTTGAAACCATTAACCAGGAAAAAATTGAACTTGATCCTGCTATAGCTAGATACATGTCTCTCAGCCATATACTCTCTGGACTTATTTAACACAGGGAAGTTTTTCTCTGGTGAAAAGGAAGAGGATGTGCCATATGTATGATATAAATTACAGCTAGTCCTTGAAAAATAATTCCCTCCCAGACTTTGTGAGCTGCAACATGAGCTATTTTTAAACTTTGAAAATTTTCACTGAATGTTGAAAATTTTGTTCTGAACCTCGATCGGCATGTGAGTAACAACTAACATTTGGACATTGTTTGGAGTTTTGGTTTATATATTATAATATTTTGTTGTTTTTCTGTCGATGTAACAATAAATGGATGAACAACAACAACAAGACGACTCAAACTGCCCAATTTGTGCTTATCAGTTTTCAACTCCAGATAAAGTTCCGAAAATTCTACCCTGCTCTCACACGTTCTGCAGTCCGTGTATTGACAACATTATAGCTGCTACTCCTTCAAATTCAGATTCCTCCGTCAAGTGTCCAATCTGCAGACAGGACGTCTACATTCCGAAAGATGGAGTTCAAGGATTCTTTGACAATTATTTTAAATCCGCGCCACAACAAGAGGAGACGTGTGATATTTGCGGAGCAAGGGAGGTACGAAAACTGAAGCACTGTCATGAGTGTAACAGCATCCTCTGCAGCGGTTGCCACAAAAGTCATCATCACAAGGATGAGAAAAAATTTGGCGATTTCGACGAGGACAGCGACGAAGAAAACGATGGTCATCGAGATTTGCGAATTCTTCGAAGAATTGGAAATGCTTACAGGAGTACCGTGAAGTCTGCGTTCTTCGCTTACCTTAGTACGTCATTCAAATGCAATAATTTTGAGCGTATTCGAAAGATAATTCCAGACGACAAAAATGAGTGCTGGGTTTTAACAAACAGACCCTTCGTTGCCAAGTTTTCCCGTAATGGCCAGGAGATGTACAGAAAATATGTCGAAAATGTACTCCAGGACATAGCTCGATTTAGTGATGGTACACTTGTATTAGCCTTTTCCAGTGGTGAAATTCTGTTGCTGAACGATCAACAAGAACTAAGGTTTGTAACAACCACAGAAAACAGCGTTCCCATCTCGTTATACGCGTACGATGATGGTCGTCTGCTGATTGCAACGCGTCGTCACTCTGATAACACACATTTAAACAACAGTGGTCTATTTATCACAGACCAAATGTTGAAGAAGATCCAACCACTGGATGTGAACCTTGAGCTTCATGAGGTATCATCTATGACTGTTAATGAGAAGACCGGACAGATCGCTCTCTGCGAAACGACAAAGAAGTGCGTATTTTTTATAGACAGTACGACACTATCGACAGTCAAAAAATTGAAGTATCCTAAGAAATATACTGGGAAGAGGGGGCTCAAAAGACTTGAGCAATCGGATGATAGTATAAATATCACGAATAGCTACCCCTTTCAACCACGGTCAGTTGCAAGTGACCAGAATGACAACTACTACATTTTGGACGCAGGGACAAACCTAATCCATGTTGTCGACGAAGAGGCAACCTTTCAATCTATAGTTCTAGCCAACATGTCTGGCAGTATAAGTTGTTTCAACGTGGATTCACATGAAAATTTGTGGATAGGCGATATTTCTGGCCAGATTAGAGTGTTCAGAATGGAACGCTACAATTTCCTTGGGCCAGAGGAATCACGTGGTATAGAGGTGCCGCTTGGTGGTACATTGTCTATGGACGACCTCAGAGGGCTCGGCGTGCTACGAGTTGGGGGGTCGAGCTCGGGAGGGTTGGAACTCCCAGACGGGTTTGATCTCGGTAGTGGACTAAGGGACATGTTGACTGGTTCGTCGTCAAGTCGGGAGGAGTCGACTCGAATTCGAGACAATTTCATCAGAAATACGTTTTAACCCCAATCACCCCAGCCCCAGTGTGTAAATAGAATTTGGACATGCAACTTTATTAAAAGAACGAACTTTATTAACTTAAAGAGTGCTTATCTGCAAGCCAAGTGATTAAAACAGAAATGTTACATTTTTTCACAGTATTGCAGCATGTAATCCAAAATCTAAGTTTCTATTTATAGATACTTCCTGGAAGTGGAAAGCGACAATATAGACTTTTTTGGCACATTTTTCTTCCGTTATTCTACGCTGCAAAGATGATCTATAATATGAAACAATGTGCCGAAGAAGCACATCGAGCGTAACTGTTTCCTTGTGAGTATAAGAGTCTGAATGGCTGCATTGCAAAAGCAAGAGATTGCAATCGATCTAAACCATGCTAAACTCCAAAACATAAAAAGACAGACTTTGGAATTGAATTCCTCTTTATTTATTTAAACTCAACAAGGAGCTACTAAAATCGAACTGACATAATTCTAGAATCTGAATTGTTAGCAATATTATTGACAATCAGTTTTCATGTATTAAAAGTGCCATTCATGCAGTCTCGAAGCTAAATCCTGGTTTTGTCACAAAAAGGGAAGAAAACAAAACAGAAACTTTTTTGTAACAAGATGATTAATTATCTAAGGACAAATTGAAAGAAATAAATTAAGAAATCCATCAGTGCATAGTTGTGTCTTCCTTTTTTTTCTAAAAAACAAAACAAAACATGACAATATTTATAACTTCCCTCGTTAACAATCGTTATTAAAATATTCCAACCTTAACAAATTTACTCAACCTCCCCCCTCTCCCCAGTAAATTTGCAAGGTATCAAAGGATTCCGTTTCCTATGTCCTATCGGAAATCAATGTCAATATTTTGGCGTACAGTGTACTTCTTTCTTAAGACGAATTGAAAATATTTTAGGAACCACAAGATGATAATAATAAATGCAAGAAAGGACGCTTGTGATGAATTGACGCTTTTAATATCATGTGATTTTCACTCCCCATAACTTTAGAATATAAATGTATTGTAAACTTTTCGATTAATCGTACGCCCGTGATACTTCGTAATAAGCATGTTTTACTACAGTTTTACTATTCTATATATTTCACATAGTCATTTATGATTCAATTCAATTCTTTATTGAGAGGATATTTATTTATAGGATATTTGAAGAATGTGTTTTCCGAGGCGGACTACAAGTTTAGGGTCTAAAGATAAGGAACAAAGGTATATTCTGTAAACAAGAGGCCCATGGGCCACATCGCTCACCTGAGCACTAAGGGTAGGAAAAAGTAGAAAATGGCTTTTTATTGTAAAGTTTAAATCCAAAAATAGTCCCATGACCAATCATGGATTTGCTATTTTTTGAAAAAATGATTTTTAAAGAATTTTCCTATATATATCTTTTAAAACTTTGGTCAGCCATTTTGGCCCCGCCTTACCCCTGGGGGTCATGATTTGAACAAATTTGAATCTACACTACTTGAGCATGCTTCCATATAAATATGATGAATTATGGCTTTGTCATTCTTTAGAAGAAGATTTTTAAAGAATTTTCCTATATATTTCTATGTAAAACTTAGGTCGGCCATTTTGGCCCCGCCCTACCCCCGGGGGTCATGATTTGAACAAACTTGAATCTACACTACCTGAACATGCTTCCATATAAATATGATGAATTATGGCTTTATCATTCTTGAGAAGAAGATTTTTAAAGAATTTTCCTATATATTTCTATGTAAAACTTTCGTCGGCCCTTTTGGCCCCGCCCTATCCTCGGGGGGTCACGATTTGAACAAACTTGAAACTACACTACCTGAACATGCTTCCATATAAATATGATGAATTACGACTTTGTCATTCTTGAGAAGAAGATTTTTAAAGAATTTTCCTATATATTTCTATGTAAAACTTTGGTCGGCCATTTTGGCCCCGCCCTAGTAACCCCCGGGGGGTCATGATTTGAACAAACTTGAATCTACACTACCTGAATATGCTTCCATATAAATATGATGAATTATGACTTTGTCATTCTTGAGAAGAAGATTTTTAAAGAACCTACCCCCAGGGGTCATGATTTGAACAAACTTGAATCTACACTACCTAAACATGCTTCCATATAAATATGATGAATAATGGCTTTGTCATTCTTGGGAAGAAGATTTTTAAAGAATTTTCCTATATATTTCTATGTAAAACTTTGGTCGGCCATTTTGGCCCAGCCCTACCCCCAGGGGGTCATGATTTGAACAAACTTGAATCTACATTACCTGAGCATGCTTCCATATAAATATGATGAATTATGGCTTTGTCATTCTTGAGAAGAAGATTTTTAAAGAATTTTCCTATATATTTCTATGTAAAACTTTGGTCGGCCATTTTGGCCCCGCCCTACCCCCGGGGGTCATGATTTGAACAAAACTTGAATCTACACTACCTGAGCATGCTTCCATATAAATATGATGAATAATGGCTTTGTCATTCTTGGGAAGAAGATTTTTAAAGAATTTTCCTATATATTTCTATGTAAAACTTTGGTCGGCCATTTTGGCCCCGCCCTAGTAACTCCCGGGGGGTCATGATTTGAACAAACTTGAATCTACACTACCTGAATATGCTTCCATATAAATATGATGAATTATGACTTTGTCATTCTTGAGAAGAAGATTTTTAAAGAACCTACCCCCAGGGGTCATGATTTGAACAAACTTGAATCTACACTACCTAAACATGCTTCCATATAAATATGATGAATAATGGCTTTGTCATTCTTGGGAAGAAGATTTTTAAAGAATTTTCCTATATATTTCTATGTAAAACTTTGGTCGGCCATTTTGGCCCAGCCCTACCCCCAGGGGGTCATGATTTGAACAAACTTGAATCTACATTACCTGAGCATGCTTCCATATAAATATGATGAATTATGGCTTTGTCATTCTTGAGAAGAAGATTTTTAAAGAATTTTCCTATATATTTCTATGTAAAACTTTGGTCGGCCATTTTGGCCCCGCCCTACCCCCGGGGGTCATGATTTGAACAAAACTTGAATCTACACTACCTGAGCATGCTTCCATATAAATATGATGAATAATGGCTTTGTCATTCTTGGGAAGAAGATTTTTAAAGAATTTTCCTATATATTTCTATGTAAAATTTTGGTCGGCCATTTTGGCCCCGCCCTAACCCCGGGGGTAATGATTTGAACAAACTTGAATCTACACTACCTGAGGATGTTTCACCATAAGTTTCATCTTTCCTGGCACAGTGGTTCTTGAGAAGAAGATTTTTAAAATATGACACCAAATTTTCATTAATTCCCAATTATCTCCCCTTGAATTAGGGTGTGGCCCTTCATTTGAACAAACTTGAATCCCCTTCACGCAAGGATACTTTGTGGCAAGTTTGGTTGAAATTGGCCCAGCGGTTCTTGAGAAGAAGTCGAAAATGTGAAAAGTTTACAGACAGACGGACAGACAGACGGACGCCGGACAAAATGTGATCAGAAAAGCTCACTTGAGCTTTCAGCTCAGGTGAGCTAAAAACGGCATCTTCCTTTGGATTCTGTTGAAAATTACACCAGACGATGGGCCAGATATGAAAAAGAAGACGTTGACACTTTGTCAGAATGGATTAAATGTATCAGGTCCATGTTAAAATCACATATTAAAAGATTGAGGGCAATATGAAAACCATCTATCTTTCTGTATTCAATAATCTAGAAGTGAAAAAAGAATTAGATAGATTACATGATCAATACGTACTGGTCCCTGCCGACAAAGCAAGTAACAACATTTTCTTCGTTTGTAAGGTTCTTTATATAAATTGTATTTTAGAAGAACTTGGATTTAATTCTACAAGTAGAAATCCTACTTAAACTCCATACTTCCCTTTCTGAGGAAGAAATTCTTCAAAATCATATGTCAGTTTTAAATAGTTTTAATATTCCACATATTTCTATATATATTGGATTCCAAAACTTCATAAAAATCCTTACAAATAAAGATACATTGCGGGTTCCAGTAAATGTTCAACCAAGCCTCTTTCGTTACTCCTCACTAAGATATTGACAATGTGAAGGAAAAACTTCAAGAGTACTGTGCAACAATATTTTCAAAAAGTGGTATAAATCAGATGTGGATACTCAAAAAAGAACTTATGAACAATTTACCAAAATCAACAGCTTAAAAACTTACGACTTTTCAACTTTAAACACCATTCCCCATGATAAATTACAGTCCAGGCTTTTTGATATCATTGACAGCTGCTTTTTCAATAAAACTGGAACTCGTAAATTTACTTACCTGGCCATTGGTCATTTGCAAAATTATTTTGTTAAAACACATTCTGATTGCACACACAAGTACTCTGAAGTTGACATCAAAGAGATGCTTGAGTTTCTGATTGACAATATCAATGTGGTTCTTGGAGATCAGGTATTCCAACAATCTATTGGAATTCCCATGGGTACCAATTGCGCTCCGTTATTAGCAGACCTATTTTTATATTCATATGAAGCAGAATTTGTGCGAAATTTTATGCCTGAAAAGAAGTAAACACTTGCTGTGGCCTTCAACTCCACATTTAGATATATCGACGACGTATTGCCAATTAACAATGGTGATTTCCATTCCTATGTCGATACGATATATCCTGGTGAGCTTGAGATAAAAGATACCACAGAGTCTGACACATCTGTTTTATCTAGGCTATTTTACTTGAAAAAGACGTAAACGGTAATCTAACAACCAAGTTATATGATAATCGTGATGACTTTAACTTTTCTATTGTCGACTTCCCTTATTAATGCAGCAATATACCTTCATCAGGTGCATGCGTAGTGTATATATCTCAGTTGATTCGATACGCAAGAGCATGCTCTACGTATGAACAATTTCTATTCTTAATCCTTAGGAAAAGTGGCAATCTCGTTTTGTATTAATGAAAAATATTAATACTATAATCCAGAAAATTCAGAGTAGACACGTTCGAAAGCAAAACAAACACACAATATATTGTCAGTCCGTGCAGTTGTGGTAAGCAGACTGTGACGATTGAATGCACCCGGTGAATTCTAAATATAAACAATAACAGAACTCGAGCCCTGTTTACAAAAACTGTGTACATAACACGAGTGTGCTCGTTTTGCTAAACTCTGTTCGCATCTCTTAGTTCGGAATGACGATACTTGTGAAGGTGTTTTGCTTTCTTACATTTCTACTCTGAATAAGATTATTTTTCTTGATAAAAGTTTTAATATTTCTCATTAAAACACATCAAAATTGCCACTTTTCCTAAGGCTTAAGAATGAAGTTAAAATTTGTGAAAGTGCAAGGATGTGTCAATCAAACCCGCCAAAAAATTTAAAGTTTTAATAACTTTTAAATGAAATAAGATTTTTAATTAATTTTTGTGTGAAATGCTATTAAAATATATAATTCGTGATATTATACAGAAAAAATGAGAAAATATTAACTTCAAATCTGTGTCCAAGTACCTTTAAGACCGACTATATGCATATAACTGGAAAAGAGTCTTGCTTTTCTTGTATCAAGAGCAAATTTGTCAAAAGCCAAAACCAATATCATGCTTTAAGAAATTTTGGAAGATATAAATGTGTTTGAAATACCCTTCCCACTGTTAATAGACAAAAATTAAAAGCCAATGAAAGCCTTTGTTTTTATCTTAATTAAAGACTTTGGACATACTAGTAAACACACAACTTGCATTACTGAAGAACTCCCATAAATAAGATGCCCATAGGTCACAACGCTCACGTAAGTATTAACTTTAGCCCTGTTGTTCTTTATAAGATTTTACCCCCTGTTTCCCCGCCCTACCCTCGGGGTTGATTTCAACAAATTTACATCTACACTACCCCAGGATACTTCCACACTTGAAAGGACAAGGTACAGTAACGGCCAATTAAAACACAGATAACATTGTTTCAGTTTGCACCTAAGAACTTTAAATGTTGCTTGTTTTGAAACCAGCGAAAAAAAATGATTCAGGGATTACAGAGAGGTATCTATAGTGTGTCAAAGTTGGACATTTTACTGAATGTCCTCAATTCTGATGGAAATTTGTCGAATTTTAGATCTTTTAACATCATGCAGGAAACATAGAACACTGGCTTGTCTTACTGGAATTTTCACACACAAGAAGCACCACTTGATACTAGTGCATTGAATCTGGTAGATAGGCAAGCTTGTGTTCTGTGTTTTCTGAAACCAAATTTGTTATAAAATAATGAAAATTTGCATAAAAATGAGAAAATTCGGAAATTGACATAATTTTGACATTCCTGTGACCCTTGTGTACCCCAAGACTTAGAATGCATATTAATTTCATGAGGGATGGCAACAGGTTTCTAATGATTAAATATTGCATGTCCTGGAGACATCAAAAATCTAAAAGGGGTCTTTCCCTATCTTTGTCCTTTCCACATCATGGCCCATCAGATTCTGAGATTTCAAATATTTTTTCCTCATTTCTATGTTAAACTTTGATTCGTTTTGGCCCCGTCCTATCCCTGGAGGCCATGATTTCAACAATTTAGAATCTACACTACTCCAGGATGCTTCCACCTAAGTATCATCTTTTCTGGCCCAGCCCAGTGGTTCTTGAGAAGAAGATTTTGAATGACACCACCCTATTTTTGCATTCTCTTGATTATCTCTACTTGGAAGAGGGATTGGTCCTTTATTTTAACAATTTAGAATCTCCTTCACTCAGGGATGCTTTAATTAGTACCAATTTGGTAAAAATTGGACCCGTGGTTCTTGAGAAGAAGCTGTAAAAATGAAAAATTTCTAGACAATTTGACAGATGGATGACTGGATGCCAGACACCATGCCAGGGGCCATAAAACATAGACAAGCTCACTTTTGATCTCAGTCTCACTTTTCCACTCTATATACCTTTGTTAAAAGTGAGACTGAGATCAAAAGTGAGCTTGTCTAAGTTTTATGGCCCCAATGTGAGCTAAAAAAGGAGTTTCAACTACTGCTACACTTATCACTACCAAGAAACAATTTTATTCTAATCCACATATTATAAAACAATAGTAATTGTACATGTTATAGAAATGTAAAACAATTTGCTGTTACAAAAATATAATCATTTTCTTTTATATCATGATCACAGATTTTTGAAAAGTAATAAAATAAGGTAGATGACCAAAGAAAATGTTCAAAGATTTTGAAATATCAAAAACATACAAAATATTGTGTATTAAAATTTTTTCTTATCATTTATACATAAAATCTTCAGAAAATTTGACCTGAATTTCAAACTCCCCCACAGTATTGGGGTTCTGTACTTCAGCACCCCCCGCATCATCTGTGTTTAATGAGGACCTTAAAAATTCCACAGCTGTGTCCGATTCCTGCAATCTGTTTGTGTCGTCTGCTTGAGGCGAGTGGGTTCTGAGGTGCTTCTTGAGGTCCCTGTTGAAGATGAAGCCTTTCCCGCAGATATTACAGAGATGGGGCCTGTATTCCTGGTGAATTCGCTGATGGGCCCTCATGTTACTCCTGTCAGAGAAGCCTTTGTTGCAGTAGGCACATTTAAATGGTTTCTCTCCTAAAATAGAGGGGAAAAGTAGAGAAAATTCGATGAGACACTTATTTCATCACATTGGGACATCTCTGTTTTATCTGCCACAAAAAATGAAACTTAAAAAAAAAAAAAAAAAAAGCTTTTAAAAGCCACGAGTTAGAAAAAAACTTTTGTCTGAAAACTTTCAAACTTAACAAAAAAAATCTTACATCAATATTTGAAATATTCATATGATTTTTAAATCATTATTGTAAATATACCAAATAAATTACATATATACCTGTATGTTTATTCATGTGGCTTTTCATGTCGCTCTTGTCTGAAAATAATTTTTGGCAAACTTCACAAGTATAGACTTTAA
Source organism: Saccostrea cuccullata (assembly GCF_032062105.1). Taxonomy (NCBI): domain Eukaryota; kingdom Metazoa; phylum Mollusca; class Bivalvia; order Ostreida; family Ostreidae; genus Saccostrea; species Saccostrea cuccullata. Next base: position 870,488 of record NW_026940736.1, on the reverse strand, counting down.
AGCCGTAATTATCCACGTCCTCCAGTTTTAGATGCCTGGAGACAAAATGGGATCTAAGGTAATGATCAGTTTTGAATGCCCTGCCACACTCCGGGCAGATCTTTGATGGTTTATCATTATGGTGTGTGAGTTTATGGGTGTATAAACCGCACCTCTGGTTAAACGACATCCCACATGAATCACACATGTAGGTCTTTTTATTCTGATGAATTTTCTCATGCTCTTTCTTCCCACTTCCTGTTACGAAAGCCTGATCACAGTACCTGCATTTATAGGGCCTGGTACCCATATGTGATCGTTTGTGAGCAAGCAAGGACTGTTGAGCACGAAAGGATTTCCCACAATGGTCGCAGAGGAATTGCCTTTTATGAAAATGAGAGGAGTTCATATGAAAAGTTAAATGACACTTTTCTGTAAAACCTTTATCACAGATGTCACAAATATGTGGAAGCTTTGCCAAGTGTGTTTTGGCATGTCTGGTCAGATTGTCTTTGGAATTGGTCACAAAGTTACAAAACCTACACGGAAACATTCCCGTGCCGTCGTGCCCCAATTTGTGACGATACAAGGCCATTGCCTTCTTGAATATTTGTCCACATAAATTACATGTAAGATCTTTTGAACTTTTCTCACTCTGTGATGAAGAGGTGGGAATGTCAGTTGATGGATTAATTTCAGCTGCATTTTTTTGGTCCACGTTCCTGCTATCAAAACAAGAAGAGCCTGTTTCCATGTCTTGTTGCTGGACATTATGTGAAGATAACTGGCTCAAATCACTGTTAACAGCACCTATTCCACTTTGTCCCCCATTGGTTTTAGCAGTATTTTCTGAAAGCGTCGACCCTTTGTTGGAAGCAGAATTTTGGTTATTTTTATGCGTTTCCAAATGCTTTTCTAAATTTTTCTGGTACATAAACCCTTTATCACAAACGGAACAATTAAAGCTAGTCTCCCCAGGTAACTCTGCAGCACTACAGTTGTTCTTTCCTCTATGGTATTGTAAAGCCTCCTCGGAATCGAATCCAATCCTGCAAGTCCCACACGAGTACACCAGTGACACCATATGAATGGCCGTATGTAAAGCTAACTCCTTTTCGGTATGAAAATTCTCAGCACATACATAACACTTAAAATCTTTTAAGTTTTCATGACATTTCATATGTCTCTTCAGAGAAAAAACTGAGCCCAGTTGAACCTGACAAAGTTTACATGTTCTACTTTCAACATCATACATCTCACTGTTGTCCAAACCGGGTCCACTGGTCTGAAATTCATGCATTCTAACATGCTCCTGTAGTATATTTTTCTTATTACACATAGTGTCACAAATTTTACATCGAAGTTTCTGCCCTGCATGTCTGACAACATGCTGAATCAAAGTTTTTCTATTCTTCAATTGTTTATCACAAAACAGACAATTATGTCCCAATGACTTTTCTACCTCCTCCATATTGTTATTTTTACTTTCATCTTTTTCCTCACTAACATTTTTCTTTTTTCTCTTTTCAACTGGTTCAGACCTTCTTCTTAACCTTTCTCTCATTTGTTCATTCTGATGATTTATTTCATCCTGTTGAATAATTCCATCAAATTTACGCTCTTTCCTGCTGGATTGTCTTAGATTCTTCCCTTTCCTTTTCAATTCTGACCGTTGTACAAATTCCATTTCATCATTCTTTTCTGTATCCTGTAATTCCCCTGAACTCTTCTTACTGTTATTCTGTACCTTTTTTATGGCCTGCAAAGATCCAGGACTGCAGACATCATTCTTTACACTTATTTCCTTATCTTCAAGTTTTTCTGGGATATTATTATAAACCAGTGCCTCATTGTCAGATTTTTCTTCCTTGGAAAGATGGTCTGTACTTGAACTATCTTGTTCATCTTCAAACGTTTCAATGGGATCAAAATCAGACACATTGTCAGGTTCAGAACTAATCTCGTCATTTGTCTTTTGTTTGTCTGATTCTGCGTCCTCCAAATTTCCACGTAAAATTGTTTCTGAAGCAAAAAACACATTTCATGAATTTAAGAATTTCTCTCTCCTTGCGTGAACTACATGTGATTGTAAGCTATAAATGTAATTAAACATGAAGATTCAGATTGCTGATTTAGATCATGTGTTGACAACAATAAATTCACAAATTTTTCTTGTAAAATGAAAGAAATCAATCTAAAACTGCAACATTCTTTTCAGAGACAATGATAAAAGAAATCATAGTATATAAAAGTTTTACTCTTACTTCAATTGCAAAAAAGACAATCATGATAATAATTAATTCATTTCATATGTTAATAAGGTACTATTGTGTAAATAATATGCAAATTTCATCCAAATTTTACCTATATCCTCAACAACCAATCTACATGTATCTTTTTCTTGGTTTTCTATGTTAACTGTTGTATCTGCTGAATACACATCTGCAAAAAAAAGTTAGTTATGCTAATATACTGAGCTGTTTTTATTTTAATATGTTCAGATTCTAAATTTCTTAATTGAAAATGATAATACAGTAAAAAACACTCATAACGAAGTTCCAGGGATGGACAATTTTGCTTAATTATAAATGTGATTTCCTGTATTTTTAAAATATGCATAAAACAGGCAGTTTTCTGTTTAAAGCATAATAGAAGAAATAGACAAAACCTACTCCTCAACTAAACAATACAGATAAGCAACATTTACACAAATAATTCCACATTAATTTACCTGTACAGAAGCTGACAAAACTTTTCACTGTATTCCTTTCCCGTAAGAGAAAGTTCCCTCCAGCACCACTGCCACACTGGTAGAGTTTCTGATTCTTTCCGTCCAGGGAGAGTAGTATAGCAGTGTGGCCTGCTGTCTCTAGCATGGAACACTAAACAAAGAAAAATTATTCATAATTAAATGTATATATTCAATCTAATAAAACATACATTCATAGTGAAATTATTTTTAAAATATTTACATTCTATAAAAGTGAAATAAATATTCCATTTCTGTGATTATTAATAAAGTAGCCATGAACAATTTCTTTAAACAAAAAACTGCTATGTTTGAAACTATTGGAATTCTGCTTTTTCCTCAATAGTTAATACATTGTACTCTGTTGTCATATTAAGTGATAATATCCACAATTAACAAATCAGAAATATTACCAGACTGGATATAGAAGAACTGATTTCATCCATATCATGATTGGTCTCCATGCTGTCGTGTTAGTTTTGATGATTGACATGGGTCAATATTCTGCAAAATTGAAAAGACATATCCCACAATGTATAAATTCTTACACTTTTGACAAATGATTTCCGATATGTTTTACAGTTTGATAATGTAAATGTATTAAATTTCATGTGTTCAATATATTTTACAATTTACTAAATTTGAGCGTTTCACAGTGGTTTTATTTTCATGGATAATGACCTTCTCACACCTAAATACCCGGTAGTTGCTATTGTGTGAATTAATTTTTGAAAACAAAAAAAATTATAGCAAAGCTACCAGTACTAGTATTCGGGGGAAACTACAACCAGTACAGCCTTGACCTTGTGTTATTTTATACATTTCACTGAGTCAATATTTTACTATTACAGAGTAGGGAAAAAACTGTATAATAAATTGTATTTGTAAAGAGATGAATGCATGTCAACAATATTCCCGATGGCTTTATGTTTGTGGAAAATTCTTTAATCACAATAATTAATAGCCAAATTAAAACTACCACAATGTTTTCCACTTCTACAGTATACAAGATCAACCAACTACTTACCAAAGATGGAGAGTTAAGACTGGTCTTCTTCGAGGCTTAGTCCCATGTCTGTCTTACTTGTCATCACCTGCCAAAAAGTACCCTTACATTATCATGATTATTGACTTAAAATCAATGTTCTTAGAAATCATAATTATGTTCTTTCTATCATAAAGTGAATGTCATGTACTACAACAACTCAGTTTTTCTCTTTTTGTCCCCCGCTTTTTTTTTTTTTTTTAATAAAAGTTCAATTGCTTACTGGATCCAATTAAGAAATGAATTTAATTTTTGAAGATTCATAGCAACTCCCTATGGACTAAGGAAGACTATTGATTTTGAGGTCGGCATATTTCATGAAGCATGATAAATATGCCGAGCGTTGCAATGAAATTTTATGCGTTGTAGTTCATATACCTCATGAATCTTCAAAAATTAAATTCATTTCTTATATTTACATTATTTTTCTGTTGACTTGCCATATATTTTCACCATTTAAATGTCATTTTTAAAGCAAATCAGTGTGCATTATATGCCCTGCCCCGTTTTTTTATTACGTATTACAAGTGCGGCAAGTAACATAACATCGGCGGAGACTGTTTAACAATGGATTGTGTAAAATTTTGAGAATACCGAATATGAAAACATGATATTCATGCTGAATCCAGGTACATATGTAATGTAGATCATGAGAAAATATACAGCATTTTATTTTGTAAAGAATCATAGGGGAAATTTATTGGAAATGTAAATATATAAAAATAAACATACTGTATACAGGGAAATTTTTGTCCCCGTTTTATTTTCACCCCTTTGGCCCTACTTACGATTGGGCGAATTTAAAACGGGGCGAATTAAAAGAACACCGTATAATTTCTTATTTAAAACTGTGGTTGGGCGAATTTAAAATGGGGCAAAATTGTTTGCAAGTGTAAAAGGGTGAAAATTACACGGGGCGAAAATAACCCTGTATACAGTATTTTTAAAAACCCTGCCAATTGAGTGAGAGTATGCAATTTTTGATGTCCATGCAAGGCATGAAGACATGCTGGTCTGGTAAATTTGTCAGCTGGTAGCTAGATCCTAAAAGTTTTTGTCTAATACTAGATGATATGAGCTTCAACCAAAGTCATGTATCATATGTTTAGTTATATTCTGCTATTTAAACAGAGTAGTTTGAAGTGTAGGAATTTAGGCTGGACTGAGGACATCAGCCTAGATAGATCAGTGGTTAGAGCACCTCACTAGTAATACAGCTAGGTCCGGGGTTCGATTCCATTATAATATGTATTTACAAATTTTCAATGTCTTTTGTTCTACATTTGTTAGCCAGTGTGGGGGGCCTTGTTCTGGTTACATTGTATGTGCAAGTTAGTAATTCTTGGCAGGGCCCTTAGAACTTGTGTCTTCCAAGTTGAAGACTGTTTAAGGAGGGAGAAAACCAACTTATATATCAGGCTTTATGGACAGTGGAAATCGGCCTGGATGGCTCTGTGGTTAGAGCACCTGATGCAGATGCTGGGATCCCGGATTCGATTTCTGGTCCAGCCACATGTTTTCATTATATAAGTACATATGTATTTATGAATTTTCAATGTAACTGTTCACTTTATTAAATAAATGTGAATCATTTATTACATACAATGTATAATTTACATTATTATATATACATAGATCTATTGTACTGGAGTGGGTTTTTTATATAATAATTGTTTTTTTTTTTGTTTTTTAAACACACACACGGTTCTGGTTCTATTAGGTAGCACAAAATAATACAGTGAAAAGTACCCCACCACCTACATTTTCTATTTTGAACAGGTGCCCTTGCCAGTGAATATTTCCATCTGAACAAAATCAAACACATATGATTTAAATACTGTTAAGGTGGTCACATTTTGCATTATGATATGAAGATGTTCAATATATAAAAAAATGCAAATCAAAACGCCAAAAACTTCAATACGCTTAGACAAAATTGAGGAAATTCGAGCTAAACATGTTTTCTACTTTTGTCTTATTAAAAAAAAGGGTTTCAATCATTTAAAATGAAAACAATCACCTGCTAAGCATGCTTAGATAAAGATGCTAAACTTGAAAACGACTAAACAACTTATACCTATGTCAGAAGACTGACAAGGAAAACTCCTCCTTCTTTATGATTTTCGGAAGCCCTCTGAATTTAGAAAAGGCGTAAGAGGTTCCGATGAACAAATTCAAAACATCCGCATGCGCAATTAACCATTTTAAAGATGGCGGAAAGTTGAAAACTTTCAAAGAACAGAAAGAAATATGATTCTATTTCGGTAAAACCAGGCTACAAAGAATGAACCGATCAAAGTTGTACAATGCAACTCTACCTTTGAGTGTTGATGACAGGTATGCAATGTTTTTATTTTAAAATTTAGCCGAAAATTTTGGGTGAAAATGAGAAATTACACGAAATATTTTATGACACACCTTGGAGTTGGAAAATGATGCATCAGAATCGATCCGATCATTAGCATATTTTGCCAATATAACCGTTATTTAATTGTATTAGAAGATTCAAAGTCTACTGATACAAGATCAGCATTCGGGTGGAAACTCTCTGGTCTGGAAATAGCAGCTGCTAAACCGCCCCTTGTCAGATTTTTTGGGAATTTTTGGAAATATTCATTGTTCAAAATACTCATATTCACCTGTATTTGTAAATATTTCAAAACAAGAAGATGAATACCGTGTAGATCATGCAAAACCCTATGCCAAGCTTTAAATCTATGGTTTGCATATTGATTTTATATTTGATAAGTCACTTGCCAGGTGCAAGTTTGTGATAAAATTACAGATTTACACAAACTGAGTCGTACACAAAAAGTCCACTCGTACACAAATCAGAAGTCAACTCGTACACAAACTAATGTCATTCGTACATTGGTTTTCCTACATAATTTAAGGTATTGTTTTCTTCAGTGTACAAAAATTAAGTACACAAAGGTTTTTCTAACATTTCAATCTATTTTATGCCTGGTTTTCCATATGCGTTGATTTTTTTTTTAAGGTGTAATTATTATAGTTTGCAGTTAAGTGTAAAGTTTAATGTTATGTCACAATCTTTTTCGTCAGATGCATCCAGCGAAAACAATTCACATGATTGGACAACTCAAATTATCAAAATTGACACGGAAATATCTGTTATGCAACCAATCTGGATAAGTTTACCTATACCATATGCGTAGATTGATTTTTTTTGTACAAGATTCGCCCGATGTAATTATTATAAATCTGAGGCATCAACTGAACTCCTACACATTTTAGTTATTTAAATATATAATATTTTAAATAAGATGTCACAAGTTGACTTGTTCACCCCTAAAATTCAGTAGCCCCGGGCGTCTGGCAATGGTTATTTTTTATCCCTTCTCCCAATTCTAGGGCAGATGCTCTAACCACTGCGTCATGCAGGGGACCACTATTCATTGAATTTAGACTTTTTAGTCACATATTTACCTCAACAAATGCTCAAAGAATTACTCTGGATTTGCCCCTTTCAATTTGATAGTTGCATAGAAAAGTATTAAAATTTATTTCTGGTGTAAATTTAGCAACTATTAACAATGTCATGTACTTTTTATTTCACTGTATTAAAAATTACAAAGGCACAGTCTTTGAAATTGAAGACATAAGTACTATTATTGAGAGGTGCAAATTTGCATGTACAAATAGCAGTCTATGCGAAAGTCACCGATCGGTTTTTACCGAAAAGTCCGATGAAATTGGCTCTAGTACCGGTCCGTGTGACCGATTGTGATGAGGGCTTGTCCAAATGTAATTTAATAAGGCCAAATTAAAGTCTTTATAAATGAAAATTTTCAATGCACATGCTATCCTATTCTTTGAAATATCCATAATCTTATCCAATTTTTATGTACTTATTTACTGTCCAAAAACGATCGTTTTTTCTAACTTGAATTTCCTCTGTCCAGGGTTGTTAATGGTAAACACATGCAGTTTATAGGTCATGGAGTGCAATGTCCACTGAGAAAACGTAAGGATAATTTAAATTTATATTTATTTTGAATTTCTATCATAACTGCTAATATATGCAATTTTAAAGTAATATAAAATTAATTTTATACAAAATAATTATAGTAACCATAAAATTTTCTTTTTAAAAAATTATTTTTTTTAATTAATCACTTGTTACAAAAAAATTATAAATATTTAAGTTGGCTTGTCCTTTCACTCTGAATTTACCTTGTGTTAAATTTCACAGTGAGAATTAATATAGTTCCATAACCCTTGTATCACAGTCAGTGTCATAATGATGGTGGAGCCAAAGGAAAAAATTTATGCATATTCAATGGTATCTGAAATTTTATTTTTACTGTATATTCTAAAAAATTTATTTGACCGATAAATATGCTACCGATATTGAAGCTCTGACAGCTGAGTCCAATGACTGATAGCCTATCTGGTAGGGATAACTCTGTTGAGAGGTGCAAATTTGCATGTACAAATAATATCGGTATTGAAGCAGTCAAGCTCTGACAGCTGAGTCCAGTGAAATTAGCCTAAGGGATAAGATGATTCAGAGTCCAGTTGATTCGGTTGAATTTTGGTGTAATGCAAATTTAATAAAACCTCGACGAAGTCGGGATGCTTAGGTAAAGGTATACCCACAGAAAAAATGGTCGGCGTTAGCATGTCGGCGTCCTGGTAAATTTGTTATAGCAAAGTCATTAAACATGTCATTTATGTCTATGTTAAAGACCCTATCCCAAGACCAAACTTGTTAGATGAAGGCTATCTGAAAATAACTACAAGGACATTTTGGTGCTGTTATGTGATATAACTTTTTCAGATGAGTGACCAGGTTAAAGTTTTAAGAGCAGGTCCATTCCCAAGTAACTATAAGCCCTACCTGGAATAATCTTGCATGGATGATGCATCTAGGGATAGACACTACCAGACTTGCTTCGGATGCTGGATGTGACCTACATTTTCCAGATGAGTGACCAGGTTAAAGTTTTTGGAGCAGGTCCATTCCCAAAACAATAAAAATCATCAAACTTGCAAGGATGATGCATGCTAGGAAGATTTTGATACACAAGAAATACATGTATTATATTTGGATGTGACCTAGATTTTTCATCTGAGTGATCAGGGTAAAGTTTTTGGATCAGGTCAAAACCTGTTTATGGGTAAAATCGGACCATACTTGCACTGATGATGCATCTAGGGATGGACACTACCAGACTTGCTTCGGATGATGGATGTGACCTACATTTTCCAAATGATTGAATAGGTTAAAATTTTGGAGCAGATCCATTCCCAAATAACTATATAAGCCCTACCCGGACCAAACTTGCATGAATGATGCATCTAGGGATGGACACTACTAAATGAAATTTTGTATACTGAATTGACCTACATTTTGGAGCAGGTCCATTCTCAAGCAACTATAAGCTCTACCCGGACCAAACTTGCATGGATGATGCATCTAGTAATAGACACTACCGGACTTGCTTCAGATGCTGGATATGACCTAGTTTTTGGAACAGGTCAATCCCCAGTGAACTTTAAGACTTGCTTGAATATTATTGTCAAGATAAATTCTAACTATTAAGAAAATATGATGTGAGATTTGCATTACTTATACTGATAACATTCATCGAGGTGAGCTTCGTAATCTTTGATTACCTATGTTTTTCAATTCTGGATTGATGCATCATTTGAACAGTATGAATTGTGATGCACTGAAATTTTCGGTACACCATGCAAACCAAAATAAAACAGTAAAAGTCATCGAAGTTTTCATCATCTTAATGATTGATGCTAGGGAGATTTTGATACACAAGAAATATTGTATTTGGCAAGCTTGAAAAGACTTTGCTCATCTGCATAAAAAAAATCATTTGTTGTAGAAAATTGTAAAAGATCCTCTGATTTTCAGTTGAAAAACCCAGGGACATATAACATTAATGATAAGTGCATTTGATTATCCCCTCGTAACAGAGTTTGAGGGGATGAAGTAATCCACCAAGTTTCCATTCAATTTCTTCACAACTGCTGCACATACTGAAAAGAAGTTTGGTATACAGATTTATCCTAAAAATATCTAGGTCAAGTTCTGTTTTTGGTATGATCACATCATTTTTGACAGAGTTATACCCTTTGGGACTTAGAAAAATCCCAATTATTTACAATTTTTTTGCTCATTTTCTTTGCAGAGAATGCACATATTGAAATTAAATTTACTATAGCTATACAGATTTATCAGATGAATATCTAGGTCAGGTTTTCTTTTGGGTACAATTGCACCATTTTTGACAGAGTTATGCTCCTTGAACTTAGGAAAATTCCATTTAATTGCAGTTTCTGTTCTTTTTCTTTGCAGAGGTTGCACAAACTGAAATGAAATTTGCCCGAAATTTGGTTTGTAGATTTATCATATGAATATCTAAGTGAAGTTCTGTTATGGGTACGATCGCATCATTTTTGATAGAGTTATGCCCTTTTGGACTTAAAAAAATTCCAATTATTTGGGTGAGGGGACATACCCAAGTGTTTTTAAAAAAAATCTCGTTTTTTATGTGACTTAATTAAGTTATTCCTTGGGTCCATTTCATGCCAGACACCTTCATCGCTTGTCATGTTCTTTCATAATGACTTTATGTACTATAGGAGTGTTACTGGTCAGCTGTTTAACCGAGATCATTTCTTGGTTATTGATCTGAACACAGGCACCCTGCAGAGTCCTTGGCATTTAGACACCAGCACATATAATTTCATACATACACATACCACTGGCACATTGAATGAGATAGCCCAATTACCAGCAACATAGATTATAAGACATTGGTTATCATCCTGTACTTGGCTTCAGCAACACAAGGGGTTACCCAATCATCAACCGCCAAGAATCGAGAACTATTTATATCTTTTTGGCTGATGTGTGTGTGTGTAAAACTCTTGTGTCATTCAATTGAGAATATCCTGTGAAAAAAATTTAAAGGAGTGAAGAATGTATTTCCTGTAGGCTTGTATCAAGTTAAAATAGTGTACACATGTGTTTGTGATTCAGTAGTTACTGATAGTGATGTAAAACGAATTAATTCTGGGAATTACGTAGTAAATACAGGGATATTTTCCTAGAAGTTAAGGTTCGTGTGTTTTGGTAATTGATATTGACAGTAGGAATGCTATTCCATTCATATTTTAACCACTCCTGTAGCATGTAAGTTTCAGTATCTTGTTAGTTTCATGTACATGTGGCCAGTTTGTTTACAGTACATGTATAGTTTTATCTGGGTCAGGCTCCCTGGTGTTATCTGCTTCAGACATCAAGTTTCTTTGTGAGGAAAGAGAGATCCAGTATTTCTAATCTATTGCCAGTCCCCCCTAATTTCCTGATAATGGTTTAATTTAGCTTGGTGTGAAACCCAATAAAAAAAGTTCCGATGGGAAAAAAAGTTTCTTTAGACAGATTTGGTGATGGTAGTCTAATTTTCAGGGAGGAATGGAGAGGGATTCATAAAAAATTCACAAAGGTGATGGAGTATTAAATGGTACAAAGTATACTGTTTTGTTTTTGAGAGTATAAGAATGGGTATTAATTTGGGAATGACTTGGCATGTGGCTCGGCTTTTAATATGGCTGATTGAGATCACCGGATCACAATAGATGTAAGCTGATACTGTCAGGAGATACTGTCAATTTGGCAATATGGGGGCCTAGTGCCACGATCAAACCGTTGTCATGTGTCATTGGCAGACTTTAGCACATGGCTTTGTTTCAAATAAAAACATGATTTCAAAGATTAATCTGGAGGTCTTAAGAAATCTATTTCCAAAATAATATTATCAAAGTAATGAAATATTTGAAGTTAAATGGTGTCATAACATTACGCATGTGATCATTGGGACTGATCGTGTGAAAAATGTAATTATAACAAGTTGGAGAACGAAATTGAACATTGCTTATTAATTATGGACAGATGGTGTCATCTGGGAAAAGACAACTTACGATAGAAGACAAAAAAAAAATCAATTGTGTGCAATGCATGTTAGAAAAGACAAAGGTTATTTTCCAAGGATGGACAAAGCAGGAAATATTTAGCTGATGACTGCTTGCAACTTCCTATACAATGTCAAGGACACTTGAAACTTCATTGTGTGTCTAGTTTGTAAACGCGTCTCAGATGTAATTTAACACGTAGGAATGATAAGTTCTGTATCATGGTAGGGATTAAGGTAGGATAGAAATCATATATTTGTGATTCTTTGTGTTATATTATTGTATTTTGTCAATTGTTACAAATTTTCTTATGATGATGCTCACGAAGTACGTGATTTTGTGTGTGGGTGTCATGTGGCAAGGTTCGCAATGAGTTTAAACTAAGCATACAGTTTTTATCTTTTCTAAGTCTGGCTTTATTTGAAGTTGAAACTTCTCAGAATTATGTAACATGCTGAATGGCAGTTGTGGGGTTTTATTGATTGCGTTTTGATGTAGAAGAATAAGACTTCTCTGATTTCTGATTATTATTGTTTGAGCCACTGCTTTCAGATAGATGATTTTCTCATAAATTCACTAAATAACACTGATTTAGTAGTTGATTTCACCCCAAAATATTAAGGAATGTTAGGAAATACCTAGAAAATTACCTCTTTAATGAACTTAACATGAGATTGTCAGTAGTTTTCTGTATCAATTTCATATAATTACATTGACTGAGAATTTATTAAGAAATCATAAAGTGTTTTAAAACACCAAATTCACTGCAGCATAGATCTAGTATGCAATGAGGTGCAAAAACTAAAAGTAGATTTTCAAATCTTGCACATTGTCAGGAACAATTCTTTTTTTCTACACTCCAGTTGCTCTTTTGTTTTTTTAATATTGCATAATTATTTCTGCACAGAAATGTTTTAAGTTTCTTGTGTCTTTTGTAGCTTGAACACGGATAAATTACAGATGGATCTAAACTCTGGACCCTACCTAGAGTACCCCGATGGGACGGTGCCAAGTAAGTAGGAAAAATTGTTCTATATTAACTATTAATAGTACAAAACTATTTATTATTAGGTTACTATCATGTGATGAAGTGATTTTGAATATATTGACTAGGTCTCTTTGCATATGGGGTAAAACCTTCATCCTAAAAACATAAAATGGCCTGTGTGTTTCTGTGTGTAAAATTGTAAATACATAGTACATAAAAGTATTTTTGTTTTGAAGGATTAAGAATCTTTAGATAGTATCTTGAAGTTTAATTTTGGAAATTATTTTACACAATGAAATAACCATATTTTCAATATTACATTTTTCTTTCTGATATTTTTTTCCTCAGTGGTAACAAAGATGAACACAGGGCGAATGTCACCAGTTCGGTCCAGGACCATGAAGGAATATGACACAGTAAGATAGCAAATCGCTAATTATCAAGTCTTTACATGTTATATAAGGGTCCATATCTCTTTTTTCTGCATAAGTCTCTCATTAAAAAAAATGCTGTTAGATAAATTATTAATGGAAATATATCAAGGTTATGATGATGCCTAAAGTTGAATGCCTTAATTTTTTTAAGAAACCGAGATAAAATGGACAATAAGCATTAATTAAAAGATTTTGTAATTTACAGAACGTAACTTGTGTACAATCAATGGATGAAAAAAGAAAGAGATACTATCTGCAATGGTTGATCAAAATTTCCTTTTTCCCTCCCTTAAAAACAGCAAATAACAGACCTGAAGAAGGAGAACTTTAATTTAAAACTGAGGATTTATTTTATGGAGGAGAGAATGCAACAGAGGCTTGGAGATGGGGACGATGTGTTCAAAATTGTAAGGATTTTTTTTTGTTTTTGAGAAAATTTGTGTCCTGACAATTCATAAAGGCTATTTAGAAGAAGAATCATGCACATGTCTTTAACTAGTTTAAGAAAAGGAATTTTTGCAGAAAATGATGCTAACTTAAATGTCTGTATTTGTAGAATATTGAACTGAAAGTAGAGGTGGAGACTTTAAAGAAGGAACTGAAAGAAAAACAAGAATTATTGAAAAAGGCCTCGTAAGTATTCTATTTGTTAATTGTTGGTTAGTTGATTCTTCTGATAATTCTGTATTGTTAAACATGTTAAATGTAAGAGATACTTTCAAAAAGGAAAAAGATCAGTGATTGGGAAGGGCTTGCACCACGCACCATAGTCGCAAGTGAAAAATGGTGCATTAAATCAATCAATCATGGCGCCAAGGTGCACATTCAATTTTTAGCGATGTTATATTGAAATATTTTGCGTACGACTTTCTTACTTGTTTTACTTTCGTTTTAAATGCAGTCAATTTAAAACAACAAATCTCATTGGTTGAACCCCATCAAAAAATACCTCCGGTTAAACGAAACACTTACATTAGGTACACTACTTCATTCATTTGTATGTTAGGGTTGTTCCCTTTCCAAAACTGTCGTAATTTTTAACACAAAATACGGGTCAATTATATTCTATGCGAGTTCCTTTAAATTTGCTGCATTGCATATGTTAAAAATCAGTTTGGGTAATTAAAACATTTTTTCTCGTATGTCATATTTGTTTGTCACTTTGTTATTTCTTAAAATGGCCCTTCAGATTATATTGATGGCCCATTTCTGGCCCATCAAACATGTTGTAAGAGATTGACCATTTTGGCCTTCCCAATCACTGAAAGATTTTGCATCAGCTGTGAATTTTGCCTGTGATCAAAGTCATTATCTCCTATCTGTAAACATGGTAAAAAAAAATTCAGAATATTATCAATCAAGAAAAAATATAAGGATAGACGAAGTCATTTTATTCTATTTTCCCTCTAGGGAAGCCATAGAAACATTGTCCACCAAACGTGAAGAAGACTTGCAAGAAATGAGACGAGAAATGGAGGAAGAAATGAGCGAGGTCAGGCAGAAACTGGAGGAGGAAGTGGAGTGTAAAAAGAAGGTGACAAGAGATCGAGAGATTATGCAGAAAAAAATTTTTTGTTGGGCCTGATTAATGTCTTGCTTTATTGATTAATGATTATGTTGTTCCTGAAATGACTCTTGCATTTTAGATGGCGAGATTATTTCTGTTAATTTGTTTTGCTCTGTTGATTTTTTTTATTATATATGAATTATCATAATTGAACAATTTGATGTTGAAATGAACCATTAATTATTTATTATGTAATAACAACCCAGAAAAGGATCCAAAAGATAAGAGGATACCTGCGAATTGATAACAGTGTTTGAGTAGTTTATATTTAATTTCTGTGATTTTCTACTTTTTCCCATCATTTCCTGCCTTTTTCCCATCATTTCTTGATTTTTTCCCATCAGGAGGTGGAAGCTTCCCAGAAGTCCCTACAGGAAGCTACCCATCAGCTGGCTGACCTGGAGAACCGGAATGAACAACTCCTGATGGAGATCCGGCATCTGGAACAGTCCAAAGAAATCCAGATGCAGGTAGGTCTTATTAGAGAAAAAAAGACAGAAAGTAGGCTGTAATAGAAAAAAATTAAAATGAATTCTAGGAAAATTGACAAAATAAGCAAGGAATGATATTGGAGTATATGAAATATTTTAGAAATGGTGAAGATATTTATAAATGGAAAAGATATACATGGTGTTCTTAATAAATTAAGAGAATTAAAGTGCAGAGAATTAAAGTTAATCACATTTTTATAATTCATTGCTTCGATTTTCTCTACTTTTAGTCATTAAAGGAAGATTTGGATGCACAAAGAAGGTAAGATTATTTTTTAAGAAAGCCAATTCAAAGTTGTTGTATTTGTCATTTGTGGTGGCATGGAGATTTGAATATATTTTTTTTTCATTTTGAAGGGAGCTGGAAGCTCAAATTGAAGAGAATCAGAAAAACTTGGGGCAGGCAGACCATCTTCAGAGGATGAAAGAGGACCTTGAGGAAAAGGTTGAAATGTTAGAGAAGGAGTTGTCACGCAAAGATCGGGATATGGAGGTTGGTACACAATTGTGGATAGTGTATACTCTGTGTACAAAACTCACTGCATTTTAGAAAGATGTGGTTCATTCTTCACTAGGTGCATGAAAAGTTTTTAGCCACATTATGATGTAAAGATCATTTCATTGTTCTGCAGAGTTTTTGATTTTAAAATCTGTATTAATTATAAAGTGCATTTTTTATGCAAATAAAAATTTTATTGTGACACACTTTAACATAAAGAAAAAATAATTTCAAGAGTTTAGAACCACTATAACTTAACCTGAATCTCTCTCAACATCTGTTTAGTGGAGTAACTCATTGTGTTGAATAACTTAGGATAATAGAAATGAGTTGCTGGTTTGACAATCTTTTAACCATGTTAACTGGGAATGAAAAATATTTGTTTTTCTTATTTTAATTTTTATATTGATGCTATAATAATGTATAGGACCACATTGTCAGGAATTGAAATAAATGTCATTGAATGTTTCCATGTGAATGTGATATTGTAGATAGTTCTCTTTCCTCCATGCCCAGCCATGGTCATTTCCGATCATCACTGATCATGTTTGTTTTTCTTTTCTCTCTGGCATGCAGCATTTGTCTTGTATTGTCAAAGACACCACACAGGTAGAAAGTGAGTCCTTCCTGGCCCCCCGCCATCTACAGGTGGGTCTCAGTCATTAACGCTAGAATTAATTACCAAAGGTAGATGGGCCTTACCTTGCACCCACTAACACTCACAGTAGAGGAATCCTATCTAACATTGCAGTAGACATGATCACTTATTGACACCTTACTATTTATGTTACATATATTATTTACAAATCCTGTGTATTCATTTTCAGTGTTTATCTAAGCAAGAATCTGATTTCATCAATTTGTATTATTTATATGTAATTTGCAATGTTTCCTATATGGTACTTTTTATGCAGATTGTCTACTTAACCAAATTGACAATTTTTAAAATAAAGTTAGGTGTGTATTTTATTGATGAACAAAAAAAATTAAACTAAAACTTGTCATGCATTGCAATGGAATTGAATTTAAAAAATGGAAATATATGAATATTTGAAGAGTAGCTTTTGTTTAACAGAAACAAAAGGAAAAAAAGTTTTTTTTTAAATCTCAGAATATTAGAAATTTTATTTCAAGAACAGGGTACAATGTTTTAAACTTTGTTTCACAGTATTATTACCGGTATTTTAATAATCAAATATTCATGCTTCAATAATTTGATTTTCCTTTTTTTCCAACACCCCTTCTGATATTACAACTAGAAAAGTTCACTTTTATATTGGTTGCATGAGTAGGTACGCTTTATATATTTCCTTCTGGATGATGTTGATTTTGGTTTGTGGTCTAAAGTCCTATTTTCTTTCTCCTTCCTCTTTTACACATTACTCTTTTGTATTGCCATTTCCTACATTAACAAGAATTTTTAGGTAGTGTTTAGTTTGTAACTTACCCATAAATTTCATAAAGAGGTAGTGGCAAGGTAGAAATTATTAGTTTTAAAGTTTACAGGTAATGTGTATGGCTGAAGTATAGTTACTTTTATTAGTTTGCTTTTTCACTTTAAGTCATTTTGAGCTCATCTCAACAAAAAGGAATCAAAATACTACAAACATTAGTATGTCAGGTTATAATCATTTTTTGAAAAGTAACATTTAGTCCTGTTTGTGAACAATGCTTGATTCAGATTAAAATGAGATGTAAGTTTGTCTTTTCAACAAAGGTTTATCCTGAGATTTTTACTAAAATTTTGCAATGATTTTAAATAAAAAGTCATAATTTTTCTTACAAATATGCTAAACACAAAATTTCATTTTTTGAAATTTTTATGTACATAAAATTACCATGTCAATCCATACATAAAAAATGCAATTGTAATTTGAAAGATTAACAAATAAATGAATTATTTCATTTGGAATGTAAAACCGGTTTGCCTTGTCTATGCTATATTTGTTACCGGTATACCGATAAAATCGCACATACCTACTATATGCAATATTTGTTGAGATGAGCTATGTAGTAGTTTTTAAACTCAGAAGAATGGAAAAAGTCAATGCTTTTAATGCTGTTTTTTCAGTGATCACTGCTAATTTGTAGTTAGCATGCATGATTGCATATTGGTACATGTGTTTAGAAATTTCAGTTTTAAATGCACAATATTAATTTGGAAAAAGATAGAGAAATAATTTGTGTCTAAAATCCAAATCTTTGCTCTTTGTCAGGATGAGGTGGATGATCAGAGATCTGAATTAGAAACTTTGAAAACTAAAGTGGAGGATCTGAAGGAAGATGCCAACAAAAAGAATGAAATGATTGGAGTAAGTATGGCATCTTCATATCCATAAGGAATGATTATACTTTGGTGGAGGGGGAAGTAAATTCTTTGAAAAAAGAAGCACATGGAATTTATTTTAATTTACAGATACATGTAACTGTGAACTCATTTAGGACAAAGAAATTCAGAGAAACTAAGTTAGCATATAGTTTGTGAGTTATGTCACTTTCTCATCAACTAAATTTTGATAAAGAAATTGAATTACCTTGCAGAAACTTGAAGATCTGTTGAAAGCAAATGAAGAAGAAAAGAAAGTAAGTGTTGATTTTTCCTGTCCAGAGAATATGTTCCTTATGATTTTCCCTAAGAATTTTTGATTGAAGTATTCCTACTTTTTGAAGATTTCTAAAACAAATTAGTGGTATATTACAAGGCATTTGCACAAGCTTCTAAAAGATGGTATTTCTTGAAAACCCTTGAAAATTTTAGCATATGTATTTTTAAGACATTTTAGAACCATTTCAGATTTCAGAAAATGACAAAAATTATAATTTTTTTTGTAAATTTTGAAGAAAAAAAAATTAAAGAACATAAACACTAAAAATGTATACCTGAAATGACTTGGATGTTGTGTGATAGCCATGAATAGTTTAAAATGTTGCGTTGTTATCTCTAGGATGCTCTGAAGAAATTAAAAGAGGCAGACAACAAATTAAAAAAGCATGAAGACTTACAGCCAGTGTGGGACTCCACTGTTAAAGGTCTACATCAGGACCTCAGGAAGAGAAATAAAGAGGTCAGTGGTCAATCGATACTGTTGAATCATTTTAATTTAGGGGGGGGAGTTAATGTTCTTGGGCAACCAAAATTTTACTGGTTTGCAAGGATAATAGTTTGAGAGTGATTCCTTTATGCAGAAGATTCAATAAACTGATACATTGACTAAATATTTCATTTATGAGGTTTTGAACTTGGTGGAAAATTGTGGATGATCCACATAATCCAGGTGCATTGTTCCCCTGCAATGATGATTCCACATTACATAAATTGTATAATGAGAAGAAATGTCTTGTATGACTAGGATTTTTTTTCTCCTAGACTATTCTACATATACCTTATAATAAAAAATACATGAAATAAAATAAGTAAAATATCTTTCAAAAATGCAGAAATCATTTTGTTTGTATACATTTCTAATGCTGTGATACTTTCCCTTTTACAGGGTTTACTTTTTAATTTAACATATTTGGAAATTCAGGTACCAGCACATTTTAGGTGAAAATAATGTGAATTGCACAAATTTCAGATTTGTTGAAGTGCGTTGCACAATTTTGTGATATGGTCATTAAGAGTTATTCCCCTTAGGTTGCTTCCTAGAAAATGATAATTTATTTTGCTAAAAAATGCTATTCCACGGTGGTTATGATTGTGTGGACACAATATCTTAGTAATTTATTTTGCTAAAAAATGATATTCCACTGTGGTTATGATTGTGTGGACACAATATCTTAGTAAAGTTGACTGTTGAATTTTCGGTTTTATCACAACTGAAAGACGTTTCCTGATTATAGCTACATCTTATGTTCATTTATCACATCATTTAAATGTATTATGTCCAACACAATTAAGACATAATGCAAGAATATAAATATGGTTACTAATACAGATCATGCTGTTAAAGCTAACTTATGTTCAATATTTCTAAACTGATTCAAAAAATTAAACATTTTCCCAATAAATGTCTACATGCATATCAGTTTCTACAATGTAATCATTTCCGACAATTTTGAGATTCTAGGGTGAAGATGGGACTTGGGTTTATTTTGAGCATGATATTGCAGAGATATATTGTTAGTGGTTTCTGATGTTATGGAGTCAAAAAAAGAGAGAATTCTACAGCATGTTTAAGATGTTATATATAACGTTTCATAAAATTCATCATAAACCTTACCTGAAGTTGTTAGCAACGTGCAAACGCAGATGTATCTGAGAATAGAAAGTAGGCACAATTTATATAATGAAACTTTTTTTCATTTAAGCCATATCAAATTTACTGAGATAATTATTTGATCATGATATTTCTATCATCTAACAGGTCGATGACTTGAAGGATAAACTAGAGAGAAAGGAAGAGGAGCTCAGACAGTGTAAGGATGAACTCCACACCCTGTCTGTTCAGAAACAGAAGGTAGGGTCCCCCTCATGTTGTGTGATGATGTGCTGTGTTTGTTTGAATTGCAGTGATTTTTAAATTGATCTTAAAGTTTTCTTATTTGTGTGAGGTTGTCATTTGCATTGTTTCTGAAATATGTTTCAATTGATTTTTTTTGGATGGGGGGTAGGGGGAGGGGGGGGGGTGGGAGGGTGGGATAAAGATGGGCTTTTAAACAAAAGAAAATGATATTAAGTTTTTGATAAGTAGAGTTATGGACATGCATTTTAGTGTACTTTAGAGTTATTGCATGACTGTGTAGGCTAATGTATAGTATGAAATGCAAGAATAGTATGTATGCATGTCTGATGTACAAAATACTTGATCTTCTTTTCCAAAAACATCTGATCTCCAAACTTTTAAAACAAGATTTTAAGAACAATGGCAGAAGGAGGGGATCAAAAGTATATTATCTGTAAAATTATTACAATCAACTATACACATTAAAAGCATTTGAAAGTGTTTAATCATTGCCTAAAAAATCTGTATGATTGTACTTAGCGGGGAAAAGAGGGTATAAGAGCCCTGGAGAGGTGCTAGTGAATTGTTTTTACTAGAGATTACTAGTTATAACAGAAGAAAAAGAATAGCAGTTAGCACTTTAAATGAGAGTAATCCGCCTTCGACTGACCTTTGTTTAAAATCAACTTCACCGGGGTATAAAATGCAATTAAAATGTCTTTGTTGTCTTGCGAGTTTAACTTTTTCCTCAATATAGAAAGAAAACATTTAAAAGCCGTGGATTACTCTATCGTGGGGATTTTTGTCCAATTTGAATTTCTTATTTTGTATTTTTTGTGTATTGATGAAAGAGCACCTTCTCTTTTGTGTGTTAATTTGTAAAAATAGACGAATGCTTTGATCTCCTGCATTTAGTGAAAATATTGAAAACTCATTGTTGATACTTTTACCTACTGGTACTTTTTGGGTGCAAATGAATGAGAATAATATTTTGAAGATGTTTATTGAACAGGCTGATGAAACCCTTTCTTCTTACTAAAATGCAGTGATTTCATAATTAACTGAAAAGACCCATGCAAATGTTTTTATTTTGTTGACATTGAATTCAACCTGCATTTTTAAACAATCCTTTTTATTGAGAGCTACAATTACAGACCTGTTTACTCTTATGATTTCACTGTATTTTGTATGGATTTTTAGTATAAAATACGTCTCACATTTTGTTATTATGAAAATACGATCACAATAACTTGACAAGCCCACAAAAACTGTTGATAATATAAGAAGTTTTTAGATATGCAGACAAATCTAAAATAAATCAGATTAATTCATGTGAAATTTTGCATGCAATTCGTATGAAAAGAGATCAAAATAGGAATCATCAATATTCTGAATTTCACATGAGTAAATTCATATGAGACAAATTTATCTGTATAAACCACCATAGGAGAATGTGTAAACACTGAATAAAAGAGCATGACTAATTACTTGAGTTGTTTTATAGCGTTTGTTTGTAATTGATGTTTTTCTGATTTGTTTTGTTTTCTTTGTGTGTTTTGTTTACTAATTAGGAGGTAGACAAACAGCATGAGGACCTCACGTTTTTAGAAGACAGTTTGTCCAGCATGAAACTGCATCTCAAAGAACGGGAGCTGGAAGTCGAGGTAGCCATTTTTTTTTCTGTTTCATGAGCTCTGAACACTCGGGTACAAGTCTCGGGTGACATGTACTGAAGTTGTATATAAGAGCTAGAATTAAACGTAGTATATACATTGTACATGTATTTTGATGTATGATGGTTCTTTCTGCTATTTTAGGATACATTTTAATTTCTGGCAAAGACTAGGTGATATTTAATACAGTTTTAATTTATTATTAGAATGGTCACTATGGGAGTATGTGCTTGAAATAGCCATATTCACAGTGATATTGATGAAAAATAATACAAAAATATGAGAAAATTAAATTGATTCAGATAATATTTTCAGCACTTTTTTTTTTTTAATGTGGAGTCAAAATCTTTATTATACTAGTATAGACTATAAAATATTGTGGATTTCATTTACTGTGAACATTTGAGAGAGAAATTAGGTGTAAAAGAATTTATCCAAATTCAGGAAAGAGTGACAATTTAGATGTTCAATATGAATTTTGAATTGTCTTTGAATAGAATAATAGAATAAATGTTATTTTTTGTTGGTTTATGACAAATAGTAGACTGTTGATCATACAATGTACATGTTTATGTTGATATATGATTTTGCTTCCACCTTTCAAAACAAATCAAAGGTCTAGAGTGCCATCACTACTTGGGAGGGATATATCCACAGCCATTTAACAGATGCACTATCTATCAGGCTCAAATAAATGGGATTTATAAACCAAACTATTTGATGTTAATCAAGTGATACTTTAAAGGTTCAGGAAGATTTTTAAATTCTGCACCAAATTCTACAGAGTTAATTGTCCAGTTTGTCTGATCTTTACACGCCCCTATGGCACGCGTCAGATATACACACGATAGGGTATTGGGACGTTCAATGGGAAGCGTATGGGCAGTTGAACCTCAAATAAAAGAAGCTCTTCGGAAATTTCAGCAAATGATAATAGACTTGTAGGGTCACAATAGGATGCTTTTGAAGACATGCGATATAGTCCTCAATAGATATCAGGTTTAATTGATGTGTATTGCGCGGTTGGAAGTATAATATTTGGTAAACACCTAAGCGTCAAGGCATCATTTGGTCGATTTAAGTACACCTTGATGAGCAAGGGGGGATTAAGATTGACTTGTGGGCTTATTTTTCGGTGATTTATTGCTGAATTTGTATTAACTTTTTTGAACTTTGGAGCAATTTGCTGAAAGACACACTGCCAAAACTGCATCAAACATGACGAAAATATGAACAAAGTAGTGCATAAATTTTCTCAGTGGGATAAAATTCTTTAATTTAATTAATCACTGGATTTTAAATGTTAAGGTTTGGCTTTTTTGTGTTTTATGTTCAAGTGATTTTTTACTTGAACTTCAAAAGTTCGTGGATGGAAAAATTAAAACTAGAAAATTCTTAAAAGTGCAAAGAAATGCTGGATGCTAGATTCGAAGTCTTTGATTAAATACGTGGTAGAATTAAACATCAATGATATTTGTTATTTGAGGGGGGATTTGATTGTTAATCTCTTAAATACCCATAAGAAATGGAATATTTTTGAAAAAATTGATGAAGTTCCAGGGACTAAGACATAAAAATTTTATATAGCTAATAAAATTTGGCTGATATTTCTCCTGTTTTAAAATATTTCTGGCCTCCTAATCCATTTAATTCTTTCCATGATGTTTTAATATTATTTTCCCCAAATTTATTAGTCTTTTAGCTTGTGTTTTATTATCTTTTTCCCTTTTGGTAAAACGGCAAAGCATGATCCTATTATAATTCTGTGTATTGACCTTTCAGCCAAATTAACTTTATTGACCCAAAAGGTGTAATTAAGTCGTCTTTATTGATATAAGGTGTTCATTCTTAAAATCAACTTTTATTCCGTGAAAGAGCTCCCTAGGGCCCGAGGGGAATTCATTGTGCGAGGTCTCGTTGATCCAGGGTTAGGGTAAACCGATGTCTACAGATACCTATAAGGAAATTGCCCTTTTAAATGAACTATCCAAAGGGGCTTGTGTATTAGCTAGTGTCAAATTGTTCAAAACAGATTGACTTAAAGCTTTATCAGTGTAATTGTTATTTAAAAGTTGGATTTTTATTTGGCTTGTCCTTTTTGGCGGGATGACATTATTTATTTTTATTTTATTGTCATATAATCTTGGAGTACAATTTTAAGGGGGCAAAAAATGAATGGAAAAAGATAATGGCTGGACCAAAAAATGTTCCAACAGCAATAAAAAGCAGAAACAAGCTTGCAAGGCTTTTAGCTTCTGAAGTCTGATTTAAGAATTTATGTCATCCTAAGGATTGCAGATTTTTTTTTTTGTACTGACATTCTGAGAGGATGCCAATCTATATGTTGCATTACCAGAATTAATTAACCATGGATTTTAAATGGGGAGACATTGCGTGGGATTCTAGTGAGGATAGTTCATGGGACTTTGGAGTAGAACAAACTTGGAATATGCACTCTGGAATTTTTGCTCCAAAGCAAAGTAAGGCTACAGTAGATAGTGACCTTAATGGAAGCAAACATATGGAACCACAATGGGCTTCTGAATTGTTAGAAGAAGATTCAGGCATTGAGGAAAAATTCCCATCAAATCTAAGTGATCCCAAATGGACTATTGATTCGAGTGGGACTTGGGATTCAAATCTAGACTGCGTAACCGATTTGTTCAGGGATTCTAATTTAGAGGAAATATGGACGAAGGAGTTGATAGAAGAGAGATTGGCTTTAGAAAAATTGACCAATGATTGTGCTGATTTTTCTTCACAGAATTTGCTGAAAACTCTGGGTAGGAAGGAGGGAGAATTAGAGGGATTCAAAGAGCTGCTGAACAAGGCAGAGACAGCACTAAGGCAGAGCGAAGATGCTGTGCAGGTAGGGGATTAGGCTTAAGGGGGAATGACACTCTGCTAAGGGAGATAACTCAGTAATCATTATAAATTTGCTTAATTCAATTTGACTTCATACTCTGAAACAAACATGATACTGAGAGAAAATTTTATTTCAAGTGAAGCAAGCAGAGGGCCATGTTCCCTTTTCAAACACTTTTGCAGAAAATAACTTGTTAGTTGTTTTGATAGCAATATAAGACCCTTTAGATTTCAGTTGTGTATTGTTTAGGAAAATAGTTTGAATCTGAATAAGTTAAATAAATGAAAGCTCTCTCTGATTTTTTTAAAATAAGATCTGAATGACATTTCCAGTGGCCAGCACTTTAGGCACATAAAGTTGTCAGGTCTGGCATTTTCTGTTAAAAATTTAATCTTAGTTTGTAAACAAATAATTTTAATTTTAATAAATAAATCAAAGAAAAGAACCCCTTTTGACATCTTTTGTTTAGGGCACATTGAAAAATGAAATCTTAGTTGGTAAATAATTGAATATTTATTTTAGCCTATTTGGATATTTAAAGTAAACAGAATTACATAGACTCATAGTCTACTTTATTTCTGTGACATTCATCAGTTTAAGCTTTCTGGATTTAATTTAGGATGGAATCATATATTTAATTGTTTGTATGTATAGAAATTTAAGTTTGGTGTTAGTTTACTGTGTTGATTAATCAACAATGATACTATGTACGTTTTACTCAAAGATGTTTTGTCCCTTTTGATAAAAACAAAGTCAATATTTTCTTAACTCTGTGGTTTACTAACTTGACTTCATAATTGCAAATAAATAGTGTGCTATAGTGAAAATTAATGTTAATGACATTTGATGTGGTCAGAAACCAGCCAATTCAAGCTTATGTGACCACTAGAGCTGCATTCTGGTCAGAGACTTAGAGTTTCGTGACGAGAATGTCTTTCAAATATATATTGTATGAATAAAGCCTATATGTAGTTTAGATACAAATTAATGCTGTTTGTTTCCTGTCAGCCAAAGAAAGTATTCCGTATAGATGAAATTTGAAATATAACAGATATCATGTTTATTCTTTACCACATGTGCAGGCATCTATGTATCTAATACAATATTACCAGAAGAAGAGTTGATGGCCATTTGAAATCTGAAGATACTATTAAATAGGACAGTGCCATGGAAAAATATTTTTACTTTAAAAGCTGGAAGTCATGCAGAGCTTTAGAATAGTTTTATCACACAATGGGAATTTTTTTTTGCTTTTCTCAGCTATTAAACATGTTAAAAAGGAGTGGAGGAAGATTCCAATAGAAGGCTGATTACAATCAAGAGATGGAGTTAGTTACATTTTCAGGAAAAAATATTTTAAAAGAAGACATTTGTATCTTATTGTGCGACAAAATTTGTATTTTTGAACTGTGTTCTATCTTCATCCTTGATATATTGACAGGACCTGCAGTGTCAGCTGAGGAAAGAGAAGGAAATAGCTTCAGAGGATTACAGATCTCAACATTTGAAGGTGTGTAAATTACATGTAATATTTACAGGTGTGTAAATAACGTATAACATGTACAAGTGTGTGTTACATGTCACATTTACAGATGTGTGTTACATGTAATATTTACAGATGTGTGCGCTGAGGGGGTAGGGGGCATAACAATTACAGGTGTGTTCGGGAGTTAAATGTAACATATATATACAGGTGTGGGTTGGTGGAAGTTACATGTAACATATACAGGTGTGGGTGAGTGGAAGTTACATGTAACTTATATAGGTGTGGATGGGTGGAAGTTACATGTAACATATGCAAGTGTGGGTGGGTGGAAGTTACATGTAACTTATGCAAGTGTGGGTGGGTGGAAGTTACATGTAACATACACAGGTGTGGATGGGTGGAAGTTACATGTAACATACACAGGTGTGGGTGGGTGGAAGTTACATGTAACATATACAGGTGTGGGTGGGTGGAAGTTACATGTAACATATACAGGCGGGGGTGGGTGGAAGTTACATTTAAGTTTGAGTATGTGTGTGGATTAAAGTTACATGTAACGTGCAGATTTGTGGTTGGGTGGAATATTTATATAACATTTACAGGTCTTTGCACGTGTGGGTAGGTAGAAGCTACAACATTCGTGTCTCTCTGGGGTAGGCTGGGGCCCTTTTATGTGATCATTTTAAGTTTTACATAAGAATATAAAGGGGAAGATCTACTGTTAAAGAACAGCAGGGCCATTAGTGACTCGGGTGAGTGATGTGGCGCAGAGTGTATACGGCGCGGATCTAAGAAGTCTGATTTTAATTAGATTGAATGGTGACGTGTTAGTAATATTGGAACAATAAATCATGTTAAGTTTTGTTTTATAATAAATCATCATGTACAGATTGTTTGAAAAATATTAATCATTGTGTGCATTAGACTGACATGATATTTTAATTTTCCTGTGAATTTTATGTGGGTGGACATATAATCTTTCAAAGTGTAATTACAGCCATCTTTAGCCATACATGTACGTATTTATTTGGGTGAATAACTGATTATTTGAAAATAATCTTCTAATAACATGCTTTCATCAAATGATATATAAACTCTATATATATTGATATTGTCCTCTCAGTTCAAGATTGATGACTTGGAGGCCCAGCTTCAAACCAAGGATAAGATCATACAACAGCTAACAGACAGTTTGAAGGATAAAGAGAGACAGATGCAGCAGTGTATGGAGATCTTCAGACCCACCCCACAGGTAAGGAGGGGATCCAATAATATAAAATGAAGCTCAAAACACAGGTAAGAAGAGGGATCCAACAAGGGCTGACAAATAGATTTTTAAGGCACTTGTCCAAAGGCAAGTACAGTACAAGCCGTTTAATTTAATACCTGTTTTATATCATAGGCCGTTTTTTATCATAGATATTTAAAACACAAAACCATTTCTTAATAATTCAATGTTAATTTCTTACGTTATTATCATAGGTAAAAGTGTGTACTTCAGTTACTATCATGAATGGATTTACAATATTTTTTTACACCTTTTTCACTCTGGAGACAATTAACAAAACAATAGATAACACCTGTCAACACCTGTGGCCCATGCACTGTCGCTTATCTATACACAATGGCTTGACTGAGGGGGATTAGTCACACTCCAGCGCATTTACCTGGAAGTTTTTGTGTGTGTGACACAGTACATTACACAACAACAGGAAGGTGGATCTAATTCTTCTTTTGTTTAATTGTTTAATTGTAAATTGATAATAAATGTGTTTTACCAAAATGTGTTGAATCTAAATTAAGACCATTTTACCCAATTGAGATTTTTTTGTTGCCTGTAAAATGGTCATAATTAATTACATTTATAAATTGTATTTATCAGAAGTGATGTTTTTTTTAACCAGCCTGTCCAAGCGTTTTTGATTTACATCAGTGTATCAATTAATTTAATTTCATTTTAAACGGCACCATTAAGTGTAATTAGACA
Source organism: Saccostrea cuccullata (assembly GCF_032062105.1). Lineage (NCBI taxonomy): Eukaryota > Metazoa > Mollusca > Bivalvia > Ostreida > Ostreidae > Saccostrea > Saccostrea cuccullata. Next base: position 842,326 of record NW_026940736.1, on the reverse strand, counting down.
AATGGATGCAAGGAAGAAAATAATTGGGCTTGTGTTTTAGAGAATTTTCCCTGAAAATAGCTGTGAAGGTTGAAAAAGATCATCAAAATTAAACAATTTTAATTCATGTTCTGTTTTGTTGTAACATAATTTTGATACCGTAAATATTGTGTAGTTGGTATATCAAGTTGTATTATGCTGAAATGTTGAACTAACATTTTTGTAACACAATGTTTTTTTCGATTGTACGTTTTTATATACTTTTTATAGATATAAGTTCTCTTTTTGTTTTGTGTTTCATTAAAACTGCATTTAAAAAAAAAAAACAAACGAATTATTAATAGATTGAATTGATCATAGAACTCTAAAAACGAAATAGATCAAAATGAAAGTTAACAAGTTTGACACACACGAGGGAGAAGTTCGGAGATTATTAAGCTTTACGAAAGTGCCTTTATTTATACAAAATGTTCTTAATCAGTACAGAAAAAAAGTAAAATGATATTTGCAACTTAACAAAATAAACCTAAAAATATGAAATTAATACTATAATACATATTTAATATAAAGTAAAAACGGCAGGCATTTTTTGCTATCAACTTTCCCAACCAGTGAATATTTTTCAGCTGTCATGGTTATAATCATAGTCGGTTATTATAAAGTTTTGGCCTGACAAATAAGCTATGATATTAAACGGCTTGTACTGTACTTGGTCAAAATTAACTTGCCCTAAATTTTTGCATGCCCTACCATAAACTAATATTGTACTTATAAATATTTCAAAAAAGAGGAAGACAAATATTGAGTATATCATGCAAGACCCTTTGCCCAGCTTTAAATGATCATGTGATTCACAAATTTAATATATTTTTGTATTTAAGGATTTGCCCATGGGCCAAATGAATTTAAAATTCATTCACATGCCCACTCCTAAAATTCACTAACCCCGGGCATCAGGCATTGGGATTTTTTTTAAAATTTTTGTGTGTGTGAAATCATTAATTTTATATGATTTAATTTTAATAGTAAAGAAAAAAATTTTAATTTTCAAAAGATGACTTCAGTACCCTGACTTTTTCAATGATTAATTTTTTTTCAACATTTTTTTTATTTTAATTTTTGATTCATTATTTGTTATAAAATATACTTTTTTTTGGATGGTAACTTTTTGCTGCCACTAGCCCGTGGGCTAGATACATGTTTTTAATTTTATACCCCTGGTAGTATATTTCTATTGTATCACCACCTTTTACTCTTTGTTTTTTAGAGAAGGAAAACGCTTTCTTTAACCTTACACAATATTTTCGTTCTTAAATTGTATCGTATTGAAAAAATTGAATTGTGACACAAGTATTCATTTATATGAATGAAAATATATGAGAATGAAGTTTTTGCCCTAGCACACAATCTTGCACAATTGCATGAAAATAAAGTACCCGGTATTCTCAAGTAAAGATTGATTGACAGTATCAACTATTTTGTTTTAGAATACAATCTCTGTTGATGCATACAACATAATTCGTAAATCTCTTGAGTCATTAAGCTCTGTTTTATAATGATCTCCCTAGTTCTACTAGTGTATTGACATAGCAGGAGATTTAGAGTCTGAGAGAATCAAACAAAATATTGCTGACATTATGAAAAGGCTTTTAGGTGAAACAGATGTTTGGAAACAAGAAATCAGAGTCACATTCCGATTCCAATGATTTTTAGAAGTTCAGAAATACTCCCTCACATTAACATTGTTAATTTTAGGAAATTATAAAAAAAAATTATTTAATGATTTTGCTCACAAATTAAATAACTGAATCTTATGGTTTGCTACAGTAACAAAATGACACTCCATAAATCTAGTAAGATATCTCTTAATATTGAAAAGAAGAGAAAATATGTAATATTGAGATTTGTTTTTCAATGTCAGGAGGCTTTGAATGAGAGGATGAAACTAGCGGATGACAAGGATGCTGAAATCCGACAACTGAGACGTGAGATTCGTGACAAAGAGCATGAGATGGAGCGAGCCAATCAGATGTTACTGACGGCAGAACAGACCATTGAGGTAATGGCAGTAAGAGTACAAATAAAAGAGGGGGGGGGGGGGTGAAGCTGAGTTTGTACACTGATGAATTATTGCTTTCAATATTTTAAATTAACACAAGAAAAAAAAATCTTGCCTCTGTTTTTTGTATATCTTGATTTTCACTGGAAAAAATAAAAGAATTTAATATTTTGATATCATGATATAACTTTCTGAGTCTTAGTCAAATACTGGGAATGAAAATTTTTGTTGATTTTTTTTAAAGAAAGATTGTGAAAATTGCGGAATTTATTCTCTTGCTAAGCAGTGAAATATATTGGGCATTACTATTTAAGGAATGAATAAATATTGAAATGGTGTGTCTTTCAGTGCCTTGAGAAAGAAGGAGATGAGAAAGACAAGACTTTAAAACAGCTGACAAACTCACTTAAGGCATCCCAGAAATCTCTACAGGTAAAAATGATTATCACTGCACCTCAACAAAATGTATCTCATCAATGGTGTTTTAATATTTAATGAATTTTCTTCTGAACTTCTGAGAGTTCCACATAAATAGGTCTGAGTTTACAAAAGAATTTTCTTTGCAGAATGTTTTATGCTTTAAATTTGTCCTAAATTTCTGGAATTTCAACACAAATATAAGTCTGTTTACAAGAGATTTTTTTCATTGCAGGATGCTTTAGAAGATCACAAAGAAGAGATAAAAAAGAAAGAAAATGAGATTGAAAGGTTGAAGAAAGGAATTAAACTTCCAGAAGCTGAACTCCAAGTATGTTTGTATTGAGGGTGATCAGAAATTTTTTTTTTTTTTTGCAGGAAAATCAGTAATAATGTGTATATTGCTGGATGAATTTCTTATTTCTCTGTCAAATTCTTCAGGAATCAGAAAATGCCGAGACATTGAACAGTTTGTTGAGGAAATTACGTGACAAGGATGAGGCTCTACTGAAACAAGCGGAGAAACACGACACTGAAATGAACAAGCTAGACAAGGAAATTCACAATCTCAAAACTGAGCTGGCTCAAGTCCAGAGGGAGCTGCAGGTAATCAGTCAGGAGGAGGTAACTCTTATATAGCCCGTGACTGGCCGTGAGAGAGTTAGCAAGGAGAGATAACTCTGTGTAACCTCCACTGAAAGTATCAGTAGGGATCACTGAGATACTGAAATTATAAAAAAGAATATCTAAGAGGGTTTTTAATTTAATTTTTACATAAGATATATTTGTATTTTACAGTCAGTGGAAAACAGGTGTGGTTGGTCTGAGAAAAGGAATCAAGACACTTTAGATGATTTGAGAGAGACACTTAAGGAAAAAGATAAAGTCATTGAGGTGACTTTGAATTTGGTTAATTAAATTATTTGGTTAATTAAATTAAGCTTCACTGTTCTATTAGAATTTTATATTTGTAGTAAATACAAAATTTCTTTTAATTTTGTTTTTCTTTCAAAAGTTTAATCTTGTCGTTTTTGAAATAATTTTTTTTTAATTCAAAATTCTGTTAATATTTTTTTTTCTGTGCACTTGATTTGAATTTGATGAATTTATATTGTAAAAAGTATATAATTTTCTTCTTTAAGGCCTTAGTTGCCAGTGGACAAGAGAAGGAGAGATTAATTGTTGATTTACGAGGTTTGCACTCAAACACAGACACTGTTAGCCTCCAGTTCCAGATAGAAAAACTCAAAAATGAACTTCAGGACAAAAATGGTATTAAACATTTCATTCTTTATTATAGCTCAGGTTTACAGGACCCATTTGAGTCAATGTTTTGAAAATTATACATAGCCATGTTAATCATCATTTAATTTGAGACAATATCATGAATCATCAAGATTAAGATGGAAACTGAAAATTTAAACCTATTTTTTAGCTCCACTGGTGAGAGACCAGAAGAGCTTATATGCGATAGTAAGGTGTCCCGTCTGTCTGTAAACAATTTTTCAAAAAGCTACTGCTCCTACAGTTTTGATCTGATTTAAATATTACTTGGCACACAGGTAGACTACACTAAGATACATAAAATAATGCATCGGATTTCGATTTTGGTGAACGGTGTTGCCATGGTTACTAAAAATAGAATTTTGTGTGAAATTCCTTTAAAACGCTACTCCTCCAACAGTTTTGATCTGATTTCAATATGATTTGGCACACAAGTAGACAACACTAAGATACATAAAATAGTGCATTGGTTTATGATTTCGATGAACGGTGTTGCCATGGTTACTAAAAATAGAATTTTCTGTGAAATTCCTTTAAAACGCTACTCCTTCTATAGTTTTGGTCTGATGGCAATGGCTTCTTTTCTCATTCTTTGTTATAAGTACAAACCAGTAGAGCTACAGTCTCGACAGAGACTTCTGGTTTGTTTTGTTTAATTGGTTTTAAAAAAATGTTCATGGTACACAAATCTGGCATATATGAAAATAGTGTTTGACCAACAAAATGAAAATTTTAGATTTACTCGATTCATGGACGTTTGATGAAAACGAACAAGTTATCAGTCGAAGAATAGAGAATCTTCAATCTGAGCTGGAAGCTGCAAGAGACGATCTTCAACAGGCTCTGAAGAGAGAAGAAATCTTAAGAAAGGAGTTGGTACGTTGTCAAATTCAAACCACAACAAAAAAATTATTTCCTAATCGCCGTCTCTTCTAAAAGTACATTTTAGTTATATAAGATATTAAGGAAGATTATTTGTAAGGATCAAGGAATAAGTTTATTATGTGGGCCAGGGAGGTAAAGTACAACTATTCCGGGTAGATATGTCAGTATGACTCCAGTGTCTTTAATTTGGGCAGATTGACCTTCCTTATTTAAGCTTGGTTTATTTTTAGGTGCAAAAAAGTACAAAGTATTGTTCTACAATGTACATGAATTTCTTTAAATAGGAATTTCTGTTTCACTGAAATGTTCTTGAGATCAAGGAATTACAGGGATAAGTAGTATGAGAGTAGATTTTTTTTTCATGTTCAGATATGTTAGAGCCTTTGAATTGATCTGATTTTTAATGTGATTTATAAAAATCTTTTAATCTTATCATCTGTATTGAGAAGGATCACTTGAAAACATTTCATGCAAATACCAAGACACTCATTTATTATCAGCAGCAAGACTAGCAAAAATGAATACAGTCTGCATATAAATCTATCACTTTATATTGTCTAAATGACACAGATGCACAAATTTTGTCATGGAAGAACAGCTTTGCATATATTGATGCCCAGCTGGACTTGCAAAATTTTTCCATAAATTAAAATTCAGATATTTGATAAAACTCTCTCAAGTCAACTAACATTACTGGTTGCAAAGTGTAACAAGCAAACGTTGGTCTTATTCTACTGGTCATTGCAAATATCCTGTAAATGTCTGGACATGATTGAATTGCCATAATAAAGTTTTAGCTTAAACCAACTTATATTACAATATAATATTTTATCTGGATCAAATTTGCATGGAAGGGCTGACAACTTTAACTAGCAACTGTATTTTGCTAATTTTACAGTGAGACTATGTAATGATGAGTGTAATTTATATACATGTATCTTGTTGAAAATTCAGTTGATTGGAGACTTTCACTTACAAATGACTTTTACCATAAAAAGCATTGTAATTTTAGATATCTTTTGTTTACATAGAATGATCTCAAACAGAAGGAAGGTCCAGCCCAAGTCAGAGGGGGAGAGAATCACAAAGTGGAGATAGAAGTACGTAACGTCTGTGAACATCACTCAGGCACCAGTCCAGGAAAGGCAGAGAATGTGTCAATAGAGGAAGGTCAAAAGGTCAGATTACACAGAAAATGCAAATAATTAAAAAAAAAAGATTTTTCTTTATATCTCGTTGTAAAAATTGTAATGTATATATACATGTATTTGTAATGAAATGAACAATTAGATTAAAACTGTTGCTTAAGATTTTGTGGCATTGTGTTGCACAGGGGGTTGAATAGCACTCTTAAAGCAAAAAAGTAAATAAAAATCATCATTGCAGTTGAAAGAAACTCTGGAAAAACAGCTCTCAGAGCTAAAACAGCTGGGTGATACAATAAAGAAAGAGAGACAGATCATCCTAAACTTGAATGAAAACGAACCCCAACTAAGTGGGTAAGTTTTTGTCTTTCTTTCTGGTTTTAGTTTTTAACATTGTAGTCAAGTGTCTGACCCTTTAAGTCTCTAAGTACATACACTTGTAAAAGTATAAAAAAAGAATTTATTATGTAACGTAAAATAGTTTGGATTAATTACATTGGGGGCAAGGTTGTGGCACCAGTTTGCGAAGGTGCCTCAATCCTGGGATAATCTGGGACACGTTTCAGGCGGTCATATGTCGTATTCATCACGTTTATTAGTTCTCCTGCACTTACACTAGACTCGTGCAGTTCTAATAGGATAATCATGGAGGTAAAAAAAATGTATTCTGTATTCATCACATTTTATTAAATACTATTGTTCAAGGCAATTCAAGTAAAAAAAATTTTGTCAGAGCAATTTGATTCTTCATTTTGTTGCACTGACACTGGAAACATGCAATTCTAATACATGTAGGCAGGGGTCCCACTGGACTGAAAATATTTTTCGCCACTTTTCGCGACAAAAGGAAATTTAAGGCATACTTACATCTGATTTCTCGACAATGCAATGCACTTTATGTTATTAAATTTTTTTTATTATCTTTATCACAGACATTGATTTAAAACTGTAATGTTTAAAGCTTATGGTAGTATCCATTTAAAAAAAGACTAATATTGGAATTATACAATTAATTTGATATTGAATTGATATAGCCAACTCTTGACAGAAAATGTCCTCTTGTTTATGTATATATATATATTTTTTTTTTGCCTGGGAAGGGAGGGGGGGGCGGCTACAGATCTAGTAAATATATATGACATTTTTTAAAAATGGAATTTTTAATCATTTCATTAATTAAGAAAAATGAGAAAAGAAGTATAATTACAAAGTAATGAAAATTAGGTTTAAAACTTGACTTTATTTCAACAAATTGGAGACTCCAGGGGCTAGTTTTACAAAAGAACTTACGACTAAGACCAAAAACTTAAAATGATTGTAAAATCTTTTTAAAATTAATAATTCTCTGAGAAACTGTTTGTGTAAAAATATCTTACCACATTCCTTTTAAAAGGTTTAAAATAATTTTCTGTATAATGTTAATTAAAAAGTTATAAGAAGAATTAACTTTGGTCTTAAGTCGTAAGTCCTTTTGTAAAACGGGCCCCAGTGTTTAATTATATGCAAGCTCATGTAATTGTAAATAATTGAGTGTAATTTACTAAGATAATTCTGTTTCCAAACCAATTTCTTTTTCACTCTTTGTCAGTTTATGGTATAATGTACACAATTTCAATTTTTATTAGGTAAAATTTGAAGTTATTCTTTACAATTTTTAGTCATGTTTCCCTATTTTCAGTAAAAAAAAAAAACGATCTACATAGATCCAGATTTTGTTGATAAAAATCTTTTATTTACTAACTTCATCTCCTAAAAACACTTTATCCCCCTTGTTTAATCCAAATTATATTCAAGCAATTTTGTAAGCCTTTATTGCTCCAGGCTAGTTACCTAGTCAGCTGTGTTCGTTCAAGCGAGACATGATTTCCTACATGTAGGTTTCAGTTTTCACACCTCTGCTGCATTAAATAAACAAAGGGACTTATCTGTATACATTGAATAAACAAAGGAGCTAACCAGGACTACACAAATTTTGTACATGGTACATCTAAAAAATTCATTTTCGACACTTATGAATTTCTTTTTGCCACTTTTGAAAAAAATTCGTAATTGGGGACAAATCACAGCTCGAGCACTGCATGTAGGTTAATCGTTGAGGTCAAAAACTAATTACATCTTCTTAAATACTATTTAGATCAATTCATTTTCAATTTTTAGCTCACCTGAGCTGAAAACTCAAGTGAGATTTTCTGATCAACCATTGTCCGCCAAGTCTTTACATCAGGGATCGAAATTAACTTTTTTAACCACAGGCTAATTTTAGCCTGTACATATAAAATCTACAGGCTAAAATGAAGATAAACAAGCTAAAATTAAAAGAAGGATTAAATGTCTTTTTCATGCTCATTTAAATCAATAATAATACAGGTCCTTCTATAGTAGGTCAGTACAGAATTAAGAACATCAATGTTTTTACATTAAAAAAAAGTAATCTGGCATAAAAAAAAACTAAAAAAAAACAACATTAAAATATATTTATTTCCTGTAATTCCTGTAACATTCCAAAAAAGAAAATCAATATGATCAAGGGTTGGTAGGTTGGGATTTTTTGCTACTGAATAATGGGGTCAAACATCCCGGACATAATTAACCAGGTGTGATATTTACAGCGGGCACCTAACATGGCTGCTAGCTGCAGAAAACGATCTTCAAAAAGTTATGGGAGAAATTATTTTGGTGTAAAACTAATGATTACTCTTTTTATCTATGGTAAATTTTGACAAGGTTAACACATTTTATATGTCAAGTAAAACTACAATGAAACATTTTTGTATAAATTGCATCAGCTGCTTGGGAAATGGTGACAGAATCAACCGAGGTTTACCGAATGCATTGTGACTCTTCAAATTTCAAAAAAGCAAGACGAATTAACAGAAAAATATGGATACAAGATTCAAAAATCACCACTCGCTAAAAATTTCGAGTGTCTTCTATTTTTACTCGCTGTTTTAAAAATCAACTCGCATTTTGCGAGTATTTCTCGCTAATTTCGAACCCTGCTACATCTGTCTCAGGGGTGTGCAATTACAAAAATAAATTACTAGCCCGTCGGGCAATGGCGGTAACAAAGTTACTAGCCCGAGGTTGCCAGTCACTAGCCCATTAACTACCAAAAACAATACATGTATAAGTATTACATAAAGGTTAAAAAAACATTTAAGTTGAAATAAATAAAACAGATAATGGTTTGGGCTTTGTAATTGTCAGGTACTCCCCCCATTTATATCGACTATAATTGTCACTGAGACGACTGGGGATAGGAACACACAATGCATATAGATTAAAACGAATTAAAAATTAAGATTTTACAGAAAAGTTAATTCGTACCTCAATTCAGTCGAGGTAAATATATGTTTACTTTCGTTTTAGATTTACTAGCCCAACGGGCTAACGCAGTATAGATTTAAGATAGCCCGACCTCTAAAATTGGTAGCCCCGGGCGTCGGGCGATGGTAATTGCACACCCCTGTGTCTTGTCTGTATGTCTGTCTATAAACTTTTCATATTTTCACAACTTCTCAATAACCACTAAGCCAAGAACCACTGAACCAGAAAAACTGAAACTGAAGTGGAAACATCCTTATGTAGTTTAGATTCTTAATTATTTAAATCATGACCCCTGAGGGAAGGATGGGGCCACAATAAGTTTTACATTGAATTATAAATGGAAAAATCTTAAAAGGTCTTCGCCTCAGGAACCGCTGTGTCAGAAAAGCTGAAAATTAAGTGGAAGCTTCCTAAAGTTGCCTAGGTTTTAAATTGTTCAAACCATGGCCCCCCGGGAGTAGGATGGGGCTACAATAAGTATTACAAGGAGAATATGTGGTGAAGAACATTAGAATAGCAGGGCTAAAGTTACTCAGGTGAGCTTTGTGGCCCATGGGACCTCCTGTTCCTGCTCTGACATAGGAAACGTGTAATTCTAATATGCTCATTGTTTTACAGAAGTCTTAATCCTCAGAGGGGTTAAAACAACTAACCCCATTTCAGGGTTTAATTGCAATTAAATCTGATTACAGTCTAAGTCGTGCATTCACTATATGACTCTGTATTAATTATAAACCAATTCTTATTACCCTCACCGGAGGGCAATAATAGTTAGAGGAACCTGTTGCCAGAATGATCACATTTTTATCAGGGAAAAACATGGTGCACTGGACATACCTCAAAATTTGAATATATTTCAACACTGACTTTTTATATACTACACAATTGTCAGATGAAAGACCACGATAGCATATAGATTTAAAGGACACTTAATGCAAAGAACTATATGCGGTATATTGCATATATTTGCCCCCACAAAAGTCAAATTTTGAAAACTTCCTGAAATGTGCTGAATTCAATAAATTGTATGAGAAATATAAATTAACAGAAAATATTATAGTGTCAAAGCAGTGTTTTCACAATTTTTGTTTTTAAGACGTCACAAACTAGTCCGATTTAATATCCTTTTTCAGAAAGAGGACAAAATGGACAAAATTTCAACAATTTTAGTGTTAAAATTTATAGAGCGCAAGTTTGTTTAGGAACAATATTGACATATTTCATTGATATTATCATTCTACACATTATATCAAAATATTGATCCTAACACACATGCGCTGTCTTTTACTCAAAATATCGACGAAATATGTACATTTTTCTGTAAAATTCATAAAAAACTGAAATTTACGTCATGTTTGTGACGTCATTACGTACATATGGCATTACTTATGAAAATATTCAGTGCTTTGAAGTAAGCATATACTCCCCTGTTTAAGAACTTAATGTTTGATTTGGGGGGCAAATATTGGTTATTACCGAATAAAGTTCTTTAGAAATAAGCTTACTGCAGGGAACTATATGACTATGTCAGTATGGGAGATCATTCTTAAATTAGCACAATCTTTGCTCTCTGCCTCAACTCTGTTTCTGCTCTTTAACTGTTGAAAATTTAGTATTTACTTATTTTAACTGCATTTAGTTAAACATAGCTATAGCAAAGTGCTGAGGATGCACAATTTGGATTCATTTAAAACAGAATTTTTAATAGTAAAAAAGTCTTAAAAGTGCACAGATTAAAAATTACTTTGCTTTATAAACAGGGGTGTGCAATTACAAAAATTAGTTACTAGCCTGTCAGGCTAGGGGCAGTGAAGTTACTAGCCAGAGGTTGCCAGTCACTAACCCAATAACAGGCATTAACTACCAAAAACAATACATGTATAAGTATAACAAAAAGCAGACCTGTTTACTCTTATGATTTTGCTGTATTTTGTATGGATTTTTAGTCCAAAATACGTCTCACGTTTTGCTATTATGAAAATATGGAAATCGTAAATACATTTGATTGGAATTTAGCAGTTAGTTTTCATTATGATCTGGTGGTTAGAGCGTCTGTTCTAGAGTCACAAAGTAAGAAGTTTATCCTTACGTAGCAGGTTCGAATCCCACTGTGGGATGTGCAGACAGGTCCTTCGGATGAGACTGTATCAACCGAGGTCTTGTATCCCAGTACGAGTTGGCATGAAAAAGATCCCACCTGATAACCCTGAGTGCCAGGTTAATAACAAAATTTGGAGCTCTCCAACAGCAAGTTAAGGCGTCTCCATGTGAGTGGAAAATTCTCGAGAGGGACGTTTAACAATAATATACAACCAATCGTTATGATCTGTATTAGTTTCACACGTTATAAGCCTTATCATTGTAAACAGTCTTTGTGAAATGTTTCCAAGCGACCAATCTGCAGTTTCTGTAGAAACGCAAATTTTCCTGTGGATTAAATTTCATTGATTTGGTTATCTAAAATGATTTCTTGGGCGATTTCCTCCTATTGAAAGTAACACCATTCAATATATAGTAATATGAAAATTTCATATGAGGCTTAATTTTGTTGATAATTGTAGATTGTATGAGGGAAAAAAACCCTTTTCCATTTGATGGAAAGGTTTTTTTTTAATATATAAAAGAAAGTGACAGGTGCAAGTATATTGAAATTCATTTATGCAAGTGTTACCAAATGCAGTTAAATTTGTGCAAATGTCAATTAAATTGATGCCCCCAAAATTGTCACATTCAGCAATGTGTTCTGCAGGACTTTGCAATAAGTTGAAGAAATATGGCACGTGTCTGTAAAATTGCACACAGCTGCCAAAATAACAGTTAATCCACTACAAGAGTCTCTTTCTATGACGGGGGCATTGACATTCTGAAGTACATATCTTTGTATTGCCAGAAGTAGTCTAAGTAGCTCTCTTAAGTCTTTTATCCCAGTATCAAGGTATTCACGTTCTTTTAAAGAATCTTAGAGGTCCCTGTAACATTATAAAGTTGTAGGATGGACAAAAGATGTTTTTTTCTCTTTTAGAAAATTTATCTTTGTTAGAATTAATAATTTTTCAAAGGGGATGGGGGTTTTATATCCCCCCCCCCCTAAAATATTTGTAGGCAAATTCTTTTTGGTTTGTCATTCTGTCTCTTTGTTTCATATTACTATATATTGAATAGGGTTACTTTTGAAGCAATGACTTTAACCTGTTTTAGTATAATCTCTTTTGAAACACAAATATTTGTCTTTCAAGGACAAGCCTTTCTTAGTCATATTTCATTTATATATACTGTAAAAGCAGAAAATTTCGTTTCTTTCATTTTGTGTTAACAATTATCGTTGTACATAATGAAATGAAATTTGGTACACAGATAAACCAAAATGTAGGTCATATTCTATATATTGCAATTTGTGTCAGTTATGCCCCTTTTGAAAAATTCCACTTATTTGCAATGCATTTTCTTCACAAGGTTGCTCCATTTTGCTATACAGATTTATCAGCTAAATATCTAGGCCAATTCTGTTTTGATCACCACAAAAATACCCCTTGGACTTTGAAAAATTCCACTTATTTGTAGTTTCCATTCGTTTTCTTTGCAGAGGTTGCACATATTAATATGAAATTCCGTATACAGATTTATCAGCTGAATATCTAGGTCAGGTTCTGTTTTGGAACCTATTTTTGCTGAATTTCACTTAACAAGTGATTTATATTTAAGAGGTGTATTTCATGTGTAATAGACCTTTCTTATATTACCAATACTATAACCTTTTGAACTTGACCATTGAGTTTGACCTTCTTTTGAAAAAACTGTAACCTTGGCCATAAATACTAAAAGGTGAGTCCTTCATCTATTAAATGTATATTCCTTGTGACAAGATGGGCATTTTATTGAGTACCAATATATTTTTTTCATCTTATTGCCTTGACCTTTGAGTTAAAATGGACATTACATTTGAAAATGTTTAATCTTGTTCTCATGACTTTAGTCTTTGAGTTTGGCCTAATTTGAAAAAAAAAAACTTAAACCTTTGTAACTTTTCAACAGTTTATACTAGATCTTTTATATTTCACAAATGCATTCACCTATGTGTAACAAGACCTTCCTTTTGGGTACCAATGTTTTTAACTACCTTTTGTTGACCTTTGAGTGTAACATGCTTTTGAAAAATAATTTAACTCATGCTGCCATATTTTCTCTGAATTATTGATTTATTAGTTAAAGGGGTTCATATTCCATATGTACATTCTTGGCAATAAGACCTCTCTTTTGGTGGTCATTTTTTCAAAGTCTTGACCTTGGAATTTGACCTAATTTTGAAAAAGTTTAACCCACATGGCCTTGAACTGCCATTTGGGGTCATCCAAAAAAAAAAAAAAACACATCTTATTTGTTGTTGGTAGTGTTTTAGTGTTATGGAGAAACCCATGAATTCATGTCTTTCAGAAAAAAATAAAATTATAAATGTGTCATGTTTTTCTATCATTACTTCTTTAAAGTCATATACGCTATACGAACGCTGAATTTTGTGAGAAACAAAATGATTAATGATTTAAAACACGTGAAGTGTTTTGAAAAATAATACTTTCCACAAAATTTTACTATAGATGTCGTTGTAATAACAAAACAATTAAACAATATCTAGGAATTAAGAATTCAGTCTTTTCATGAATATTGATGGAGGAAGTGCGTAAACAGTAGGCCTATATATAGAAACACATGTCCACGGGAAATCATAGACAACGAGGTAATGTTGCATTTTGACAACATTTATTAATTTAAGGTTAATATGGGTCATAACAGAGTAGATGGTTGATACTGAATACATTAAAAGATAAGTTCCATTAAGAGTAAGACGCTTGCCATCCATGTCAAAAGTGAGTAGTATCTCAAACGGCCTACCTTGTTTTCTTTACGCCACTTGTGTTTATCAATCTAAAAGTAGCGATGGCGCCATGTGATGGATTTATTTTAAAATAGCTATTTTTCTTTCCTAGCAGGGAAATAAATAATTATAATTTGATAACTTTGTAACGCATTTAATTTTAATGGTGTAATTTACAGTATTTTCGTAACTTTTATTGATCAACAAATTATATCAATTTCCAATTTTATTTAAACTAGCGCAAGTTATAGCATGTATACTTTTAACCATAAATATTTGATCAGAAAGTTTTTGATTTTACATTAGGAGTTCACCTCTGTGTACCTAAAGTGGGTTACAGCTTCAAGTACAGAAAATTAATCTTTTAAGATAAACAGAGGTTTTAAAGTATTTATAATCTTATTAGCAGTAAACTTTTTCTGCTATATTTAGATCTTCTTAATTTCCCCCCAAGCAACCATGATCTGTTTCTCATTTAAAATATGTTGAATTAGACCTTGAGATTGTTTATTATGTATTTATTATACCTTAATTCTAAAGATGGTAATCATTTACAGAATTGCCAATGCCAGTGATTTTATTAAGGAATGTTTTTAAGTTTTGTGTGAGTTATTATTGCATGTGTAAATCACACAGACTTGTCCATGTTGTCACGTAGGCATATTTGATGAAGCACACTTCACTTAAAAACATTCCTTATTTATATTTTACATGTTTAAAAGCACCAAAAATATACTCAATATTTGAAATTCCCATTGCCCTATATCAATATGTGTATTATACATTTTTATTGTCTCTGTAGCATCATTTTGATGTGACTTTTAGTGCCAGTTTTCCATGTATCAGGGGCTAACAAATAGATCAATTTTTAAAGCACTTGTCCAAGGGCAAGTACATGGTCAAAATTCACTTGCCCTTCCTGAATTTTTACTTGCCCTACCATAAACTAACACTGTATTTATAAATATTTCAAACAAGATATGTTTGTGAAACACTGATGCCCCTGTGTGGCAACAAAGCGAAGATTAATTTTTTTCGTTTAAATACAAATTAAATATGTTGGTTTATGTACCAAAATTAAGGTCTTCTCCCAAGAAATACAATTGTGAAAGTTAAGATTTTTTGTTTAAAAGTGTGTCAGACTCCAAGGTCAAATTTGGTAGTACCCAAAGAAAGGTCTTGTCACCAGGAATACACATGTGAAATATAAAAGTCATAGCTCTACTAAATGAAAAGTTATGAGCAAGGTTAAAGTTTTTGCAGACAAAAGACAAACTGACAGACAGACAGACATGACAAAAACTATATACAGTAAAACTCGGTTATAACGAAGTCACTGGGACCTTTGAAATTGCTTTACTTTATCTGTAATTCATTATATCTGTATAAGGAATTCGTTAATTTATATAGCTGGGGATCCAAGATAACTTCGCTATATCCATGAATTCACAATATCCTTGTTCGTAACAAACAAATTTTACTGTGCCCCCGGAATCTTCGATTACAGGAGCTTAAAAAAGAGACTGTACACTCAAAACTGGAATTTTGAAAAAAATTTACAGACTGGTTTTATCTAAAATACAGCAAATGTAAATATTTATTTTTGGTGTCTTGTGAAAGATTCTTAATAGGAACATCTAACAATCAAATGAATCTCCCTCCCTCCCCTTCCAAAAATAATTTTCACTCCAAAATATGCTAATTATCAGCATTTAGGATTTGTAGTCACATTTTAAAAACTTACAAAAAACACTATGCAAATGTAAAGATGGATTGCTTTAAATTTTAAAAATTTCTTTTCAATTTGAATTTATAAAGAATGAATATGTACTAGTAATCAATTGGAAAGTTGGGTAAGTTAACCAAACACAAAAATATGTGATTTTACAGTATTTAGGACCAAAGGCATGGTTATTCAATATAAAGTACAGCTGAACGTGTATAAGAAAAAATTGTAACAAACTGATTTTAATTAACTGATCAGTAACTCCTGAGTGGCCCCAATTTGGCCCAGTCAGTTCCACGATGGCTTTTGTTAAATCTAATTAAAGAAATTTCTTCTAATCTCCTTAGCAGTTTGACCTGTCTGCAAGAAATAAAACCTTCACAGGTGCGCAATTTAAACAAAAATGGTATGTTGTGTTAATTAAAAACAAAAATGTTTCTTAAAATTTCAAACTGCGAGTTAACATATGGTTTTGAAAAAAAAGTTGGAGAGTAAAGGAAGGTGAAAATGCAGACCTGCAGACATGCTTTTCTTAAAATTTAAAAATAATCTCATTTTTCCCCAAAAATTTATTTTCAAAACTGATATGGTCTATAATTAAGACATTTTCGAAGGTGCTCAAGAACCACCCCCCCAATTTTCAGCTCAAACTTGGCACAAAGCATCCTTGGGTGAAGGGGATTCAAGTTTGTTCAAATGAAGGGCCAAGCCCTTTTCCAAGGGGAGATAATAATGAAATGAAAAATTAATGGTATCTTTGAAAAATCTTCTTCTCCAGAACCATTGGGCCAGGAAAGATGAAACTCATGTGGAATCATCCTCAGATAGTGTAGATTCAAGTTTGTTCAAATCATGACCCGCGGGGGTAGGGCTGGGCAACAATGGCCGATCAAAGTTTTACATAGAAATATATAGGGAAAATCTTTAAAAATCTTCTTCTCCAGAACCATTGGACTAGGAAAGATGAAACTCATGTGAAATCATTCTCAGGTAATGTAGATTCAAGTTTGTTCAAATCATGACCCCTGGGGGTAGGGCGGGGCCACAATGGCCGATCAAAGTTTTACATAGGAATATATAGGGAAAATCTTTTAAAAATCTTCTTCTCCAGAACCATTGGACTAGGAAAGATGAAACTCATGTGGAATCATCCTCATGTAGTGTAGATTCAAGTTTGTTCAAATCATGACCCCCGGGGGTAGGGCGGGGCCACAATGGCCGATCAAAGTTTTACATAGGAATATATAGGGAAAATCTTTTAAAAATCTTCTTCTCCAGAACAATTAGGCTAGGAAAGAAGAATCTCATGTGGAAGCATCCTCAGGTAGTGTAGATTCAAATTTGTTCAAATCATGACCCCCGGGGGTAGGGCGGGACCACAATAGCCGATCAAAGTTTTACATAGGAATATATAGGGAAAATCTTTTAAAAATCTTCCTATCCAGAACCATTAGGCTAGGAAAGATGAAACTCATATGGAATCATCCTCAGGTAGTGTAGATTCAAGTTTGTTCAAATCATGACCCCAGGGGGTAGGGCATGGCCACAATAGCCGATCAAAGTTTTACATAGGAATATATATGGAAAATCTTTAAAAATCTTCTCCAGATCCATTTGGTTAGGCAAGATGAAACTCATGTGGAAACATCCTCAGGTAGTGTAGATTCCAGTTTGTTCAAATCATGACCCCCAGGGTAGGGCGGGGTCACAATGGCTGATCAAAATTTTACATAGGAATATATAGGAAAAAATCTTCTCGAGAACAGAAAAGTTTTGTCAAATTGACATACAAGCATCAGCAAGTAGCGAAGATTTAAATTTATTCAAAAATTGTCTGGGGGGTTGGGGGTCACAATGGGAGATCGAGTAATATATAGGAAAAAATCTTTAAAAATCTTCTTTTCAAGTATGTCAAAATTTTACATGACTTTTGTATGGTTTATTGATATATTGACATTTTCAAGTTATTAATAGAAAACAAATCCCCCTCATCCAACAAGTAAGCTTTTCAATAATAAGTTGATTTTGGTTTTTTAACTAGCCCATGTGCTCAGGTGAGCGATGTGGCCCATAGGCCTCTTGTTTATATTTTTAGGTCACCTGAGTAACTCGGGTGACCTATTGCTATCCGTCGTCGTGCGTCGTGTGTTAACATTTTCTCTGAAACCACTGAACCAATTTCAACCAAATTTGGTATACAGCATCTATGGGTGAAGGGGAACAAAAATTGTGAATTTCCTGGTCCCCGCCCCCCTGGGGCCTGAGGGGTGGAGCCAAAACCACTAAAATTATTGCAATCTTTAAAAATCTTCTTTACTCCTGGACATCAAGCAGGCAAACTGTTGGCATGAATGTAATGAGCATTGAGTCCTCTACTTAAATTGTGAAATTCATGGCCCCAGGGTCAGGGGTTCTAGTGCTAGGGCGGGGCTCTATTGGTTATATAGTGAAAATGCATTTATTCTTTGAAAATCTTCTTCTCTACTTCTGGGTATTAAATAAACTAACTAAGCACATAGTTATGATGAGCAAGAGTGCCTCTTTCAAAATTATGAATTTTATGACCCCAGGGTCATGGGTTCTGGTGTTAGGGCGGGGCTCTATTGGTTATATAGTGAAAATGCATTTATTCTTTACAAGTCTTCTTCTCTACTTCTGGGTATTAAATAAACTAACTAAGCACATAGTTATGATGAGCAAGATTGCCTCTTTCAAAATTGTGAATTTTATGACCCAGGGTCAGGGGTTCTGGTGTTAGGGCGGGGCTCTATTGGTTATATAGTGAAAATGCATTTATTCTTTGAAAATCTTTTTCTCTACTTCTGGGTATTAAATAAACTAACTAAGCACATAGTTATGATGAGCAAGAGTGCCTCATCCAGAATTGTGAATTTTATGGCCCCAGGGTCAGGGGTTCTGGTGTAAGGGCGGGGCTCTATTGATTTATATAGTGAAAATGCATTAATTCTTTGAAAGTCTTCTTTTCTGCTTCTGGGTATTAAATAAACTATGTAAGTAAATAGTTATGTTGATCAAGAGTGCCTCTTTCAAAATTGTGAATTTTATGGCCCCAGGGTCAGGGGTTCTGATGTTAGGGCTGGGCTCTATTGATCATATAGTGAAAATGCATTAATTGTTTTAAAAATCTTCTTCTGTGCTCCTGCATATTAAATAAACTAACTAAGCACATAGTTATGATAAGCAAGAGTGCCTCTTCCAAAATTGTGAATTTCATGGCCCCAGGGTCATGGGTTCTGGTGTTAGGACGGGGCTCTATTGATTATATAGAGAAAATACATTAATTCTTTGAAAATCTTTCCTTTGCTCCTGGTTTTTATGCCAATGATCCAAATATATTTATGATGAAGAAAGGTGCACATAGCAAAATGGTTATTTTTTATGCCCCCCCCCCTCCCTGGGTCGGGGGGGGGGGGGTACAAAGTCTGAAAATAAATTAATGCTTTGAAATCTGCTCTTTGGTATTAATCAACCATTTTATGATAAAATTTGCAAAATTTTGAAATATGTGGCCCCAGGATCAGTGGTTCCTTTGGGATGAGGTGCACAACTGGTTATAAAGAGGAAGTGCATTTTCTGGTAATGTTACTCTGATCTACCTCTGGGTATTAAGTAAATTGAGTAAGCATGCTAAGTCTATAATTATGATAAGCAATGGTACCTCTTTCAAAATTGTGAATTGCAAATTTCATGGCATCTGGTTTAAAACACGAACCAAATTTAATTGTTTGAAAGTTGTTGCACAATACTCAGGTGACCTATAAGGCCCGTGGGCCTCTTGTTTATTATATATTATAGTTCTTTTATTTGATCAAAATTGGGTCGAGACCTTACATGTATCAAAAGGTTGGGAGGAGGGATTAACTAACAGGTTAACTTTACAGTTTTCAATATTATGGGCTTCAGTTTTCCCTCTCACACTTGCTTTACTTTCATGAAAAAAAAAAATTGCAGAAATGATTAGATGTGCGTATATGGGGATCAGACTGACCCAGGATTAATGGTTTGCTATATAAATTTGGAGCCTGCTGTTCTATGATTGGTTTTAATCCTATCATTTGTATTATGATAGTTAAAGTAACCGAAGAGATTTTTTCTAAAAGATCGGACATTAACAATGTATACTTACAATTTTTAAGTAGGTAATGGTCGGGGTCAGTTTTAATGTGTTGATTTTTTTCTAAAAGATGAAATTGTGCGTATAATCTCTAGAAAAATAGTTCATCTCAGTGTTGGACTAATATTATGGCAGTTAACAAGATTATCTTATTTTAGGTTCTCAGGCTTTTAAAATATTAATATCTATAAGACCAACATGGGCAGAGTAGTTCTTTGGTCTGAGTAGGACATCCAATCAGCTTAGAGCGCAAGGACTTAAAATTAACAAAAATGCATTACGCATTTATCAAAACTCCTCCCCTTATGCATTTTTTATACAAATAGTGGACTCGAAGCATTCAAATAATGAGATAGGATTCTTTTGCAAAGAGGTTGTGATAATGGTGCAAATATGATATTGATGATGCAATAATTTTTTAGTGCAATCCATGAGGATTTGTGCAAGGAATTAAAGACCGTGCGAGATTTGCGAAGAGATTTGGAGGAGGTTTTGGACAAAAATAACAAAATGACTCTAAACTTGGAACAGCAGTACTTACTGTATAATAGAAGGTTTACTGATGGTGAGAAAATTTTACTTTGAATTTTTTGTTGGATTTTTTTTAATATCAGCTTCGTTTTAACTCTCTAATCTTAAGGAGGAAAAAATATGTTTTTTATATTTTACCGATAAGCTTATAATGAAGTTATACTTTTTGGCCAAATGCATTTTTTTTGGGGGGGGGGAATTATATTTAAAAAAAATATTGAATGCAAGGGTATATTCAGAGGATATGTTAAAGACTTTTTTGTAGGAAAAAAAAAATTTCACTTTTTATAATATAATACAATTAAATTTTAAACCAAAGAGTTTTTAAAAATCAGCACTCTATAGAATATCTACATGCATTTTTATGCAAGTTTGAACTTTTCAAAATGATATGGGGGGGGGGGGAGATTTTGAAAGAAAATAAACGTAATTTGGACATGATGGATTATGCTTGTATTGAAAGTTTTTAAAGTTTTATCACTCAAATTTATGAGAAAGGATTTTAGTGTTAAGAAAACAGATTGTTTGAAGTATTACAGATTAATGATAAATTGAGGAGATTTATTCCATCAATCCTGCTTTGTATACAATGTACATGATAATAATTAGTTTGCCAATAGAGATAGAAGAGGCTTTTAAACATTTTTGATCTTTAATCAGATCTCACTGGACATTTTAATATGGGGATCCTGGTATTTAAAAGGGGGAATTATCTAGTTAAGTATGGATAAATTTGAACTCAAGGAATTAAGGATTTCATTTATATGAAATGTAGAAACTAATCATCTAAATACATGTGCGCTAGTATGTATGCTTCGTGTTGGGTCGATATGCTTTCTCTAAGGTCTATATATCTAGGGATTGACCTCATCAAAAGGATATAATTGTATAATATTGTGATTTTTTTATTTTATGAATGTAGATTATACAACGGGAATTATGAGTGAGCTGAACTCGGACTTAGATTCTTTAAAGAGGGAGCTGGAACAGAAAAAAGTGGAAAATAACACACTGTTGGCCCAGTTGTATGACATCAAGTATAGCCACAGGGACCATGATGCCATGCCTGTGTCGGGACAGACATCGCCGCGGAGCGAGACACGATGGAGCATGGCGTCTAGTTCAAGTTCCTCCTCTTCTTCACCGGAGTTTGACGTCCCCCTGAATCGGCAGACGCTGTCTGACATGAGCGCCCCTATGTTGCGGAGGTACATCAGGCAGATCCAGAAACAGCTGGATAGTTCTGCCCGCGAGAAAGACGAACTGCAAGAAAGGTTGAACCTCTCGCAGAGGGTGAACGCTCGGGAAATTCCTGGGACAAACGAGGACGACTTCAACAGTGTTCCTCATCTCAGAATGGAGGTTCAGAGCTTGAAAGGCAAATTGGCAGCGGTAGAGATTGATCTGAAGGTGTTACGGCAGAAGTTTGGATTGGACAAGGACATGCCTTGTAAATATACTGAACTTCCCTATGTGCCTGATCTACAGAGGGAAAATGTCAAACTGAGAAACGATTACAGGAATGCGCTGGATAAAGTCTCTTCTCTGCAAGAACAAATTGACAGTTCCTTAAAATCGCAGAAAGAAAAATTGGATAAATTCAGTCAAACAGTGGCTTGGAGTGGTATGATGCCACCCCTTGGGCCCAAATCAACCGATCTGAAGTGTCAAAACAAAAAGGTCCCTAGTCAGATACCCAGGCTCCACAAACCTGGACATCCTGTCAACGGGGATCTCTCTCATCTTCAGAAACCAGAAATCCTCAGAGAAATGTTGTCTGAGTCTAAAAATAGAATCAGTGACCTGGAGGCCAAGTTAGAGGCTACTGAGGGGACAGTCAGAATTCAGACACAAAAAATGAAGCACTACAAATCCATCCTGGAAGAACATGGCCTGATGGCCAAAAGTCCATGCATCAGCCGCTCTCATAGTGAGACCAACCTGGCTGCTGCCACGGCAACTACCTCCAAGATACCTGTCCGAAAAAGAGCCATGTCAATAGAGCAGCTGAATGCTGTGGGGAAATCTGATTTAGAAGGGCAGAAGAGACACGTAAGCAATTTTTACCTATTTTTACCCAATTTAACATTATACCAGGCTCTGGGGCCAGTAAACTTGGATGATCAAATGTGAGCTTCAGGAGC
Source organism: Saccostrea cuccullata (assembly GCF_032062105.1). Taxonomy (NCBI): domain Eukaryota; kingdom Metazoa; phylum Mollusca; class Bivalvia; order Ostreida; family Ostreidae; genus Saccostrea; species Saccostrea cuccullata. Next base: position 819,824 of record NW_026940736.1, on the reverse strand, counting down.
GATAGGTTGGTTTAAGCTTATCTGATATTTTTATATACTATAGAATAACTATAATGCATTGTTTGAAGTTTTTAATATATTTCTTTTATAATGGGTTTTTCCCCTTTTCCCCCAGCAGGGCAGTGACAGTAGTGAGGGTTCCCAGGAGAGCACGCTGCTTCCCTCCCAGACCTTACTGGACCTTCAGGAGAGGATGACCTACTTACAACAAAGCCTGCAGGAGACCAAGAACAACAACTCTGAACTGCAGCAAAAACTCCAGGCCAAGCAACACTCAGACCAAACCATCGCAGAGTTAAAATTCCAGCTCGGACAGAGCAGAGAGACAATTGTGGCCCTGGAAAAGCAGCTGAAGTCTTATCAAGGGTCTTCTATGCAAGAAGTGCTGGAACTGCAGAGAGATGAGATAGCTGTTTTAAGAAAAAGGTTGTGTGATTCACAGAATTCATGTGTTCAGTTAAATCGTTGGTTGGGTGAGTTGAGTGTGTATCTGGATGGGCTAACGGAAGAAGGGTATGGCAGCATCAAACTGAAAGTCCAACAGACACAAAAGGTGGCTAAGTCACTCACACATCTTCTAGGTAAGGAGAAATTGCATTTTGATTAACAAAGTATGAACTTCTTAGATGTATTAAGTGGAGTATCTTCGTGATAAAACATCAATGAAATGATTACATGTTATTTTTTCAGATTCAGATAGTGATGACTCAGGGAATGAAGGAGGTAAACTTTTAAGTGGAAGTCATTCACCAGTGAAATCTCCAAAGAGAGAGGCAAAAAGGTATTTAAAACAAAAAATGAAATCCTGAAAGTTAAGTCTGGTTGAAAATGTTGTAAAAAACCTTTTATATTTAATTTGATCTTCATATTTTTCAGACTTGCTGCAGAGTTGGAAGTCAAAGAAACAGAAATAAACTCATTGAAAGAGGAACTGGAAGAAAAGAAAGCTTTCATTGATAGATTAAACACCAATCTACTGATAGCTCAGAGGCAGTTACTGAACTGGCAGGACTATGGAAAGGGATCCTCCACTTCTGGTACGAGTGCAGCTGACGGAAATGTCTTCGAAAGCCGTCACCAGAGACCAAGGGATGTCTTCCTTAGAGACAGTCTGTCTCCTGCTTCTCAGACATCAAACAGACTGCCTGGGGATCACGAGATTTCTATAGAGAAAGTGAGACACAGTAGTGAGAGGACTCAGAGTTCTAGGAGGTCTTCTGATGATATAGAGGTGCAGGACACCACAGTGACATCCACACATACACAAGGTTCTGTGCATTCTCACAAAGAACCAGTCAGTGGTAAGGCTGATCAGGTGGACTTTGGACCCAATGTCACTACCCCTCTAGGACTGTATACTTTTAACTCTGATGAGCGTTTGTACGGGAATGCCAGATTTGCTGATCGAGACATGTTTGATCAGAGTCTGCCCGTGAACGGACATGGTGAGATGACTTTCATGGAAAATAGGGATTTCTTTGAAAATGTGAGCAGGTACAGTGAGTTGGATGACACTCGAGTGACTCAGCGATCAAGTTTCATGAACAGGAGTGTGACTGTTCAGTGTGAGAACCAGCAGTTGAAATCACGATTAAACGTGATGGAGGACTTGAACAAGACCCTGAAGGATGAACTTCAGGCCTACGAAAACTTGTGTTCATCCATTGGTATTCAGAGCTCACCTAGGAAGTCTCCACGGAAATCATCAGAGGATGGAGATCTGCTGAGGGAGCACCTGGCGGAAATCCGAGCCCTGCGAATCAAGCTGGAGAAGTCCCTGAAAGACAGCGAGAAGCTGAGCCAGAAGTTACAGCAGGATATGGATGAGTCCCATACATCAAGTAAGTCTGCAAATTTTACATGCAGTGAATTGAGCTGCTTTGATTGGAAAAAACATAAACAATTTAACAATTTGAAAATTTTTCTTTTTTTAGATAAAATTTAAATGTGAAATGTTGCTGTAAATTAAAAGAATATTGTCAATGAAAAAAAGTTGTTTTCTCGAATGTTCACAAAAAATGCCAACTGCAGGCAACATGTTTTCCATGACCACTAGATTAACTTGGAATTTTTTACAACACAGGTAATACTACAAATGTGTATATGTACAGCCAACATCAAGCCCATATAAACGAGTTACAAAGAGTCATCGACAAGCTGAAGACACAGTTACGAGAGAAAGAAAACAGCATCACCGAGAAAATCACCATCATCAGAGAAAAAGAGAGGATCATCCACGAATCCAAAACCGTCATCTCCGAGAAAGAGAAGAGGATCGGGGAAGTCTTACAGGAGAAGGAGGAGCAGACGCGGTGCAGTCAGCAGACGTTAGTGGTGCAGCAGAGGAGGATAGAGAAGCAGGACGAGGCGATACAGCAGCTGAAGGAGAAACTGGATCTACAGGTGGAGAGTCTCCATCAACAGGAGTCCAAACTGAAGGAACAGTACGAGGTCATCCAGAAACAGGAACTTCTGCTGGCAGAGGTTAGTTAGGGTCGTAGGGGGACTTCTTTTACAGCCAAAAAAAAAAAAAGAATCCATATCAAGAAGCTTAGTTATTTAGTAATTTGGTGCAAATTTTATCTAAAGGACTTTATTTTGAAAATGTGTTTCATCAACAGTTTGTTCATGATTTTTGGGTACCATACATTGAATCTTTGCATTTTGTGACCTACACAGGTTAGGGATAATTTAGCCTGCAAAGAGTCAACATTAGAGAAGCAATATGAGCTTCTACAGCAGCAGGACCTGCAGATAGATAAACAGAAAGAACTGATAGACCAGAAGGATAAGAGTTACCGCTCACTGGATGAGGAACTAGAGACGGTGACCGGCCAACTCCGCCACTTACAGAGGGGCGCTGAGGGTTCAGTGGGGGACCAGGAGGGGGCGGGGATACAGGTCCTGAGGGACAAAGTGGAGAAGCTGGAGAAGATGGTCAGCTCCCAGAACAAGAAGATGAAGCAGCAGGAACAATGGTTGACAGAGAAAGACAAAACCAACTACAAACTACAGCAGATCAGGGACAGGCTGGACGAGAACCTTAAAAAGTCGTCCAAAGAGATCAAAAGGTACAGTGTCATCAATTAACTGCTTGATTGTGAAATTCCTGCCAAAAATTATATGACTCTGTAAAATGCAATTCTATAAATACCTGTAGAATAATCTAATATGAATCTATTGCAGATTAAAAGAAGAAATGAGGACTCTGAGAGATCAAGTCCAGGAAAACAAAGATCTGAACAAAACTCTGAAGCTGGAATTAAGTGTCTACGAAAAACTGGAGAACACAGAAAATCAAGGTAGGGAGAAAAAAAAACTTCGGCTTTTCAAAATGTACAGCCAATTGTAATTTCCACTGTACAGCAGAAATCAAAGAAATTTTTATTCAAGGAAATTTGATAAATTGTAGCTAATAATTGAGATGGTTTGTGACTTTTTTTGTACATTTGTTGTTCATGTTTTGATCAATGTAGGCTGGAGTAATGGCAAACAGGACAGCTTTGACATGAGAGAGTTCCTGACAGAGCTCCGCCATCTTAGAACTCAGCTGGAGAGGTGTATAGAGACCAACAACGAACTGAGGAAGAAAATAGAGGAACATCTGAACGCCAAGAGTCAGCGACAGAGGATATCAAAGACAAACATCTACCACGTCAAAGACCCCAGTCCTGTTACATCTAACAGTAAGTTGTCAACAGCTTGTCCTTAAAACAGTGGTATTGAGAATTTGCTTTTCATTGAGCAGTGTTTGTGGTCTTTAGAATTGATAATTTTAATTTCACATTTGTGCAGTAAACTCTTCTTTTTTGTGTTAAAAAAAATTGATTTCAAAAAGGAAAGAAGCTTTTGTGCTGTAAAAAGTTGATTAATTTAAAAAAAGAAAGAAGCTGGTATCAAGTTTGTTGCTTAAAATATTTTAGGTACGGATGCACCCGATGGACTGCCGAGTATGGAGCAGAAGTCGAGTGGGTTCAAAGGTCACCATGAGTCTGTAGAAATTCTGAGGGGCACTGCTGATCAAGATTCCATGAAAAGTCTGTCTCAGGATTCATGTATCAGCGATTGTGCCTCAGGTACAGAAGAGTGAATTTTTAAATGATGGTTAACACGTTTGCAAAAAAAAAAGTGTGATTTATACATTTAAAGTCATGATTTCTTTTTGTATACGGTAAATTGATGAAGTTTTGCTAGTTCAAAAAAAAAAAAAATGATGGATTTGGCAAGGTCATAAAAAAACAAGTATTTGAGAAGAAATTATTGGGAATGTTTTGTATCCTTGTCTACAGTTTGCAAATACATGTAATTGTTTTTGTTAAAACCTAGGAACATCATCAGATCTGGGAAAACCTGGATTTGGAATAGCCACATGGCCGCTGACAGCTGACAATCCCCTGAAGGCCCTAGAGAGTATGTCTAGTCCAGGGGGTACCTTCCATAGGACACACCTCAGTATGGCATCGTCCAGGCTCCACCAGTCTGACGGAAATCTGTCCTACTACGTACAGGACTCACCCAGTGTACTAGCTGGTATGACTTATTTATATTGCCTGGAATGTTCTGAATGGCTCGTCGTTTGAAATACACAAAGTATGCACATCATTCATTCATTCATTCATTATTATTTTGTATGGAGAGGACTTGTATAGGCAGTGCCTGGTGTCCAATCCTGTTATGTTTATACATGATAAAATATTGTTTAAATTAAAAATTAGTTTGTGACAATGCAATATGTGATAAAATTCTTTTATATGGACTGCAATTTGAATATCTTATTTTCCTACCTTGAAAATTGTAGACATGACATCCCAGAAGGTGGACTCAGATCTAAGAACTCTGTTTGCCATTGGAAAACTGGATGATTTTGAAAAGCTGAAGAAAGAAAACGGAGAATGTGTGGTTGTGCTTAGAGGAATCGAGGCCCGCATTAATGACAGGTTGAAGATCTTCCGCAATATGTCTCCCAGGGAGGTAAGCCTGTAGACTTATTCGTAAAACAAGTTTCGTCATTGTGTTGGTGGAGGTTTTTTTGCAATTTTATTATGATCTATGTGGGTAATGGTGCTATAAGTGTACACTTTGTCCAAGTAAAGAAATTACTTATGTGTTTATATGTGAACCCTTAAATAATTGAAAGGTTATTCAATTTTTTCAGTTCATCAAGGTAAACCTGTTCACTGGTATTCAAACATTGTACCTACCCAGCTTCTAATATGTCTAATCATACCAGACCTTAATTTTAATGCATGTTTAGAAGTATGCAGAATTATTGGTTTAGATTATGCATTGGGGATTTATAAAGAATATAAAATGTATCTATATATACATATTAAGTACATGCAATTTTGCCTGCTGTCAGATAAGAAATTTCATACATGTATATTGCATGCTGCAAATGTATGCACTAGTGAGGGTTTGGTACATGTATTTGGTGATGTCTTGGGTCTTGTTTACATGTTTTTAGTTTTGCATGTTCATCATGTATATGTATACCCTATATCACACAAAAAACAATTTCATTATATTGCATTTGTATGAGATATTATTAGGGATGTCAACGAATAGTCGACTATTCGACTGTCAATCGAAAGGACCGACTATCGAATAATGCGACCGACTATCGACTAAATAAAATACAATAAAAAAAGAGCGATAACTCTTGATTACAAATTTATGAAAAAGTTCATGGGTTATCTTTCTTTACAAAGTCATTACTAGCTATTCATTTGTGAGTATTATTCACTACGTAAGAACCTTTCAGAAAAATCAAACCCCCAATTAGGTCTAGGTTTCATAGATTTTCAGTTCAGTTTTGGGAATGAAAACAAATTCCCATCCATCGCTAAACTGGCCAGAAAATTCCTTGGCTCCCCTGCCACATCAGTGCCCTCAGAACGTATATTTTCTTCGGCGGGATTACTCGTCACAAAATTGAGAAATCGTCTGTCTTCAGAGGTTGTTGACAAAATTATTTTCCTGAACAAAAACTGTTGACTTTTCATTATCAATGTATAAATGCATAAATGCTCTTCTATAATCTGATAATTGTCAATAACAATTGTTTTTCTGATAAATTATGAATCACTGTGCTGGGTTTTGTTTGTAGAATTATTATGAAAACACAGTTAATAAGACTTTACATTCCATGTATCCATAATATTGTTATTTTAGTAATATTCAAAGGTTCACATACGGTAGCCAAGACACGTTTTGATAATTTGATAATCACGTATACATTGTAGTGTTGTAAGCTAGGGTATTTAACTGTTTTAAAGTTAATACTGTAATCGTTATTAACAATGTCACACGGGCACCTGACGTGTAGATACTGTGTTTATCTTATTTTATTTAAATGAGTTTAACAAAATATTTGCTGGTAGTTTTTGATGCATATTAAAACTAAATAAATATAGTTTCATGTAAACATAATAGCTACAAGTCAAGTGCCTGTGAATATCTGTCAAAAGCATACGTAATGCATAAACCAAAGAAGGATAACTCTTGCATAGTCTATGCAAACGAAAGTAAAACGGAAATTAAGATTTGAAAAAAATGTTCCGAATAGTCGACTGTCGTTCGAATAATGCAATCTAACGTTCGACTAAGGAAAATAAATATTTTGACATCCCTAGATATTATATTTATACCTTTGTGATATTTTTCATCATGATGACTTCAACTGTGTACAGTGAGGAATTTCCCCTGTGAATACATTCAGTTTTCTTGTCTGTTCAAATACTCATGTACATAACTTCACTAAATTCTGATGTCTTTGAAAGTCTTGCATTATAGTAATACATACAAATAATGCATCCAAAGATATCTCTAGGTTTTGTCTTTGGCATGACAATGCATGACATATTTAACTGAGAGAGTATTCTTATATTGTTAAACTTTCTAGTGTGTAATACTTAGCCTGTGAATTAAAATTCCTGCAAATGAATACACTGGTATATATTGAGTATAGAAAATAATTATTGCTCGCAACTGAAAATAAAAACAATGGAATATTCATTCAAAGATATGAAATATTGCCATAATGTCACATATTGCTATGTTTTGAGGTAATGTATAATGACTATGTACACTACATCCTCTGTCCCTTCGTAGAGTATGGAGTACAGTACCCTGAAGGAACTCTCCCTGAGTGTGGAGAATCTACGGATCTGTCTGAATGAGGAAAAGTCCCTCCTCAGCTGTTTCTGGACCAGCTCTCTCCCCAAGGAAGGCGTGGAGTCCAAGCTTATGTTTGAGGTGAGATTGAGGGAGGGCTACTTCGTCCTTAAAAATCTGGAATCAGTATGGTGTGGCAGGCTTATCTCCCTTTACAGTACAGTAATGTAGACGCCATTGAATCCAAAGAAATTGACTGGATTAGACATTTCAGATTATACAGCATTTTAAACAGTTGAATTTATTGAAAGAAACTTAAAATTAACTTTGTATAGGGCAAGATTTCCGAACTCACAACATCCTGATTAGGCAAGTTTCACTGTACTCATTACTGTAGATGATGGTCATTAAAGTTCATCATATAGTTTTCAAATTGAAATTCTTTTTTCTTTTCAGAATGAATCCCTGAAAAATGAGATAACAGCAATCCGGTCCAAATACTCGTTTCTGACTCAGTTTGTTCAGAGTGCTGAGGAGAGACTCCATGCCACGAATCAACAGAAACAAAACATGGAGGATTTCATCTACAGGCAATGTAAGTACACAGCATTGTAACATTCTAAGAGAGGTGCTAATATGTCTTGGGAAAGGTGGTAATTGTTGCATGCCATTCCATTTTGCAGAAAGTCCCTTAATACTTCAACTTGAAAACTTCCGATTACGGAGGTCTTGAAACAAACCTTAATTTCATATTTAAAAAAAAAAATAGGTTGATAAAGATAAAATAATATCATTATTTTGTGAATACAGTGTATATTTTTTTTCTGTCATTCATTCCTTAAGTTTAACCAAATGTTGCACTCCAGTTGAATTTAAAATATATCTTTTTAATACATATTGTTTTTAGCTCACCTCAACGAAGTTGGGGGAGCTTATGTAATACCCTCGGTGTCGGCGTCGGCGTCGGTGTCGGCGTCCCAGGTTAAGTTTTTTGGAGCAGTTTTCTTTTTAAGTACTTCTATGTCCTTTATTGATTAGACATGCATGGAAGATGCTTCTAGTGTGTTTCATTGTACCAGTCAAAGTTTCAGATGCTGCAATTTCAGCAGAGGAATGACCAGGTTAATGTTTTTGGAGCAGGTTAACATTTTTGGTGCACTATTTGGTGTAGGTCTCATTTCCAAGGAACTATAAGCCCTATGTTGACCAAACTTGCATGGATGGTACATCTAAGGATGCATACTACCAAGCTTGCTTCGGATGCTGAAACTGACCTACATTTTCCGGTTGAGTGAACAGGTTAAATTTTTGGTGCAGGTCTCATTTCCAAGTAACTATGAGCACTATATTGACCAAACTTGCATGGATGATACATCTAAGGATGTATACTACCAAGCTTGCATCGGATGCTTAATCTGACCTACATTTTCAGGTTGAGTGAACAGGTGAAAGTTTTTGGTGCAGGTTTGATTTCCAAGTAACTATAAGCCCTGTGTTGACCAAACTTGCATGGATGATACATCTAAGGATGCATACTACCTGGCTTGCTTCGGATGCTGAATCTGACCTACATTTTCTGGGTGAGTGAACAGGTTAAAGTTTTTGGTGCAGATTTCATTTCCAAGTAACTATAAGCCCTATGTTGACGAAACTTGCAAGGATGATACATCTAAGGATGCACACTACCAGGCTTGCTTCGGATGCTGAATCTGACCTACATTTTCCGGTTAACTGAATAGGTTAAAGTTTTTGGTGCAGGTTTAATTTCCAAGTAACTATAAGCCCTGTGTTGACCAAACTTGCATGGATGATACATCTAAGGATGCATACTACCTGGCTTGCTTCGGATGCTGAATCTGACCTACGTTTTCCGGTTGAGTAAACAGGTTAAAGTTTTTTGGTGCAGGTCTCATTTCTAAGATACTATGAGCCCTATAATGACTTAACTTGCATGGATGATACGTCTAAGTATGCATACTACCAGGCTTGCTTCGGATGCTGAATCTGACCTACGTTTTCTGGTTGAGTGAACAGGTTAAAGTTTTTGGTGCATGATTCGTTTCCAAGTACATGTAACTATGAGTTCTTTAATGATCAAACTTGCATGGAGGATACATCTTAGGATGCACACTAATGGACTTGCTTCGGATGCTGAATTCGACATTTATTTTTCAGATAATGGACCAGGTAAAAGTTATGGGTGCAGGTCTATTACCAAAAAGCTATAAGGCTTATATAACATTGTATAAACCAAACTTGCCAAATGGTGCATCAAGGGACGAAAACTATCAAATTTGCTTCAGATGCTGGATTTTAATTACATATTCATGAAGAACTAGTTTGAATTTTTTATATAGGTCTATTTCAAAGTATCAGATCAAAATTGCATGAATATTTTCATTTTTGGATGTACACTTTTTGTTGTGTGACTTTGCCTTACTTAAAGACAACATTCGTTGAGGTGAGCTCTGTAATCTCTGATTACCTATGTTTATATGACCTAAGGGATCCTGATGGTTCATTTCAACCTTTTTATTCACTAGTGGAGTGTGTAATCTGTACCTAAAATTACCAAGTTTTTTATAAATACACTGTATATTTTTAATTGCTAGATTTTTTTTGGTTGATTTAGTAAATCCGGGTTTTCTAAATACCTAACATATTATATAACCAATACCTTCTACCAAATATTGTTTTGAATCTTTGCATGTTAGTTTGTCTTGTCTGTATTATGCATGCCTTGAACATTTTGCAGACGACAAGTTACTGACCAGCATTTTAAGCTCTGGTCAGTTCAACCTAGCCATGGTACCAGGAGGCACTGCATGGTTTGTTGACACCAATCATTTCTCTGGAGTTTGTGTGTGCTCATCCCCCCATTTAACATCATCAAGAGCTAGTTTTCATTTTAAAACAATTTTTTTTTCATCAACACTTTCGTCAATCTTTTACCTAAACATACTACATGTACTAGTAGTAAATTTTTTTCTATTTGAAGTGAAACATGCTTTTAAAACATCTTTCATAAAACCACTTCTTCAACTAAACTGATATGATCTCAATAAATGTATTCAATTTCAATATGTGTGGCTTTTAGAAAATCATCTGCTTGGGCACCTTTACATCATGTGTCATCAGAAAATCAGTCACACCATTTCATAATTTATCTTGGCATAGATATTCTTTTTTCATGGATTTCAGACTACCATTAATTTTGCCAAACATTGTTTTTCTCTCACACCCTTAGCATTTTTCTTATTAAATTCCATAAGCTTTTTTTTCCTCTTCGGTACTTAATAAATGCAATACTTTATAAATAAATTGACTGATGTATAATCTCTTGGAAAAATAAGAAAATTGAAAACTGCTCATTTTAATCTTGCTGATGAATCTTGTTCTTTAAATTAAATGTTTTTTCGAGGCTATATAATATTTATTTATAGCTTCTTTTGTTGGAGAGGAGATATACAGTATTTGAATCTGGCAGATCTGAGTTAATACCAATGTTTTATTTTTTCAGTAAAAAAGACTACCAAAGTAATGGTGCATGCCCGTGGAAACTTTGAGAAAAAGTTGCTGCATTCCGGACCAGAAGAGAAATCCGAAAGTCAAAAAAAGTCTCGCGGATATAAAGGAGACCCGTCAGTGTATACCGATAAATAACAATCACGAACAGGTGCACCGTGTGTACCAGTAGGGGAACAGTGAGTAACAAACTCTGGAAAACGTCATCCGAAAAATGTTCAGTGCAGTTTCTCTAATCGATGAAATATGCATAAACATTGAAGCATTTGTGACACACTGGTATTCATGTGTAAACAGAGTGCAAGAAGATAAAGACAATCAGCAGCATAAATCTTCCATTAATTAACTCATTATAATGCCTGCAGTAGTCCCTGCACTGCCAGCAGTTCATCTAGGAAAAAAAAGTCTGGATATTTAAAGTAAGACAAGGTATCTTGTCTTATATATAAGTGTATTAAAAGAACTGGAGCATGCTTCAGTATTATACAGTGACAAATTTATCTGATGTGCCAATGTCATATATAATTTGTGTTGTTTTTCGCATGTTGTGTTAATTATATTTTTTTTTGATCACTTAATTTAAATCACTGCATTTATACCATTATCTCTTTCTTCAGTTTAAATGCATTTTTTTAATTACTGCAATCATTTACTCATATAGTGGGACCAAGTGTATTTGGTAGAAAACAGACATTTTGATACATTTTCATGAACATCTGTTGAATTTTTTTTTATCATAAATGAAGCTGATATAGTTAATTCAGCGCGTCTTCCTGTACAGAGATTGAAATATCTCATGTGCAATAAATCTGTACTTATTAAAAGCATATGCTGAACCAGGGCTTATCTCAACCCTGGTAATGCGTGCACATATTTATTTGTAAATGTCATTTGATGAGAGACATTTTAAAGCAGTGGAAATATTTTTGTGTTAATTTATTCTATAGAAGAGAACAGCTTGTTAAAAGAGGAAATACTTATAAATCAAATATTTTGTCTTTTATCAAAAATTGAATAAAAGAATTGAAAGACTGTATGGTTTTTTTTCTTGGAAATACATGGAGTTTTATTATGCTTCAAGTAATACTAGAAATAACTTAAAGTACTTGTGCATAAGGGCTTGTTAGGATTAAATTGTACCACAGTGTCTGTACACATTCAATACATGGTTTCTTTAAGAGTCGGAGGGAGATAATTCATTTCTTTAACATTTTAAGTTTGTATGAAAGGCTAAACCTAGAAAAACTTTTAGCACAGATGAATGACATGAGCAGACTCTCAAGCTCTTGTTTGCTTCCTGCAGTACATGTACCTGGAAACTAAAATAATTATGGAACCTACTGGGCCCTGGATGGGGAAAAATCTAGATAAATTTATATACAGTTTAGTGCAATGGATTGCCTTATTCCTTTAAAATTTTTTTCCCTCTGCTTCTGTACAAACTAATGTGAATTTCATGACCCCTTGGGTCAGGGGTGTTTGGGTGGGGCTCTAATGATCAGTGAAAATGCAGTAATTCTTCTCTGCTCCAGAATATTCAGTAGATAAATAAATGCATGGTTAGAAGTTCCAGAATATTTGATGGAGATATATTATATTAAGTTCAGTAGATAAATAAATGCATGGTTAGAAAATTTCAGTTTTTTATGAATTTTACCAAATTTTTGTAAAACAATATTTTGATATAATGTGTAGAATGATAATATCAATGAAATATGTCAATATTGTTCCTGAACACACATGCGCTCTATAAATTTTAAAGCTAAAATTGTTGAAATTTTGTCCATTTTGTCCTCTTTCTGAAAAAGAATATAAAATCAGACTAGTTTGTGACGTCATAAAAACAAAAATTGTGAATACAAAAATACACAAAAAGAAAGTATTTATAGTTTAATTAATCTCATTTGCAAAAAATATCCATTTTAAAAACAAAACATGTATTGGAAATACCAACTTTAAATTGATTGCTTTGTTTAACCAGATTGCTATGCCTACTTGGTGAATGACACAGTGTATGAGAAAAGAAATTTTTTTTAGCAGTCAAGTACTGGTACAGAAATATATAAGGAAAATAATACTAGTATTAAAACATGTGTTCCTTAAACATCTACAACAACACTGATTAGTTGAGCAAAGTATTTCATATCAGGAATGTGCACTTCCAAAATACACTATCAAATAGTTAAATCAACCCCTATCCCTGCATGTAAACATACCTACAGCATCATAAAGAGAATTTTTTGTTAGTGCATAGAAATATAACATACCATATGGTAAAATCTACTATTAACCAATTAAATTAAATAGTCCTCTCTTCAATAAATCTCAGAAATCTCTCGGCGTAAATGTCCGGCGGAACCGTAGAGTGATCACACGAACAATTCTTACACACCTTCAGAACCCGAGCGACTCTCTGTTTACACTCGTACTGGGTAAAAAAGTCAATGATGCCCATGTAGTACCTCTCACATGATCCATCAATTACATGCAAAGGGTTCTTGCATTCTAGTAAAAGTCTTCTATTTGCTGATTCGTCCATGTCTAGAGATGAGGAATCTAGCAAGCTGCCTAAACTTGTGGATGTCGTAGTTGGTTTGATTGCTGCGAAGGCTCTGTTGAGATCCTTGTGACGAGTGCGGCGGGGGGATTCGTGTTCTTCGGGGATGGTATCTGAGGGGTGGACTTGATTATGCAGATGAGACGTGTCCAAGATTGAGGAGGATTTCTTTTTAGCAAAAGATCTACAAGCAAGGAAAGAACAAACTTAAATGAACTACATGCTTGTATTCATATAAATTTTTGGGGCTTAATTTTTCATCTGTTCAAGGGGACATAATTATGTAGGTAACTCATATGTACAAGATTTTATGTAATCTTCACATTGACAAAGTTAAATTCATGACATCAGTCATACATGTACCTTTTTACTAGGGATGTCAACGAATAGTCGACTATTCAACTATCAGTCGAATGGACCGACAATCGAATAATGAAACGACAATCGAATATTTAATAAATGCAAAAAGGAGGTGTTAAAGAATTTTCAGCTCAAAATTGTAAAGCGTCATTCCTCAAACCATTATAGTATCCGACCTCAGACATATAAAAGCTTCAATACAGTCACAGTATATAAATAAGTTTCCACATTGTACACATGGAGAGTACAGTAATTACATACCACGATAATTATTTTTCAGTTACTGACCTTTTTAGGTCACCTGAGTCACTCAGGTGACCTATTGCTATCTGTTTTCGTCCGTCGTCGTCCGTCGTACGTCGTTCGTCGTCAATCGGTCGTAAACTTTTGAACATTTTCAGCTTCTTCTCTGCAACCACTGAACCAATTTCAATCAAATTTGGCACAAAGCATCTATGGGTGAGGGGGAACAAAAATTGTGAATTTCATGATCCCTGCCCCCCTCCTGGGGGGTGGGGCCAAAACCAGTAAAATTAATGCAATCTTTAAAAATCTTCTTCTTTACTCCTGGACATCAAGCAGTCAAACTGTTTGCATGATTGTAATTAGCATTGAGTCCTCTACCAAAATTGTGAAATTCATGGCCCTGGGGTCAGGGGTTCTTGTGCTAGGGCGGGGCTAAATAAGTATATAGTGAAAAAGCATTATTTCTTTGAAAATCTTCTTCTCTGCTTCTGTGTATTAAATAAACTAACTAAGTACATGGTTATGATGAGCAATAGTGCCTCTACCAAAATTGTGAATTTTAGGGCCCCAGGGTCAGGGTTTCTAGTGTTAGGGCGGGGCTCTATTGATTATATAGTGAAAATACATGAATTCTTTGAAAATCTTCTTCTCTGCTCCTATGTTTTAAATAAACTACCTAAGTACATAGTTATGATGAGCAAGAGTACCTCTACCAAAATTGTGAATTTTATGGCCCCAGGGTCAGGGGTTCTGGTGTTAGGGCGGGGCTCTATTGATTATATAGTGAAAATACATGAATTCTTTGAAAATCTTCTTCTCTGCTCCTATGTTTTAGATAAACTAACTAAGAACATAGTTATGATGAGCAAGAGTACCTCTACCAAAATTGTGAATTTTATGGCCCCAGGGTCAGGGGTTCTGGTGTTAGGGCGGGGCTCTATTGATTATATAGTGAAAATACATGAATTCTTTGAAAATCTTCTTCTCTGCTCCTAGGTATTAAATAAACTACCTAAGTACATAGTTATGATGAGCAAGAGTGCCTCTACCAAAATTGTGAATTTTATGGCCCTAGGGTCAGGGGTTCTGGTGTTAGGGCGGGGCTCTATTGATTATATAGTGAAAATGCATGAATTCTTTGAAAATCTTCTTCTCTGCTCCTGTGTATTAAATAAACTAACTAAGTACATAGTTATGATGAGCAATAGTGCCTCTACCAAAATTGTGAATTTTAGGGCCCCAGGGTTAGGGTTTCTAGTGTTAGGGCGGGGCTCTATTGATTATATAGTGAAAATACATGAATTCTCTGAAAATCTTCTTCTCTGCTCCTATGTTTTAAATAAACTAACTAAGTACATAGTTATGATGAGCAAGAGTACCTCTACCAAAATTGTGAATTTTATGGCCCCAGGGTCAGGGTTCTGGTGTTAGGGCGGGGCTCTATTGATTATATAGTGAAAATACATGAATTCTTTGAAAATCTTCTTCTCTGCTCCTATGTTTTAAATAAACTAACTAAGAACATAGTTATGATGAGCAAGAGTACCTCTACCAAAATTGTGAATTTTATGGCCCCAGGGTCAGGGGTTCTGGTGTTAGGGCGGGGCTCTATTGATTATATAGTGAAAATACATGAATTCTTTGAAAATCTTCTTCTCTGCTCCTAGGTATTAAATAAACTACCTAAGTACATAGTTACGATGAGCAAGAGTGCCTCCACCAAAATTGTGAATTTTATGGCCCTAGGGTCAGGGGTTCTGGTGTTAGGGCGGGGCTCTATTGATTATATAGTGAAAATACATGAATTCTTTGAAAATCTTCTTCTCTACTCCTATGTTTTAAATAAACTAACTAAGAACATAGTTATGATGAGCAAGAGTACCTCTACCAAATTGTGAATTTTATGGCCCCAGGGTCAGGGGTTCTGGTGTTAGGGCGGGGCTCTATTGATTACACATGTATAGTGAAAAAACATTAAATCTTTGAATTTTTCTTCTTGTGCTGTGTATTAAGCAGATGAACTACCTATATAGTTATGAGCAAAGGCCCTTATCTTCAAGAATTGTGAATTTCACGGCCCCAGGGTCAGCAGTACCATAGGGGGGGGGGGCTGTACTTATATACTGAAAATGAATGAATTGTTTGAAATCTGCTCCTTGGTATTAATCAAATATTTTTGAAAAGCAAGGATGCCTTTTTAAAAATTGTGCAAGATTCAAGGGTTCATGTGTGGTAGAGTCACTACTGATTATTGCTGAATATTACTGATTTGTTGAAATGCATTTTTTGTTCCCTTACCCTGCCTATGGGTATTAAGTAACCAAACTAAGCAACTGCTAAGTGTATAGTTATGATGATCAAAATTGTAAATGCTATTATAATAGCATCTGGCTTAAAACATGGATCAGATTCAATCACTGCAGGAAAGTTGTTGCATAATGCTCAGGTGACCTATAAGGCCCATGGGCCTCTTGTTTGTTATTGTAGTAAATTATGCAGCGCTTTGCTGGACTTTGAAAATTATTAATTGGACTTGTACCAATTATAAATTTATTTATTACCTCTAAGAATGTTTAAATTATGTATAGGAACACAGCAAAGCCATAAAGTTCTGAAACTTCGATAATTATTAAAATAATAATCTCCTCCCCTTTTCCAATTTATTTTAGATAAACTTTAAAAACACTGTGCGGACAATTCTCTAAGCGTACTAGAACGAAAGAATGTACGACCAATTTATGAATGCGATTTACGAAAATTTATTGATTTTAGAGAATCAATTGCTGGTGTAAATCTATTTCATTTCTACATCTTATCCCAACTTAAGGTTCATCTGAATATCGGTGTGTTACACACAGTAAAGGCATTTGATGTCACTTTTTACATAAATTTACGAAAAGGGCTTTTGATTTATAAAAACGCTATTGACGAGATTTTTTTTCAACAAATGCTCCAAATAGTCGACTATCGTTCGATTAATGCAATCAAATGTTCGACTACGGAAAATAAATATTTTGACATCCCTACTTTTTACACAATAAATAATAAGCAAATAGTATACTGAGGGAGGACTTAAAAAAACTCATTACCGTTAATTTAGTATGAAAATGTTTATCAAAAAGTTGCAACCTCACTCACAACTGTTTGATCTTCTATAATAGTATTATCCTCTCATGTTAAAGTATCCCCAAACTATGTTTTAAGTAAGATACAAGGCTTAGATGGTTCAAGCACAGGACTGAGACACAATACCTTGTCCCAGACCAACTTATCTTGTATCCAATCCCTTATTTACTGGTAACTGGACAAAAAATGCATGAAACACTGTTCAAAGACAGTGATAAATATCAATGTGAGAGCACTGAATTGCAGACTTACTTTCTCATCCTGTACACTAGATTTCCAAATGACGTCTGCTGATCGTCAGTGTGGAGTTCATGACGACCAAGAAGCAGACTATAATCCTGTACACCTAATTCCCGCAGAAAATTAACGTCATGGCGTAGCTGTCTCAGGAACCAGTCTCGCTGACCTCCTGTAAAAATATTTTTCTTTTGTATAGTTTTTGTCCATCTTAATAATAGTTTTAGACATGTTTCTAGGTACAAGTAGCAATTTGACTGGAAAAATTCATAAATGATTTGATTTTCTTTATGAAATGTTTAATTTTATTTCTAGAGAGATATTTCTTGATAAAATGAATTCTTTTCTTTTTATCGATTTCTTACAAGAAATTCCGTACCTAGGTTTATCGTCTCGTGATAAAAATTCTGATCCTTCAGAACATGGAGACTTCCCTTTTCTTCTGTGTAGGGCTAAAATGTCAAATTTTAATCAAAACCATAGGTACTAGGAAAGGGATCACAACTTATACCTCTCAACCCCCCCCCCCCCCCCCCCCCCCCCCCCTCTCTCTTTTGCAATTTTTCAAAGTGTCATGAACCTTTTTTTCCTATTACCTGGGTAAGACCTAGAACTTGCCAAATGACCTTGGTATAATACCGGTATTCCAGGGCAAATCCTGTCCTCATAAGTTATCTTTTAGTGAAATATTGACATCAGATCTGTGTAAGAAATAATAGATCTGAATTTTACCCACTTTCCACCTTGAACTTGTCACAATGACCTTGGTTTAAGATTATTGTTATGATATATCTTCAGCTCAGGAATAACCTTTATTTAGAGTTTCAATTTCTATTATGTATCCTTTAAAGAGTAATGAACTGAACAAAAATTTTATATCTTTTTGGCCAATGACCTTGAACTTGCCAGAAGTACCTTGAGTCAAGATCATGTCACACGCTATAGAATAGACAAAAATTTAATATTTTGTCTGCCAGTGACCTTGAGATTGCTGTTATGACCTTGGGTCAAGTTCATGAATTATCCTTGGGTCATAAACAATCTTTGTACCAAGTTGAAGTTTCCCTTTCCACACTTAAAGCCCAGAAACAATTACAGTGACAGACAGATAGACAAACAGCAAGATCCCTATCACAGCAAAGTGATGAACAGAGAGTTGTTTTATTTCAACACTGATAAGTAAGTGATTATTGCATGTGAGAGTCTGACATAGTAATTTGGATTTATTTTTTTTAATCAATTATATAAAACAAATTTTGTTCCAGAAGAACAATGACAAATGTTTCAGGTCAATTAATTATGATTAATTACCTTTTGATACCTGCCAGCCAGACATCCTTTCAAATCAAACCTTGACTCGATTCTTTCCACGGGAAAGAACACATTTTGCATCACAAGGAAATACATCTGAAAAAAATTCATTCCTAAATTACAACTATTAACAATATTAAAATCTTTAAATGAAATGATTCTCTTTTTTCTAGCTGTCAAAAAAGAACTACCACTATAATTAATATGCAAATTAAGAATCAGTGTCATTACCTTTTTTTCTTTTCTACTGATGATTTTTTCTATCAAAAATTCATATGTGAAAAATATTTTAAACAAGTGTAATATAAAGCTTTTGGCTCAGGTGAGCTAAAAATAATTTCAGTAGCCATTACAATGTACTAAGTTTCCATAGTGTTACCTTGGGTTGCCCAGATACATTTATAGAATACAGTCCTAGGAATTTGACAATGAGTGAGTGTGGGTATCTCTGAAAATGCTCCAGATAGTCACTGAAACAAAAAAATTCAACATCAAGCAGCAGATTCTTTTTACTGCCATATTTCTGTGCTTTTTATTGCATGAAAGCAGTATTTATAACCATTTCTTAATTGTCATTAACTTAATCAATTCAACTGATTCTCAGGTTAGCAATAAGTCAACTCCAGACTTACACTTCTTTTTTGGTGAATTCATTCTCTTGCATACAAGTAATTTTGCTTATGAAGTTCTGGCCTAAATTAAGGAATCTACAGTGCATGCATATAATGTTACACAATTTAGTGAAAAAAATACTTGTACATTATTTGGAACATGATGTACGTATAGGGCAAATGAAATATAGAGGAATCATTTAAACCATTCCTAAATATTTGTTTGCCATCTCCAGATTTGAGATAAAAAATTAGACAGGTAGTTGGGGAAAAAATTATGTTAAATTGAAAGTATCAATACTATGAAAATAATTATTGATGGGAGTTGGGCCAGTTTTAACTAGATCATTGGGAGAAGGCAAATAATTATTTTAAAGATGGCCTTACACAAATTCATCAATTTTAGATATTTTGTTAGAACAGTCAAAATATTTTTACCCAAGAATTGACATGAAGAATTCCAAATGGTATTTCTTGTCAGTTTTCAGGATAAACTGCTGATCATTACTGAAATGTACAAACTTGTGTCAAAAATAGTTTTACAAGTTACTTCCCCTGTTAGTGAAAACTTGATCTTGACACAAAGACGACTTTTAGATAGAAATATTAAAAAATAACGTTCTCCAAAACAAAATGTGATTTCCAGTAATTAAAACAAAAATGTGAGAATAGCTAGTGTTTCTAGTTCTGAATGATTTTTAAATCTGATTTAAAATTCAAATTTAAATTCACCTGAGAAAGAAATCCTGTCCACTTCTGGAATTACTGAAAAATTCCATATAATCCAAGTCATCTGGAGCAACTGACGACAGGAAATCCTTGTCAGACACCGAGACGGCTCTTCTGATGCAGGAAAATACAGAACTAGCATAACTCCGGAATTTAAATTTCTAGAAATGGAAATTTAAAAAATTTTATAAAGTTAATTTCTTTTAATATTTTTTCATAAATGCTAAATAAAAATTCATCGTAATACTTTTTGCAGTTCATGTATAATATTGATCATTTATGTTTAATTGAATATAGTTTCCTTTGTCTTACTGGTATGTAATATTACCTTTCCTTGATGAGTTTTGATTGTTTTGCTGTGAATATGGCAAAAGTCTTCTTCTTTCAGTTGGTCCTGAGAAAGATCAAAAGAATACATGTGCAATAGTCCAAGAATATATTCTTAACCTTTAATTCATTATAGGCCTATAGTTGTAATGAAATTTTCACAAGTACATATTCCACAATAATTTCAATAGAAAAGAAGCAATAAAATCATCTTTACATGTAACCAGAGAGGAGAAAATGCAACAGGCCAGGGTTTGAACCAGGGTCTTCTGAATCAATGGTCAAGAGTCCTACCAACTGAACCATCTGGCCACTGGCAATCACACCTGTCTGAGTGTTACATTCCTCCCTCCATCAATGTTTTTAACCCCCCTCCCCCCTGAAGACACTAACCCAACCTCTTTCTTAACAAGTCTAACTCCTGTTCAGGGCATGGCATAGCACAAAGCATAACCAAAAGGAGAAAACTGTGACAGACCAAATAAGGTTCTAGCCCAAGGAATCACTAGTCAGGTGCTCTATCAGCTGAGCTAATTATCTTCTGATCGAACCTGTCTGACCAACACATTAATCCCTCCTCAAGTTTTTTCACCCTCGAAGATCAACACAACCCAGGTTCTTCTTGCACCTGGCAGAACTTTCACTTGCAAGTTCTGGTGGTCAACTCTACCACACTACATAAGACTGAAAGTAGGAAATGTGTGGCTGGCCCAGAAATTGAATCTGGGACCCCTGCATCACTAGCCAGGTGCTCTAGATAACCACTAGCTGAGCTACCCAGGCCAATGTACTATTAATGCTGTCCCAGGTTCAAGTCTGGTGTACCTATAATTTTTTTTATTTCTTGCTTAACAATTCTAATTTGTACCCTGTATTATTTGTAATTATCAAACCTTAATTTACCTTAACCCCAAGTTCTGGATGTTTGTCAAACAAGTCCTGAATTCCCTCTCTGATACACTCCAGAGCTCTGTAACGACGGTGATGTTCATTGACAACAACAACATCTTTCCTCTGCCATTTTTTCCACAGTTTCATCCATTTGTTGTTGGATAAAGATCTTGAAAACTGCCTCTTTGGAGTTGCCATGTTTCATGTCAAATCAGTGTCATCTGTACATGGAAAAATAGGCCTACATACATGACATATTGTTTCAAAATCTAAAATTTTATTGAATGAAAATGTGCATATATTTATTAATCAGTTATTCTTTTTAATTTTGTTTTATCATTTGTTGATAATAGCAAGTCCAGAAATTAAACATAGTTATTTTTATTCATAAAAAAAATGGAAACATCTATTTCCCTTGAACAATTAACGTCAGGGGAAGTGTATAAGTTTGCATGGTGTTATTTACAATCAACATGATCAATAAACAATGCATGAATTAAACTTTTTACCGAGAACATTCGGATTATAATGTAGGCAAACAGCATAAAAAACAGAAACATTGCTTATACAAAAAATATGACATACTTACACTGCCTTGCTGTCATAGTGGAAATGGTATTTGACAATTTGCCATACGAGACTAGTGCATGACAACTTGTAAACAGTTGTGACAATCGGAACTCATCGGATGTTTTCAAAACCGTATGTACTCTACTTTCACTTTAATTTTTAACGGCGCGTACAGCAAGTTCCTCAGAATGTACACAATATGTCAAAAGAAACAAGAGCAGAATTGTCAGAAACAGATGGATCTAAGAAGCTAGAAGACGAAAACAGTTTAGGAGATGTTAGATTTTATCCACCCCTGTACACACAGAGATACTCCTTTGCCGCAAAGATCTTGGAAAAGCATGATGCTAAATGGGTTCGTTTTTTTAAATCAGAATTTTAATGAAGCACTTACCAAAATCTGAAAAAAGAAAAGAACAATTAAACTGCCACTTTTCATGAAAGAAAGTTGACAATGCATATTTCATATTACTAATTTAGAATGTACTTTACATTTTAAAACGGTCCTGTCATGGGATTTCTTGACTAATTTAAAAGATATCGCCCCACAAATATCGCCCTGTTTAGAGTTTGTATGGAGTTTAGATACTTCATGTTTACGGGCCCATAACGGAGTCCATAATGCGAATTTTTACGCACAAACGATAAATATTATAGGTAATACTATATACTCAAATATTTCAGAATATTCATAGTGTTTAAATTATCTGAAAGCAATTGTTTTAATTTTATATAGTATTTGGGTGGGATAATTTCTGCATTTTTCAAGGCAGCTTCAACGACAAAAACCTTATTGGGAAAAAATTCTGTCAATAAATATTTCTAAATTTACGATTAAATGTCAGTCCTTCATCGTAATTATTTACTGCATAAATATCACAGGGTGAAGCTTACCTCAATATCGCACAGGACATCGTTAAATTAAACGTAAGCATGATAAAAACGCTTCACGTTTGTATTTTCCGAGTGCGGGAAATCGACTGTGACGTCACACGAAAACATAAACATTCAAAATTATCTAAATAGAGAGAATCTTTGCTACTAAACACGAAGAAATATTAATATAAAAAAAAATCTGCTTCAGAAATAAATCACGATATATTGACTTTGACCTGTTTATCATGAAATAAAACTGATCATGACGGGGGTGTGTACTTGATCTTGCTGCACTGAAAATTCAAACATTACGACTATGACGTCACTGACGTCAAACTGCAGGGTAAAGAGAAACAAATGTGTGGATTGGGCAACTTCACAATATCTAAATGATAGCAAGATCTTTTAAAATTTTATGAATAATAATTTCTAAAATTAAATGTTTAAAAAACAATTTTAGAATTATAAGAATAAAATTACACAAGAACTGTTGATTTTAACAACGTTTAACATGTATATCATCACCGATTATGACGAAATATGTCTTTTTAGTCATGTGACATGTGCCCTGTCTCCCCTTAAGCTAGCTAGGACTATCAGTAATAATTCAAATTCTCAATTTCTGAATTTCAGGTGGTTGATCTAGGATGTTCAGAGTGTGCAATAGTGAGATTTTACAGAGAGGTTCCAAGTGTCCAAAAGATACAGCTAGTGGACATTGATAGAGAAGCATTAGATTTCAATAAAAACCGCATTAAACCACGACCGTCAGATTATATATTCAAAAGGGCTAATCCACTGAGCATCGAGATTTACGAAGGGAGTGCTACAAGTCTGGATAACAGAACTATAGGATGTGATGCTGTTTCCATGATTGAGTTGTAAGAATTCTGATTTTCTTTTCTAGAACTTTTAGTTAAACTGAAGACTGTACTGAAGTTGGCAAAAGGAATTTTTTCTTTGTAAAATTCCGAGTTTGTGAAATTTTCTTATGTTGTAAGCATTTATTTATCTTCAAGGATAGGCTAAGACACATCAAATTTTGGAACACACCATTCATGTATAAATGAAATTCACAGTCACAGAATGTCAATATTTTCCGACTATTTCCTTGTATATGAATCTAAACCTCTCTTTTCCCCTTCATGTTTTTATATAGCTCAGTTTCATAGAATTTTTAAAGATGTGTATTTCTATCAATCTTTATTAATTGACACATCCATATTTATATTTAGTTCAATGTCAAGAAACTGTTTATTGTCATTGTCAACAGACCTGTCTACCCTTCCGCTTTTGGCTTAACTTTTCTGCTTTTTACCACAAAATTATGCTATTACGCCACTGATATTAATTTTACGCTTTGATATTTCGGTTTAAAATTCTTAATAAACAACTAAATTTAGAGTTAAAAGAGTTAAAGTACAACCTGCTGAAATAAAATGAGAAGTAACTTCTCATTTTAGTTCTAATAAAAGTAATTAATAGAGGACCTGTTCGATAAAGTACGTAATATACTTAGTAGTTTCAAGTAAACTGGTATGGCGAAGATTCAAAAGAAGACGAGAAGGCACTACTTACGCTAACTATTAAATGATATTGCAATAGGTACAGCCATTTATATGCTCAATTTATTTTCACATTGCTTAGAACAAGATAGAGAAATGTGAGTAAAAAGAATAAAGTACAATGTTATAATGAACAATTTGTATAAACATGCAAAGTCGCAATCCTTCAATTAAGTAATTTGATACAAATTGACCAAAGGCTTCATGAAGGATGTACTGTTGAATTGAGTTTGATACAGGATAGTGATATTTTACATTTTTTTTGCCAATAAATGATTCGAAAAAGAAAATTTTATTCTTTGCTCAGTAATGTACAATTTCGGTTGTTTTGAAAGAAAATAAAGTATTACATGTATAATAAAAACAAAAAAAATAGGAAAACATGATTGATTACGCTTTTACCTCTAAAATTCCACCAGAAATGTACTGAAATTACACCCTTGCAATGAAAAGGGTAGGCAGGTTCTCTAAGAGATTTCAATGGATGAGGTTTGGAAAAAAAAAAAAATCTTCATTGACACAGATATTGTTGATGTTTGACTTTGTAATGTCTTATTCGCTTTATTAATTCTCCCATTTTCACAGCATAGAGCACCTGTATCCAGATATTCTAGAGGAAGTTGAGGAGAATGTTTTTGGGCGACTCCGACCTCGTTTGGTTGTAGTCACCACTCCTAACTATGAATTCAACAGTCTCTTTCCTGGAGAACTCAGATTTCGACACTATGACCATAAGTTTGAGTGGATAAGGAGTGAATTTCAAAGCTGGTAGGTTTCAGATACAAGAATGTTTTTAGTAAATATTTATACAGAATCATCTAAACATGTACTTGTTATCCTAATGTACATTTTATAGGCCATGAACTAATCACTGTAAACCAACGTTTATTCGCGTGCGAAAAATTTTCTTGAGGTTCGCGAGAGTCTTGTCATCGCGAATATTTCTCGTGGCAAACCAGTCCTTTAAGTCTCTTTGTCTGTTAACAACAGATCGAAAAAGGCTTGATCACAAAAATTAATCGTTGCGAACTAGTTCACCTCCGGTAAATCGCGAAATAAAGTCATCGCGAATAAAAATTGGTTTATAGTATGTCATAGAAGGCGTAAAAATTCCCTGTGACTCTGGGTCTTAGGGAAATTCCTGCTATTTAATACATTCATCCCATCCAACATGTATAAATAAAAATGTTTTTGCTGTGACCATGTATTTTTGGGGTGTAGACAAAATGTATGAAAATCGGAATTCCCAGTGAAATAAGTATATACCTACAAGTAAAAGCCTTTGTATTGGAGATAATGTAAATAATTTCCCCTACATATCTTTATCTCTTTTCTAGGTGTCAGGGTGTGTGTGAGAAGTACAGCTACTCTGTGGAGTATACAGGTATTGGGGACCCTCCACTGGAATCTCAGGAGGTCGGGTTTTGTTCTCAGGCAGCCATCTTTACTTCATCCTCTGAGTCTAAACCATCTATTGAGTCAAAAGAATGTTGCTATTGTTTAGTGAGTAATACGTCTATATTCACATGAACTTTATTTTTTCACATAATTGAGCAAGACCTACTGCTCACCAAAATTTTATTCTTGTCTATGTGAGTATATTTTAGTGAATCTATTACTAACAGTCTGTTAGGCTATTTTTGTAATACTGCACTGCTCTGTATGAGTATATTTCATTGAGTCTCTTACAATCTCTGTAGTAGATTTCAATGGGTCTAATACACTCTGTGTGAGTTCATCTCAGAAAGTCTATTACCATAATTATAGTTAGTATGAGTACATTTCAGATGAGTTGAATATATTTAAGAGAATGTAATACAGTCTATGTGATTACTTTTCAATGAGTCTTTTACACTCTGTGTGATTACATTTCAAGTGTGTTTATTACTGTGTGCATGTTTACATGGAGTCTTTTACACTGTTTGATAACATTCACAGTGAATCTATTACACTCTTAAGAGTAAATTTCAATGAGTCTATAACACTCTCTGTCATTACATTTCATTTAGTCTAATTCACTCTGTATGATTGCATTTCAAATGAGTCTTTTACACTCAGTATGATTACATTTCAAGTGAGTTGATTACACTTTGTGTGAGTATATTTCAATGAGTCTTTATGTTTAATATTATTTAACTTTTCAGCTCAAGGACATTTTTATTGACTTATATTTATGCATCTATAAATTTCCTTCTTAGGTTGCAGAATCCACATTTCCATACAAAGATAAAGACACCTTATCTGCAGAGGAAACTCTGAAGTCAGAAGTGTCATACATCATTAATTTACTGACAAGTAACCATCGCAGTATGGACTCAGACCAGTCATGTTTCTGTGTGCAGAAAGATGATAAAGAACAAATGGAGATCCCTGTTGACCATTTGATGACCTTCAGTAGAATTTCCAAATTAGTCAAAACTGATGACCTTAAGTGAGTTTGTCATAATCCTTGATGTCCATCTTTTCATACAACTTCATTTAATTCTTTTACGAGATTCCTTAATATGTGAGTGTAATTTATTTCAATTATACTTCTTGTGATACAGTCAAACCTTGTTGAAGGAAAACCTTGACATATGATTCAAGTTTTTTAGATTAAAATAATTTACTTCAACAGCCCATGGATTTGTTGTCTTAGAATCTGAAGTTCAATGTACATGTAGTTGCTCTTGCTTAGGTTAAAACAAACATCTTTGAGATAAGTGTCTTTCACATTTTTTTTTGTGATCTCAGGAAATTTTTACATGAAAATGGGTACCAGCTTACAGAAGACCAATCCACATTGATCATCCCCCTGGAAGATGAGTGGGAAGATAGATATCATGATGGTAGTGAAGAGGAGAATGAAACAGACATTTGTGTGGAAGATTCCAATGTAAACTTTTATGAGGCAGCAACTTCCTGTGCAATTGACACTGAGGAAATCTGGGATTGATTTGAACAACGATTTATTTTTATTTTTGTATCTTTTAAAAACTTTTGTTATTTTTTCCTATAGTTCCTATAGGTAGTTAATTTTTTGCCTTCAGTTTTACCTTTTGTCTTGTTAAGATATTATTTTTTTTCAAAATGTTTTCCTTGCTTGAAAAAAAAAATAATTAAGAAATTAGTGATATATCTGCAGAAGCTACATCTTGATTTTAATTCTTAATTTGTTTGTAATTTACTTATAAAAAATAAAGTATTTAATAAAATTGAGAAAAGAAAAAAATCCAGTCACATTTTTTTTCTCGCTTATTCACACTGATACACCTCTTAAGACAAATCTTATGACTATTATAATTAGTCTAGAAATTATGAAACAATGAAATCGTTTCAATATCTTAATTACCGGTATGTTCAAAATATGGGTTGTATGTATTTACTCCTAATCCTAGATAAATAACTCAAGGGCAAGAATTAGAGATTTGGCAAGGATTCAAATGAAGTTAATCTTTAATACTTTTTGTTTGAGTATTTTGTGAAATTTATTTTGCTGCAAGACATTATTGTACTTTTTATGAAATGTTTATGCGAGTAGATGATGAACATAAAAATGATGTTGTTTTTAGTCAATTGTTCCAATCTTGACAAACATTTCCAACATTTTAATGGATAGTAGGCCACCTGTTATCATCTTTGCACATCATAATCTTATTGTTGTAGTATTGAGATAGCTTACATATTCCTCTGTGATTTGAAAACTGCCATTTTAGCCCAACTCTGTTGAGCCATATGACTTCAACACACTGGGAAATCACTAATTTTCGGTCGGGTGTGTGTGTGTGTGTGTGTTAATTTTCATTGTTTATATTGTATGGAGCTTGAGAGACCCACAAATTCATGGCCACCACGAAATTTAAAATTTCATTTTCATTACTACTAAAAATTCTCTAATGAAATCAAATCTCCACAAATAAATATTTTTTTCATCAAACCTTGAACATTTGACCCCATGAAAATATGGGATCTTAAGATATTTAATTCAATCTTCACTACATATAAATGCTTGCATATAATAATGCTTTATTAATTTGTTGATTTATTTATATATTGAAGATATTTGAAAAGATATTATACAAGATTATTTTAGTTTCAACTTATTCAATTATCAAAGCTTTAATTTTGATTTTTCAAAATTTCACGAATATGTTCTTCTGAATTTATTTTACACCCTCTTTGGAGCTTTACTATAATACATGTATTAATCAGGAAAAAACAGAACACATTTATTATCAATGGGAATTTTTTTTTTTGATAAAGTTGAATATAAAGTTCATAATAATGATTGCATAATAACTTCTTGAGATAATTTTCTGAGCATAAGTTTGAATAAATATGGATATAAAATGAATAAAGAATTTTTCATAATTTTTTTTCTTTCCAAGCTCAGTGGTTTCTTAAAACATTTTTAACAATGGCCCATTTTATTTATTTTTTGTTTTCTTTCCTAGCTCTAAGGTTCATAGGAAGAATTTTAAATGACACGCATTTTATTTTAACCTTTTATTATTTATCTCCCCTTTACTATCAATGCTTAGAGCAAAGTTCAGAAAGGCAGCTATAAACCTTGATCAGAAATAGAACCAAATAATTCTTAAGATTTTTTTTTCAGTAACAATGGGGCTTGGTTACTTTTGTCCTTGCAGAATACATTAATAATCAAGAACTTAAATGTTTTCATTGCTAATATTTATTGGTCTTGATCATAAAAAGATGATGACAAAAAATGAAATTAATGACGTAGAAAAGCCTTTTCAAAAAGCTGCACCATTAGAACATGTTTAAACTTTGCACTCACAATATCAAATCTTCCTTACTTGAAAAATGTCATGCATTTGGTCATTTCATATTTGTATGTTCACAAATGAATACAAATAATTTTCATTAACATGAATCTGTTAATGGTATTTGTAAATCCCTTGTGAAATTATTTCAACACGTATTTACCCTACACTTTGATCTCAACAATGTTTAATTCCTTTCCACCGGTTGCTATTTAAAATACCAAGTTTATCGTCCTGAACCGATTTTCGAATTTCTTCTCTCGCAGAATTTGGAGGCCATCTCTCAATATCGTACGTATTTAATCGCTCCGTTATCTCTTCCAGTTCATCACTTCTGACTTTCTTCAATCCCCGAAAACGATTTGGCTCGAAAACGAGGTAGTCTACTCGAACGCGAGGCTGTGGTTTCTTTTCGGCTTCATCGAAAAATACTCTGCTTATGGAAGCCGATCTCGCTCGACTCGCATTCGTTGGCCTAACAAGCCTCGATACAATGCCCTCTAACTCATCATCTGAAACTTTTCTGTCGCCAATTTTTGGCCGATGGATTCCTTCTTCTGGTATGGGTGAAATTTTACAGAGCCTCTTCCCGTTCCGTTTTTTCTTTGGAATCCTGAATTCTTTGTTCTTTTGCGGTGGCTTTGGTGTTTCTGCATATAAATAAAGACTATAGGGGGCAGGGGAGGGTAGAGTGGACCCAGTATTTAGTAAGATAGGTTTCCTTTTCCCCGCCGCTTTTGCAATGTCAAATAGACCACTGAGGGGCTCATTATGCGAAAACGATTTACTCCTTGATAACATTGGTGCTTCTGTAAACGACTCACGCCTATCCTGCCGAGAATTACCGTCTATCCAGCGAACACTCTTGTTCCTAGAAATGCTAGGATTCGATGTCTCTATTCCAATTGAAGTTTTGCTGCGGGGGAAATCAAAATTATTATCGATAGACGGTCTCTTCTGTATCTGCGTCCTACTTCTGAATAGGTTTGCCGCCTTGTTTACTGTGACTGCGGTCGCAAAACTTATGCCTTTCTTTTTGCTGTCTGATCGTCGAAAACTTTGTTCAGAGTCAGTATCGTCATCGGACGAAGAGTAACCCCCCGGACTAGGGGTACGAATGTAAGAAAATTGTCCCTGCTCGTCAAGCCAGTTAGGTTTCAGCCAGGAGGAAAAGTCCACAGATTCTCTCATTCGCCCGTCAACACGGGGATTAATCCATAATGGGGAGGGCCGCGTGGTCCCATCTTCGTCATTGTCTCCTTGTAGGTTAATGCACAGCCGCGTTGTTGCAACGGGCTTTTTATTCGTATCTGTCATGCTGAAGAATTTTTAATCAAACAGGTCTTGACATAATTCCCATAAGATAATTCTTCTTTTCAATTTCGACTTTCAGCACCTGTCAAAAATTTCATTATCCAGTGGTTTGCTTTGAGATAAGATCCATATTTCGTAGATCTTTCTCCAAGCAAAAATTGAAAATTAAATTGTTCCCGTGAACTACGACTGGTTTCTGCGAGGTTCCATTGTTCTCTGATCAAAAATGAAAGTGTCGTTTTGTTTTTCTTTAAACTTTTAACTCGCTCTCAGAATCGGCTTTGGTCGTTGTTAATGTGCCCCTATAATCCCGATTTACAAATTATCCCTTCGACACTAAAACAGTTTAATTTACAACAATTTTTTAAGAATTAAAATTTAAATAGATGAACTACATTTCTCTAAACAATGTAACCAAGTATGTCCGTCTTAAACCAATATTAGATGAAGAAGCTATTGTTGGAAGCCTTTTTGTGGAATCATATTTTGCTTCATATTTATTTAACATCAACCCTTTAATTGACTTCTTAAGAAAATGGTAATGTTATACAAAATCCATATGATAAACATTTCCATAACATTAATAACGGTTAAAAGTTTTAGACTTTGAACTTAACTTCGAAATTTGATTTTGATATAATGTATACCCTCTTCTTTTAAAAAAAATGTTTATACTATTGCATAGACAACAAAAATGTTTCTTAAACTCAATAGCTGGCCAACTCCTAAAACTAATCTTCGGAAATGAATGTTTGACCATTTAACTTGACCTCAGATATCTATAATAGGATTAAGCAGTAAAAATAATATATTCTGAATAGCCAGTATGCCTTTTAATTAAACTGGTTTGTTGTTTAAAAATATACATATATGTAATTCAATAATGAATTGATTACAGAAGACATATTCCAAACAAAGTTAACTGGGCACAATATGGCCTTTTTTTTTTTTTTTTTTTTTTTTTTTTTACATTTTTTCTTTTTACATTGAAATATGTAGGAAAACTCTTTAAAAATCTACATCACTGGGCCAGAAAAGCTGAAACTTATATGAAAGCATCTTGGGGTTGTATAGAGTGTAAATTATTTAAATCATGCCCCCGGGGTAGGGCGGGACCATAATAGGGAGTCCAAGTTTTACATTGAAATATTTAAGAAAAAATCTTTAAAAATCCTCTCCTCAAGAACCACTGGGCCAGATAAGCTAAACCTATGTGAAAGCATCCTGGGATAGTGTAGATTTTAAATTGTCCAAATCATGACCCCTTCGGGTAGGGTTTACAATCAGTATTTACAAGGGGGATATCTGTTTAAGAACAGCATGGCCAAAGTTACTCAGGTGAGTGATGTGGCCCATGGGCCTCTTGTTTTAGTTTTAATGCTCTATGAGTATGATCATCTAAACACAAGAGTAGTGTTACTAAAATGATGTAGTAGTGTAACGAGAATAATGTGGGTTCTGATGATGTAATATAGCATTGTAGGACGTCGGATGAGACTGTATAAAAACCGAGGTATCGTGTCGCAGTTGGTGCTGGCACGAAAAAGATCCCTAACTGCTCAAATGGACGTTAGTGCTGAGTATAGGACAAAATTTGCAGCTCTCCACCGGCAAGTGGTGGCGTCTCCATATTAGTGAAAAATTCTCAAGAGGGGCGTTAAACAACATACAAAACAAACAAAACCTAAAACACACTATTCAAAACTGGCAAGGAAGTCAATGAGGCTGCCTAATTTTATGTGGTTCAGCTGAGTGAAAGTCATTTGATGTGACTCTGGAACACTTTACTTAGACTGCATTTGTTTATTGTACGAGAAACCTTTTTGGTATTTACCGCAATTAAGTGATTTCACCTTTTCGAATAGGTGAACTCACCAATAAGCAACGTCTGGCCCTGGGATCATGAAACATCTTAAGCTTAAGTCAAAATCTTTATGTTGTATTGTAATTTTGTAGAAGTAAAGCAAATCAAGAGTAAAATATTTTTCAAAATTGCTTCACAAATGTCTTATTATTGAAAATTTGAATTAAGTCTAAGTCTGTTTCCTGATCCTGGGGTCTTTTTTCATAATTTAATGTTGTAAGAAATGCAAATAAGTGATATATTATCACTAATTCAAGTACGTGATATTACCAAACTCAAAACTAATTGGTGATGAGGTTTTTTCACCAATTCATTTCCAATAGTTGATACACAATGTACCACTTATTCGATAACGTGATATCACCTATTTGAATGGATGATATCACCGATTAAATTGATTTCACTGAGTGATATCACCTATTTAACAAAGTGATGTCACATTTTCGAATAGGTGATATCACTACATTGCAAGAAATGCCAAAGTGGTGGCTTATATTGTGTGTGTTCAGCGCTAATTGTTTGATATATAAGGTAATTTTCAAAATCTATCAAAGCGTGCGACGTACAGGAATCGTCATGGTTCCTTTTGGTTCCTGGTGGATAAGGAACATAGAGCGCAAGGGTTTTAAGCAGTCTTACTCCTGGGAAAGTGAAAGTACATGGGCAAATTACACACACCCATACAGATAGGTTTTGTATCTATTGATGTCATTGAAGGACCGTATCACTCCACATATCGCGTATTTTCAACTTATCTCACCTAAAACTATGAAAAAAAGCGACAAAACATAGTTCAAGTAATTGTTTTATTCCTGTCATACTGCATAAATTTGTCATAATAAATGGTTTCATCGACTCAAAAGAGAGTGCAAACTCTACAGAATTCCGTATTTGAATGCAGGCAACGATCGAACACTCCTGATAGAAAATATACACCACTTATGGGATGTAGGACACAGGCACTTGTTTCGGAAATTAATTTTTAAACCCATAGTATAATAATAACATTATCATTATACACTATGGGTTAAAAATTTATTTCCGAAACAAGTGCCTGTGGTTTAGGAGCCAATTTTAAGGGAGCAGATAATCCCAACTTTTTAGGAGGCATGAAGGAGATCTAAGAAAAAATATAAAATAAGGGCAAACATGTTACTTGCAAATACTTGAGATGTTTCAACAACCAATTGCTTGCCAACCACGACACACCAGTAGTGATAATGTATTGAAGCTGATACATGACAAGATAGCAATTAAATGATTTGATATGAAATTCAAACAAATTTAATAAAATATACCGGGTGTAATTGTAGACAAATAGTGAAAATTCTTGCAGAAGAAAATCGTAGGATTTTGAGTTATCTCTCCTGTTAGAGGGATAGTCCTTAAAGACAAAGGCTGAACATTGCCCTCATGCAAGCTACTAAATACATTTCCAAAATTATTTAAAGAATTTTTTAATTCATGTTCACGTGTACAACTTAAACATCTTTGTAAGATATCCTTTATCGACCAGTTTCAAGTAAAATATATTTTTATTGCTCCATGGTTCTATTTCCTGACGTCTAACATTACCATTTTTACTTAGAGGCAGTCCCCTATTTAAACAACATTACTGCAAACTCACGTATATATTTTTCCATATTCGGGTGTCTAAATACCAAATTATGGATTAAATGCTAAAACCGCGCATTAAAGTTATTTTTGTTAATCACTGGACGATTGGCGACTTTTAAAAGCCGGTAAGTATATTTTTTTCTTTAACGCAAGAACTCGTAACTGTTTCTTTATATACAAATAGAAATGTTCCGTCGTTAAGTCATATGTATAGTGATCTGATCTAATCTGAGGCTCTTAATTGACTTTAGGCATCTATTGTTATTTATTAAATGTTTGCCTTGATTCTATTTAAAATTTAGGTCTTTGAGGCTCAAGACCGTATTGAAGAAGACTGCATGTGAAGAGAGATTTCAGTACAAACGTAAGTACACGTACTGCATTTTCTTTTTTAAATTTAAAGTTTTTTGAAAAGGTTCAATATTTTCAAAACCTTCTAAATGGATACAATTCAAAATATGAATAATTATTTTATAGATATCTTTACAATGGAAAAAAAACAAACATCAAGGAGCCCATGTTTAATTAAAAGGTTACATTATGCCCATGCTATTTATCAAGATGTTTAAAGAATTTAAATTCAATTTAAAAAAAAACGAAGCTCAAAAATGAACGGAAATAACTGTTATTCGGAACTGTAATAGATTTAAATAGCCATAAACTGACTTCAAAAGATTGGCAAAATGTCATTTAGAATGAAACCCGTGTCAAAAATATACATGCTGCATCACTGTTTTGGAAAGAACTTGCAAGATCTACTAAGACAGAAGTCGCGTGACCCCACTCCACTCCATTTGTTCGTTTTGTTTGCCTTGTCATAGTACGGGGACAATTTTGGAACCCACAGAATTTGTCTTACTGGGAAACCTAGCTATCTAAGTACATTAGTATTTTTAAGGAGTAAAGTCGAATGCATATCGTCTTCTATTGAAGAATGTACTAGTATACCGAGTTCTTCTTAAAAAATCTTTTTGTTGATTTCATTAATTTCGGGTAATAGTGTACCTTTCATTAATCACACGCCAGTACTATTCTCTTTAGAGAAGTGGACAGGCTTTTGCCTACGTGGATATAGGCGAAAGCCTGTCAAATTCTCTAAAGAGAATAATACCAGTACATATAAGAACAAAATAGTTGAAAACATGT
Source organism: Saccostrea cuccullata (assembly GCF_032062105.1). Taxonomy (NCBI): domain Eukaryota; kingdom Metazoa; phylum Mollusca; class Bivalvia; order Ostreida; family Ostreidae; genus Saccostrea; species Saccostrea cuccullata. The sequence goes on along the minus strand of NW_026940736.1, from coordinate 785,073 downwards.
AATACGATTCGAAAGCTATCAATAAAACATTATTTGGATATCAAAAGTAAAAATTAAAATAAATGGGGAAGGAAAGTGAAGTGCTTCCTCTACTACTGGTATACTACCTGGCAACTGTCTCTTGATAAAGTTTGCTATAGTTTTATCTTTTTCTTTCAGGCGGGAAATGTTGATAGCAGACAACTAGTAATTTACAGCAGGATGGTATGAAACAGGAAAATGTCAGTTTCCATAGCTCGCAGACCGTCGACGATGTCCGGCGGAAGTCAGCGTCGCCAGTCGTCTGCTCAGTTCGAGAGTCAGAGAGAGGACTTCAAACGGCGCCAATCCGTCAAATACCAGTTTCCAACCTTTATGCTCACCGAGGAAGAAGAAGCAGCTCTTATTAATGAGGTAGGACTATATATTCTTTATTTCGATCTATTATCTATAAATCTGTTCTTCAGAGAAACTTAATATTTTGAACTGAATTAGCCTATGTAAATAAGCGGAAACCTTTAGACTAACTTTTCTTTGCGGGAATGCAAATTGTATATTCCTTATGGCTTGCAAAGGCTAAAATCGATATCATCTGCGGATTTAAAACGTTAAGTTTTACAGGTTCGCCTACAGAATACAAATATCTTATTTTGTATCAGATTTATTACAAACAAACGTACTTGTGATCTTGATAGTTCACATGGTCTTAAAAAGGGGTATCTATATAATATCATCGGGTCTTCGCAAACAAAGACTAGATGCTGTCATGAGACAGTAATACCCGCACTAAGGTGTTTGCCTCTAAATGCACACTTCTTCTTATTGGGCTTTACCAAGGAAAAAGCAGGGGCGGATCCAGCAATTTTTGAAAGGGGGGTTCCAGGGTTATGCCCCTCTAACCCCCCCCCCCGACATATTCTCAAGCAAAGATTCACAGACTTGTATGGAAAGATCTAAGGTTGTGGTAAATACTATCTATGTTTTATGTCCTTCAAAAAAAGCGTACCCCCATTCCGAACAAAATAAAAACAAAGCCAAAAAAAAAATAAAAATCAAAAATTACGGAAGCCTTAAAATTGAATGGACGTTACACTGTTGAAGATTATAAAGAATTTTCTTTAAGAATTTGAAAAACCTTTTTGGGGTGGGGTGCGGGTGGGCTTTAAAACAAAGAGTTACATGTTAGTTCGTTCAATTGATCAAGATATGATAAAAACGGTACATATTTAGCAAACACAGCCAAAGATCGCGGGAATCTAATATCAAATTAAACCTCGCAACCATTCTCTCATAAAAAATATAATAGAGAAGGTGATTGGAGGAAACTAAATGTGTGAGAATCTATCTATTCAATAAATAAGACTTATAAATATATAATCTAAGAAAATTTTTTATCCCCTCTCACTCTCTACTTGGCAAAAAATAAAGGGGGGGGGGGTTAACCCCCGGACCCCCCCCCCCCTCTGGATCCGCCAATGAATAGTCAATATAATTCAATAATTTACATAATACATGTATTCATCAAATTGAGCATAATATGCTCAGGTGACCATGTAGCTGCAGATCTGGTTTTATATATTTGTCTTTGATCATAACGCTACAGATCCCCATATGCAAAAAAGGTGCAATTTACGCGTAATATTTTTTGAGCACTTTTGGGCAGAATTTCTCCACTTTCTAGCTTTAGGCAATCAACTACCTTTCACTCCCTAATTTTAGACACATTCTCTGGCCAATATGTATATTTTGTCCACCTCCCAGTCATTTATAGTAATCTCTACAGGCAATAAACTTGCTTGATGTGAATTTTCAGCAATCTAACAAATAATTTTAATCAAGCGAGTTTATCTCAAGTAGAGACGACTATAAAGGGTTGGGAGATGGATAAAATATACAGATTGATTAAATAATGTGCCTAGAATTAGGGAGTGAAAGGTAGTAAATTGACCGATGCTGGAAAGTGGAGAAATTCTCCCCAGAAGTGCGCAAAAAATATTGCGCCGTAAATTGCACCTTTTTTGCATTACAGGATCTGCATTCAAAGACTAATATATAAAACCATAACGCTACAGACCTGCAGCTAGTGACCATGTGACCCATGGGCCTCCATTTTACAGGTATTTCATATTCTTAATTCATTACCAGTCGGAAATTAAACTACAGAATTTAATTAATGATGTAAATTAGGTTTGATAAAGGGGGGGGGGGGGGAGGATTTTTGGCACATAATTGGAACATTTTAAATCTATTTTCTCATATAGATTAACAACAAATAATATTATTCAAATTAGTGTAAAGCGTTTTTGATGAATTTTTCAATATGTGCAAAGTTTATTTATATTTGATTAGGCAGAAACTTCTTGAAAGCTGCCATATACACAATCAATTTAATAGTCAACCCCCACCCGTCTCCCATCAACACACACACAAACACACCTTATTTGTCTGTTTTTGCAAATAGGCCTAGATTGCAAAGCTAAAATAAAACATCTTTTGTAAATGATAATTTTCAATTTGTTCTTGCACTATACATGTATCTATACACCTGCATCACATTCGGCTTGCGTCACGTACCCAACTTAAGTACTAGTTTTACCATTGGCATTATCATTTTAGATTTCACTGCACGTGCAGTAGGATACTAGTGTGCATATTTGCATATATGTCGGTAGGAATTATTTCATTTTGTGTTTTAACTGGATTATATTTCATGAAGATGACAGGGCCTAAATAATAACAATCGGTAAGTACAAGTTTTGGTATAGATTTGGGTAAAATAGTCTGAAATGCAAACGGTTAGGTTAAAGTTTAAAGGATCAAAGGTCATCCGATGCTACAATAGACGAATTTCACATTCTGAAGAGTTATCCCCCGTTATCAACGTTACATTCAGTTACAAGATCCAGAATTTTTTTTTCTTGGAGGGACGGGGGGGGGGGGGTAGGGGGGGGTTTTTAGCCAGAATTTCCTGAGAAGCAAGAAAAAAAAGAAGTTATGGTTTGGTCTCTTTTCTAGGGTGGAGGGACACTTAGGGCATCCAAAGTCATTTTTATTTCCTCCAGTACATATTATAGTCCTGCAAATTCCGGGGGAAAGGGAGGGGGGGGGTGTTGAGGGGGCGATCTCCCAATCCATTTCCCTGTCCCTGTAATGACAAATGATCATGTGACTCCTAAATAGTAGGAAACTTTTTCCATTTGACTATACATAATATTGTGTTATTATGTTATGTAAATTTAATGGTATAAAGGTTATGAACCCCTAGAGGTCATCCCCACTCTCCTAATGAGCTGGAAATGTTCACAATATGACTGCAGTAAATTAAATAAAAGCACATCAATGATAAGATTACTTGACATTTTATTCATGAATTTGTGTCAACATAATTATCTTCCTAGAATTAGGCATGAGAATCATTCAGAGATGGACCACATTAAACTATTTGTATAAAAATTTTTTTTTTTGCATACATGAACAAACAGGGGTCTGGGAAGGGGTGAGGGGAAGGATCGAGTTAATATTTCTTTACCTCTTAATGGTTGAAAACTCCTAAAATGAATGTTGACCTCAAATCTAACTTGTCCTCATTATTTTTCAAATGGTGGTGTCTCCATATGAGTGAAAAATTCCTGAGAGGGATGTTTAACAACAAACAAAATGACATAAGAACACAATATTAATTTGCGTTAAGAAATATGCAGGGGATTTTTTCCATCATAAATCTTCTTCTCAAGAACAGCAAGGGCATATTCTTGTCCCCCATTTTGGGGAAAGGGAGGGGACACTAAATCTCAATTGTCTGTCAGTCTGTCCATCTTATTGACAGCTAGTATGTGCATCTGTCACAATAAATTTAACCTTGGTCATAACTTTTGAATGATAAGAGATAGTGCTTTCATATTTCACATGCACATTACCACAAAACTTTCTAAATATACTATGATTTTTTAACCCAAGTGAGACCTTGACCTTAAAGTTTTACCTACTTTCCAAAAAATAACATTTTAAATTGATCATTTTGAAAGAGAAAAGAAAGGGCATTCAAATTATACATGTTTATTACATGTGAAAAGACTTTTCTAAATATATCATGACTTTTGACTCTGTGACCTTGACCTAGAAGTTTAACCTACTTTTTAAAAATATTATATTGTATATATAACTTTTGATTCAAAAGAGATAGGACTTTCATATTTGACATGTACATTTCCTGCAACAAAATGTTTCAGAGCATGCTATGATTTTTCCCCTTTGACCCAATTTTCAAAAATTGATATATGATAGGGGTGCATATTTGACACACAATCTGCAAAAATTATGGTATCTCATTCACTAAAACACAGAAAGCAGAGGACCACAATTCTTTGAATTTGCTTGTATAATCTTGATAGATGGAAACATGCTCATATAATGTAGATTCAAGTTTTTTATGCCACACCATGATTAGGAATACATGTATAGTTTTTGTTATGTCCGTCCTCCACCCTTCCATCTGTCTTTCCATCGGGCTCAAAGAAACTTTCTAGATATTTTTATCAAAGTTCATATGTTGATGCATACTGAAGTAAATATCCAACTGCAGCAATATTTTTGACTTTGACTTTTCCTTTGACCTTCACATAACTTTTCTTTAAATTAGTGTTTAGCTTTATTTTAAAGAAACCATTCAAGTTGTGTAATGAAACTTCACATGATGATACATACTGATGTAAGCTTTACGATGCTTCACTCTTTTTTACCTTGACCTTTCCTGTAACCTTGACCTCACTTTTCTAAAATTAATGTCTAGACCAGTTTTGAATAAACAATTCAAAATATATTTATCAAACGTCATATGCTGATACATACTGCTAAGAGCTATTAATACGTCAACATATTTTGACCTTGAATTTTCCTTTGACCTTGACCTCACTTTTTAAAATATCATTTTTCGACAGCATTACTCCCCCCCCGGGCAAAATCAACATTCTAAAACCTTACTGCACATCTACATGACACCACCAACCATCTCCCAAAAGATGATTAGGCTACTTTGTAAAATGTAAGAGGAGTTCAGGGAAGACGGGGCTTTTTGCATAAAAAACGTCATTTTTCGACCCCCATTTGACCCCCCCGGGCAAAATCAAAATTCCGAAACCTTACTGCACATCTACAGCACACCACCAACCATCTCCCAAAAGATGATTAGGCTACTGTGTAAAATGTAAGAGGAGTTCAGGGAAGACGGGGCTTTTTGCATAAAAAACGTCATTTTTCGACCCCCATTTGACCCCCCCGGGCAAAATCAAAATTCCGAAACCTTACTGCACATCTACAGCACACCACCAACCATCTCCCAAAAGATGATTAGGCTACTGTGTAAAATGTAAGAGGAGTTCAGGGAAGACGGGGCTTTTTGCATAAAAAACGTCATTTTTCGACCCCCATTTGACCCCCCCGGGCAAAATCAAAATTCCGAAACCTTACTGCACATCTACATGACACTACCAACCATCTCCCAAAAGATGATTAGGCTACTGTATAAAATGTAAGAGGAGTTCAGGGAAGACGGGGCTTTTTGCATAAAAAACGTCATTTTTCGACCCCCATTTGACCCCCCCGGGCAAAATCAAAATTCCGAAACCTTACTGCACATCTACATGACACCACCAACCATCTCCCAAAAGATGATTAGGCTACTGTTTAAAATGTAAGAGGAGTTCAGGGAAGACGGGGCTTTTTGCATAAAAAACGTCATTTTTCGACCCCCATTTGACCCCCCGGGGCAAAATCAAAATTCCGAAACCTTACTGCACATCTACAGCACACCACCAACCATCTCCCAAAAGATGATTAGGCTACTGTGTAAAATGTAAGAGGAGTTCAGGGAAGACGGGGCTGTTTGCATAAAAAACGTCATTTTACGACCCCCATTTGACCCCCGGGGCAAAATCAAAATTCCGAAACCTTACTGCACATCTACAGCACACCACCAACCATCTCCCAAAAGATGATTAGGCTACTGTGTAAAATGTAAGAGGAGTTCAGGGAAGACGGGGCTTTTTGCATAAAAAACGTCATTTTTCGACCCCCATTTGACCCCCCAGGGTAAAATCAAAATTCCGAAACCTTACTGCACATCTACATGACACCACCAACCATCTCCCAAAAGATGATTAGGCTACGTTAGTGTGTAAAATGTAAGAGGAGTTCAAGGAAGAAAAGTGTGACAGACGGACGGACGGACGGACGGACGGACGGACGGACGGACATGAGTAACAACAATATACCCGAACTTTCTTTAGAAAGTGCGGGTATAAAAAACAGATCTAACGAAGGATTAGTTAGGCTATTAATAATGTTCATCAATAACTTTTTTTGATCGAACGCAACTATAGTTATTTGTAGAGCATACGTGTTTATGAGAACAATATATTTGTTTCCTCAAAATACACTTGCCAAAAAAGATAACGTTAAAATCAGCAACATCATGACATTGTGCGTAAAGTCAGTGGTTATTATATTAACGATGATCAAGAAATTACGTTTGAAGATTAAAATTCAAAAAGGACGTAAAAAGGGGGTCTTTGGTACACATTTAGTCATTCAAGAAATTTGTTTGAAAATCCATTGAGCTGATTATGAAATCCGGATAGGACCAGGTACATATAGTTTCTGATACTTATTTCTTAAGACACATTTCATGGAGTTTGAAACTGCTTCATTAAAGAAGAGGTACTGTGAACATTGAGCTCACAAAATGATACCACCGCCTCCAATATAATTATAATGGAAAAGTCCATGTTTTACTCTGGGAGACTGATATAAGAGTCAGATCAAAAAGTAAAATAGGAGGCACACAACGACATTATGCAATAAAGAGTCTATAAATCATTAAATTTTATTCAGTAGTATAGAAGTTGCGAATATAAGAGATTGGTACTCTACAATATTATAGAAAGAATGGCAGTGAGTGTCCATGTTTTGCTATGGGAAACCCAAAATATGTGTCCGATCAAAAAGTAAAATAGGAGGTGCACAATGGCATTATCAGACTATGTAACACAGATTCTTTGGAAGTCTAAATTGCATTTAGTGGTATATGAGGAGTTGCATATAAGAGATTGGTACCCCAGAAGCTTTACAGACGGACGAACGGAAATCCAGATCACTATATAACCTACCACTTTTCAAGCGGGGCGTATTATGCCGCATATGAAAATACTGGTATAAGGATGGACGAAAATTAATCATTTTTTTCGAAATGGAAAAAGACATTCCAATGATTATTTATTTGCCTACTAGGTTCTAAATATAATGAATTATTTATGACATTCAGAAGTACACAAATTTCTTCATCTGTTAGGTTATGGTCGTAGTATTTCTTATAGAGTATGAACTTATAATACATGAAGTTCTTTCAACTCCCTCAAGTAATGCAATGAATGTCAACCTGACATCAACTATAGGGGGTGCCGAGACAGATGTTACATCAAAGTTTTAGAATTCAGAGAATTTAAAACTAAACAGATATAACATTTTATTAGTTCTTTTTGTGTCTAGTAAAGTATATCTCATAGGGACCTTAAAACAAGAGAACGAAACAGGGAATCAAGAAGAAAGGTGGAAGGTTTTTAATTTGGGAGGCAATTAATAATTCACCTTCTTGTTTACCGATCAATTAATAATTCATTGGTATGGCAGGCCGTCTTGATATTGCTCTTAGGAAAGAAGGTATGTTGTAAATGAGAGAGCAAACTATTGTTGAAAGTATTTTCATCAAGACCAACTGAAGGCCAAAGAAAACTAAAGACTCGCCATGAGTAACCTACATCCCAATATTATTCTTTTCTTATCATCTAGGTTTCAAATTCTTTCTTTTGTGACACCTTTCGAAGCATTTTGGAAGTCTTAATAAATTGTACGTATTAAACATGCGAAACGCCCCCGTAAAAATAAAACTAGAGGTACTGCGAGCAATGAGCTCACTAAATGATACCCTCCGCCTCCCATATGAATATAATGGCAGTGTCCATTTTTGCTCTGGAAAATCCAAAATATATGTCAGATCAAAAAGTAAAATAGGAGGTGCACAATGGCAATATGTAATGAAGATTCTGTGAAAGTTTCATTAAATTTCCTTCAGTGGTATGAGAGGAATTGCGGATAAGAGATGGGTACCCCAAAGCGTAACAGACGGACGGACGGACGGACGTACGTACAGACGGACGGAAATACCGATTACTATATACCCTCCCACTTTTCAAGCGGAGGGTATAAAAAGTTTATGTCTTTGATATATTTTTAACAACGATTAAAAGAATGACCAGGATAGCGAAGCGAGATATAAATTTTAAAAGATTTCCTTAGATTTTCATGGATTGTTATCAAAAATTAACAGTATTAACAGTGCCAAACATTTAACGACAATCGAAGAAATGAAAATTAATTCTTTTTTTTTAGCATTGATTAAAGTGACACGTCCGTCTGATAAGAAAGATAATTCTCGATTTTAATAAGAAATATACTAGTTATTCTAATAACCTATTTTTTTTATAGATTTGTGTTTGACAATAATTCCATGCACTTATATGTTACCTGTAATGTTCTGCCAAAAATGCTTGAGTTTATTTAAAGTCTTCGTATATAGATATGTTAAAATTCAAATTTAATCTAAATTTAAATAAAAAATGTACAGATGGAAAATGTCTTTAATAAACTCTTTCTTGCTGTTGTCAACTCTGAAATCTTTGTTTAGTAAAAACATGTACACATTTTAAAATTATTTTACCTTGCAGAGCAATGTCAGTGAAGAATTCATCCGGAGGGAAGTCTTCGGCCCACCACTGGAGGAGACCACCTTAACTTACGTAGACACCACTGTGACCAGGCCAACCACTGCAAGTGCACGAAGGTCAGTTTTGTGGTCACACGAGCGCAAAGCCTACGAAGAGCAGCATACGAAAACAATGAGAGAATTCAAAAGCAGACCATACATGCAGCACAAATATCCAGAACTAAAGAAACATTATCCGGGCACTTGGAGGGTTGTGGATGCCCATGAACTTAGTAGTATTGTGGACAGGTTGTGTAGGCCCACTGCTGTAAGCAGGATTCGCGCCCAGTCTGCTCCGCTACTGCACAAACGAAAACAAAATAACAGGACAAAGACATTTTCATCATCATACTGATTGTATAAAGATGGTGCCAGCTCATTTCAACAATACATGTTCAGAACATGTTGCAATACTCACAAAGCGTGTCTATTCTTTCATGAAATGTTCAGCCTTCTTTAAAACAGTATTTGACTAAAAACAGTATGTTTGTCATTTTCTCTATATAAATGGTTTTACTTGTATATGAATGTTAATCCCGAAACTGAGATTTCATTAACGGAACCCACGTATGTTTTGTTGATGTACATCATGCATGTAATTTTGTATTCCAATAATTTCATCCTCGTATTTGTAATGCAAGAGCGTTCAAAAATTAATTGAGTCTCGTACGCATCTAACAAATAGTAGTGCCATCTCAGTCGAAGTGATAAAAGATGTGTTAATTAAATAAATATATAGGCCTACTATATTGTCTTGCATGATTTGTGATACGGTTTCATCATTTGCATTACTTCTGTGTTGTCTAATAAATAATGAAATGTTTATTTTATTCTAGTTGTAAACAAGGCAGTGAGATAAAAATGTATATATAAACATTTTTTCTTGTTAAATAAAGATTTGAACACATGTGCATTGTACATGACTACATGTATGAAGGATATGGAGAAAACGAACAGTATTCCATAAAACAAAACAGGAGCAAAGTCCATAAACCAAACTACATTAATTTTATTCATTTTCCATGTACTGGCTTGTTATTTGATGAAAAATCTTGCCTTTGCTCTCATACTTGGTACTCCCTACTTAGAACTTGGAATAAGCATCATTTTTGAAAGGGGGGGGGGGGGTTGTGTTTGGAAAAAAAGTAGGAGGGTCTCACCCTTGATGCCGTCGCTTCCTGCGTCTCGGGAAGAAGTTAAAAGATCCGTGTAAATAATTTTGTATAGTAACTGGACTAACAATTAAAATCCTTTCGTAAAATGTCAGACAACATTATATTATGTGGTTGTGTATAAAGTTGAAAAGTCAAGTTTTTAAGCGTTGATTTTGGTAAAATCTTGTGATTTCAAGATCTCAGTATTACAAATATAAGAATTGATATGTATATTAAATGTACATGTATTTAAATATCGATCCTCCCTCTTGACTCGCACTCCAGTGGGCCAAAGTATCATTCCCCAAGTCATTAGTCAGAAATTTTAACGAAAACGGATGGTCAAAAATTACCAAACAGATCCAACTAAAAACTATAAAATATGGTTTTCGCCCATAAAGAGTTGTTTTTATTAAGAAAGTCATGCCCAAGGTGTATAAATAACATAATAAGTATCTCCTGGTATATTTTGAGCTTTAAACAATGTGCAGACATTTTTAAAATTAAAAGAGTAAATTCGTTGAAATTATAGTTTATATTTCAAACTTTCAACTTCATGAAAAAATGGTTAATTAATATCGATCCACGAAATAAGGTATTGCTGAATCAAGAAAAAGACATATCCAATCTAACCTTTTGATCGATGTAGTGTATCTGTGCTTACGGAATTGACAGTTTTCAATGTAGCAGTCAAAATTTTAAGAACACATGCAGAGGTATATAAAAATCTTATCTTTATAATCTAATTGATTTATATCAGAGAGTTTCGGCGTGATTTGAACAAGCACAATGGATTATTACACTTTAACGTCAAATATAAACCAAGCACCCCGCTTGAATATTGTGCATCTTTTTAAAATCCTAAAATTAATGATTATAATTCATAAGCTAATAAATCAACCGGCATTAAAAGTGAAAATCGCCAGGCTTTCAGAATATTTTTTAATGACTTGCGGATATCTATAGGCGTGCGGTTTTGTGCAGCCGATTTTTACTGACTATACGTTTTACGACACAATCGGTGACGTCACGTGATTGTTCCATAGATACTTAGTGTTTTAGCGCATAAACCGGGAAACAGGAATAAAATTGTGAATAATTTACGAATCTTGTGAAAATGCCAATTGGAAAAAGTATTCTGATGACCCCGGACCCATATCACACACCAGGGTAAGCTTAATTATTGATTCTTAATCAACGGTGCTTAATTAGTCGAATTTTCTTTATTCGTGTTGCAATGTTATGCAAAATTAATTGCGCACAATTTTGAACAATAATAAATGCTTAAACTTCTGTGTCCGGAAAAGTGAATGGGGTTTTTTAAAACTGCAAAAATCAAAGCAGGTGGTCTTTGTTGAAAGAGATTTAAATCATAGCAAGACTAATTTTTACGTAAAATCTATGTTCAAGTAACAGATCTAGACTGTATGTTTTTTATTTAAATAAAATTTTCAAATATATACATACAAAAAATTTAAATACAAAATTTTAATTATTGCTTTTTTCCAAAAATTACTGTCCACATGAATCCATATATTGACTTGCTTCGTTTTAGTGTTATTATAGTAAAAAGTACATTCATGTATACTAATTTGTAAAATAAGCACAGCTAATATGAACCAAAAAGGCAACATTTAAACATGGTCCTACCTAGTATATTTTTTAGCAGATGTTTAACTAGCAAACTGAGCACAATTGACCTATTGGCCGTCTCACAGTGATTGGTATTGACTTATTTTGCGGTGCACATTGAATGAAAGAAAAAAAGGCTTAGGGAAAAAAGATTGTATTAATTTCCATTGCGCTCGGTTTTGAAATCAATATCATTCATGAGAACAAATCTAATTCCTTGCATTCAAATTTTAACATTTAAATACGCTGTATTAAAAAAATTCAATAGATTTTCGTATGTTCCTTTATTAACTCAGCGAGGTAAAGTTTTTTTTTTATCATCGATTTTCGTCTGGGAATCTGTCTGGGTAGAAAGCTAAAGATGGATTTTGTTTTATTTTGTTTCATTTAATTGATTGTTTTGTTTGTTTGTTTGTTTCTGTTGTTGTTCTTTAAACGAAAAAGCACGAGTTTTGATTTTTATATATTATCTCATTAAATTTATTATACTTTAGTTATTCATAATAAAAATGCCCATGGGGAAATCAGCAGGCATGCTTATGAAGCTATTTAGGTAAACATATCTTATTTTACGACACATCTTAGTCTTAAGCGAGGCCATGTACATCCTTTAGGAGACCTAAATCTTACCTAACATTAAGACGACTGCAGACATGTCTTATCATATCTTAAAGATTTTAAGAAGCGTTGGTGTCAGGAAAACATCTAAAATTTTGTTTGCGTAAAAAATAAAATATTTGTTGTAAATTAATGATTTCTTTAATGAACTAAAATAATTTATGAGCATTGTACCGTGTGATTTATTCAAGCCCTTTCAAAATAGATAAAAATATATAATCTTTTTTTTTCTTGGGGCAAAACGGAGGGGTAAAGATTGCTTTAAAAGAGCTAAGATACATGTTCAGAATTTAATGCCTTTTATTGCATAAATCTGTTGCATTTCGGTATTAGAAGTTTTAATGATAGCAGAGAAATAACACATATGTTTTAAAAAATTAAAGAAAGTTTATTCATGTTAACGTGACTTCCTCTTCCTTTTCCAGAGAGAGGGAGAGAGAGAGAGAGAGGAGAGAGAGAAAGAGAGAGAGAGAGAACTTGATCAACTGGACCAAGAACGACCAGAAAAGATGTTATGCTTTATGTTTTTTTTTAAATTACTCATCCAATAATACAAATAACTATAAAAAAATGTACAAAGTTTGTATATTGTCATGAAAATCGCCAGGCTTTCTGATTTTTTTAAATGAAACTAGATTGTACACAAGTAGCTATGTTATACAACATTTTTTTTTACATAAAACTTGGATAAAATGGACTCACGTGATAAAGATATATATGTATGTAATAGAAATCGTTGAAAAATATAAATTGAAATAATTTTAAAAATCATTTATAAAAATTAGTTTTGAAAAGCATGTTTTTTTAAAAAAAGGAATAGGGACACACACACTAAAGAAATACTGCTCAAAATGTTTTTAATCAGTAAGGAAAATAAAAACATTAATTAAACCTGAAAGTTTTCTTTTTTCGTGTTACATGTTATACAAAACATGTAATCGCATATTTTAGATGCTAGATTTCCTGAATGCTTTTAAAAACTTTTGTGTCCGGAAAAATTTCAGTCGATTGTTTTTAAGTACACTTCAAAAATCAAAGCAGGTGGTCCCCCCCCCCTACATCTAAGAGATTTAAATCATAGCAAGACTAATTTTTAGGGCTGTAAAAAAATTTATGTTACAATATTTTTTAAAGCGATATGCGATATATTTTTTATTTCATCAAAAAATTATTAATATATAATGCATGGATTTCATAAAAAAAAATTTGTTTTATTACCCATTTCATAGTTCTTGTCCAATAGTCATAAATTGACACTTGTTTCGTTTTAATGACTTAAAATCAACATGTTAAAAAAAAATGTTATGAATTTTGTAATAACTATAAAAACTGTGTTATTTCTTTTATGAATCTATAATTATTGATCAATTTAATACGTAAAAGTGAAATATAATCTTTGCTGATTAAAATTCCCATCTTTTTAGCAGAATTAGAAGAAGAACTGCTTGTCCGATACGTATTGGAAGTAATTTTTCGATACGATATTTTTCTTGAATATCGATACGTATCGATATATCGATATATTGATACAGCCCTTTTGTAGTGCTTCATTTACAAAAAAGAAAAAGAAGAAAATGCCTAAGGTGGAATTTGAAATCAATAACTTAGGATAATCTAATTCTTTCATTTTACACCCCAACATTTAAGATGTGCCTAAGATATATCCTAAGAAATATCCAAAGACATGTCTTAAGACACATCTTAGGAAATTTTCATAAGCATGCCTGCAGTAGCTTGAATATTATAGAATGAAGTGGATGATTTTCAGGGCAGGTACAGGTACATGTACTTTACGAAAGAAGGGATATGAGAAAAAAATCTTAATATCAAACCGAGATCTTTGGCTGTGTTGGCGTTTTTTTTTATCATATCTTTTGAAGGAACTAACACGTAACTCTTTGTTTTTATATATATTTTCAAATTCTTGTAAGATAATTCATTGTACTCTTCGGAAATGCTACAAATCAGGCTTCGGTAATTTTTGAAATGTGTGTTGTTGTTTTTTTTATTCAGACTTGGGGTACCTTTTCAAAGAAAAAAGGGACGTAAAACAAAGATATTATTTTCCACAATCTTAGATCTTTCCATACGTATGTGTGAATCTTTGCTAGAGAGAGAGAGAGAGAGAGAGAGAGAGAGAGAGTGAGGGTGTGTGTGTGTGTGTGTGTGGAGAGGGGGGGGGGGTATATACACAGTATATTTTTTTTGGCTGGACTTTGTTGCAAATTAAGTAATTAATCTGAAAAAAAAGTTTGCCTGCACATTCATTTTAACATAGCCTTGCAAAATCACATGAATTAATAAACAAAACTAAATCAAAACATTGTATATCAATAGTAAATCACTAACTATTATTTAGATTGGTTGTTTTTCTTTCTTTCTTTTTTAGGGAGCTAAACTGGTTTAATTTCTCAGTGTATTTTGTGATTGAGACAGGATAACTACCATAAGCATAAAAGTCTCAGGCATTTCAATATTTAATTTTTTTCCCAACATTACTTTTCCTATTGAAAATGTTTATGGAAAGGCAGGTTCCCCTCCCCCTATTGTTTTCTCTATTAGGCTTATATCGGGAAATGTTATGTTGTATGCCAAAAAACTGGTACTGAAAGAAGTTGGCATTGAAAAAAAGTTTGCCTCCAACCATCCCCCCCCCACCCCCGAAATAGGATTTTCGAGTTTGGGCAATGTTCCTTTTTTTATGCTTGTTTCAAACTTTTTCAGGTAGTTAAAAAAAATTCTCTGGCTGCCCCCCTTTCAAAAACGATGCTACGTCACTGAGTCTGAACATTAACTGGTTTCATTTTATTTGTAACAATCTTGAATTCTCTATTTAGGGAATCACTGTCTAAAATTGTAGATTTAGACTTTAAAAATGCAGACAGAGATTTAAATTACACGAGGATTCCCATCCCAATTTCATTAGTCCTCGCCCACCGCGTCAAACACAACGGCAGCCGAACGAAATTTTCGTGCATATTTGGACTCCTTAGACTCAGAGACAGATGCGCACGAGATTTGCATGCGTACTAGGCCTCCTTAGCTCCTGACCTATCGACCTGCCTAATTTACATTCCGGTAGAATTATCAAGAAATTAACTGCGCTAACTTTCAAAGAGTTATCACAGAGAGAAAAATTAGAAATGGAAATATTAAAGCATCGTTGATATTCTGTATGCATGACAGATATGTATATCACGAAGAACAATTACAGAAAATAAATTTCCATTCGATTCGTATATATTTCCTTTCCTAAAGTGCCTGCATAAATGATGATAGTTTCTTTAAATTCCATGTTAATGCATCTGTTGTTTAAAATCCACAGTTATCACTCTTTGATCGAATTGTAGGCCTCTAAATTGTCTTAAGAATGATGAACCTTCTCTCATATACTCATACCCGTATTCATTTCACAAAAATCCATTGATCTGAAAAGTTGTCAAAATTAAACATACTAGTACACTCTACGTTCTGCATATTAATTACATAATTGGTCTTTAACCTATTGTTTCAGGGCTTTTTTAAAAAAAAGTTAAGCTTTTGAAGAGGATTTATCTTAATCTGGTCGTTTAGCTGTAAAACAAAACAAAACAATAATAGATTTACTCTCTCTGTTTTAGATATGGTGGTTTTTGTCCACAATTTAAATACCAAATTGGTGAAACCTTTGGTAGAACTACTTGTAACTTATTGAGAAACCCCGGGGTGGCCAGTTCGGGTAAATTAGTGCTAGCGGATATAACCCCTAAACCAGAATCCGACTCCAGAACCAAGTTATTACAGAAACGAACCCAGAGCTGGGGCGACCAAAAATTGGTGGAAAATATGGTGCCGGGATATACGGGTAAACGAGTTCTAATGAATAAAATTTCACTGAATTGTAAAACCATAAAAAAAATATAATTAAAGTTTGAGTCCTAGTATTTCATTTTTGATGACAATTTTAAATGGGAAAAAATATTTGCTAATTTTGAGAAAATTATTAAAGTTAAAAATGCAGATTTTTCATTTTTTTGTTTTATTGTTTTAATTAATCTTTTTATAGGTTTTATACCGAAAGGTCAACATTATTTTGGGAAGCGGTATGCATTAAACAGTAGAAACGCCATTATTGATTTTGAAATGGATCAGCAAGCTCACCAACATAAGATGAACGAACTGAAACTTGCAAAAGCTATCCAGTCCGGAAGTCCAGTAGCTCCAGGATTCTCACAGAAACTTCCGGTATGTCCATTCTACGGAGAAAAGGTTTTCAGTAGAATGCAGTTTTTGAAAGCTTGGTTGCAATTTTGTGAATGAAATGCCATGGCAATCTTAGAATGCAAGTTCATAAATTGTGACAATACATGTTATGCATAGTAATGATAAATTTAATGACTAGTGTTTCCGCGATAACGTTTATTTTTATATCATTAAAATCATATCTCTTAATGATAACCAATACGGGTGAGGATGAAGTTGATAAATAAATTTCTAAAAGTAGGCAAGCTATTGGCAAACAAGATGATGTTACAAGGGTATCAGAAATCTCGTTTACAGCCAACATTTTGAAAACTTTATGGTCGAAATTTTATGGTATAAAAATAAACTTGTTTACCTATAGGTCGAATAGCAAACTGGCGTATAATTACAAAATAAATGTTTAGATAATTTTGTTCGTATTGAATTATTACGGATTACGTGTACTTGTTTTATCCCACTAAGACAAGAGACTGACGACATGCATAGGTGATCCCACCTTTGTTTCAGACGTTCATTTTTGCTCTGAATCTATATACCTTTGATTTGAACTTAAATGAGCATGCTAATTGCACTTTAAGCTTACATTTCTTTTGATGGAAGTTTGCTTTTCGGTGCCAATAAATTCCAATCGTGTTTTTGAATCTTTCAGGAAATAAGCAGCCGATATCTGACCCCCTTACAGCCCATTGCCAGAGAACCCAAACCTTACGTCTCCAAACACGCGATTTCTCAGCCCCTGTCACCTTATTACCTGGATAATAACGACACCAGGAAAAATTTCATGTCAGGTAAGTAATTACTTACCAAAGTTCTAACATAATGTAATCTATTTTCTGTAAGTTACTAATGACCCCTTGCTTTCTGTTCTAGGTGTAGACTTGCGTTACCAATTCTGTAAGTCCTCAGCATCTCCGAGTTTTAAAATCTTATGATTTGTTCATTTTGTTCTTTATCCTGTGGGAAGGATCATACCACAATAGGGATCTTTACACTTTAGTAAATACTTTCTTTTCAATGTTTGGTTTATAGATAGAAATCGAAGAATTAATCTTAAATTAATATATATCATATATGATTTTGTGACCATGTCCTTTTTCTCTTTGAGCATTAGATCAGTAGAGATTTACATGTATATTGAATTTTAAAGAAAAGCATGACTTAGAGTTTCAATGCAAAAGGTTAATTGATCATTTTGTAAAGTTAACTATAAAATTACGATCCATTGGTCTGTACATATAAGTTTAGAATGTTTTGTTCTTGATTCATCTCACTAAAAACAAATCTTCCGAATATGCAGGTTACACCGGATTTGTTCCCAGAAGTCGTGGTCAGCTAGGAATGGGTTATCCAATCATAACACACCTAGCTCTCAACGAATTCACAGACGACCTCCGATCTCAGTCAGTACAGGCCTCAAAGAGCGTTAATATTCATAGATCCGCCACTCAAATGGTCGATGGTAAACCTATTTACCCAGTGGAAACTGGTCTTGTTCCGCATTATACAGGTCACATTCCAGGTAAGATAATTATTTTTATTTTACAAAACTATAAAAGGCAGGTTTTGAATATTTACTTCTACAGTTGAACTTCAGTATCTCGAACCCTATATCATAAGTGTACCATGGATATGCCGAAGTGATTTAAGTGTATAAAGTATTTTATCCGGGATATCTAGAATCTTTGCATATATCTAACTATTTTTAAGTCAGGTCGAGTTTGTAATAACGAGAATTTTCTGTATTATCCAAGCAAATTCAAATGTCCTGTAGATTTCAATGAAAAACGGTATTTGTGTAGTTTATATAATGGTTAAAAATGTATTTAAGCATTAGATTTTGAATAGTAGTTCAAATGTTTTGTGTGGACAGGGTATTTTTTTTTCATATATTCGAAGCATTTTTTTTCCATATATTTGAGCAATAACTTGATTTTTTTCCTGAACTGGTCAATATTTTTTCCTTTGTCATTTCCTTTGTCAATTTTAATTTCTTGCTTATGTATACAATGTACATACTCAGTACAGGCCAAACATTTTTTGCCTTTCAAGTTTTCGCTTGTCAGGATTAAATGCATATTTGATTTATTTCTGTTGTACCTCTTAGATTTCAAATAGATCTATTTTGTTATTTTAGGTCAAAAGTTCCGATATGGCAAAACTTTTGGACACAGTACGGAGAATGCACTCAAGCAAAAACTAGCCAGCTAAATAATCTTATTCCGGAATACAACACAACGCAATCATATTTCAAAAATGGCATATAATCGTACAAATCATATATTTTTACAAAACTTTAATAAAGAATTACCAGTCATTTACGCTACCGAGATGAATTTATTGAACATTTATTTACTAAACTTATTTGATTTAAGAACTAGTATTATGAAAACAGTATTAAATTCGCTGCTTTTAGAATTTATCATTAAATATTTTTATACAGTGTAATTTTAAAAAAAAATTGTGTATGTAAATGTACGTAAGTGTAATTTATTTGCATGTTATAAATATTATGTTAACAATAATGCAGTGTTTTTTTATCCATTTTTTCAGACACATAATAACAACAAAAGTGCAAACCATTTAGAAGGGGGCTATAAACCTAAAGCTTTTACTCATCACTTTTTCTGATTCTATAGGGTTTTAAGTTTTTACAAAAAATCATTTACCAACTTAAAAAGATATACAAAACAAGTTTTATTGTATTTAATTCTGCATAGATCTCGATACATCTCATAAAGCATGTGGACGAAAAGGGTGGAACTTTTACATAAAAATATGGAGAATTATTTACATATGTAATTTCTTCGATATAAAATGAAAGCTTTCATTGGCACTTACGTTGCATTTAGGCAAATGAGTTTACCTTAGAAAAGTAATAAAATTTAAGTGTCTTTTTTATTATACAGTATAAATGATTACGAAAATAGGGTGTATAACATAAAACAGAAAAGTAAATATCTTTTTGGCTAGCTGAAATTAATGAGCGAGGAGTATTCGGTATTTGTCAAATTTCTCTTCCTGACGAGGCGATTCTTTTTTGGAAGCAGTACTCTCCCCTTCATTTCCGCTGCTGGAACTATGCGTAGACCGACTGCGCTTGTGCACAACAACCCTATTTCCTGGCTTAGGTGTGTTCTCCAGATCCTTTCAAAACGAATAAAAAATTTGGTCAAAAGCTTTGTTTTTAGACCATTTAAAGAGGTTAATACATGTTATATACACTTAATCATATTTGGATGTACTTGCTTAAATTTGTTCAGATGTTTTAAAGGATTCAAAATCTTTCCATCTATTAGCTTTCTATCATAAACAAGTTAAGACCACACACTTTTAAAGAATTGATGACATTTGTAATCCCGAACACGTACATGTCAATGACAAAGACCATCAAAGTCAAATAATAATCCCTTCAAAAACAATTTGATATAAGGGCAGGATTATTTGAAATCAAAACACTAATAATGTGTTTTAAAATACATACCTCCACCGCGAGGCGTCGTAACTGAGTCACTTGAGGACCGCTTTTCGGATTCCCGTGACTCAACCAATTCCGAACTTTACTTTCCAATCTTGACAAGCTGACGTCATCCTCAGCATCCATGAAGGACACAGTCGTACCGTATCGAGTCTCATGCGGCCATGACCTACTTGTCTCTTTGTCGTCATCAAAGTCAAAACTATCTAAATTTGTGTTCATGGGTTCTTCGTCTGGTTTGATTGCACTCTGTATCCTTCGAACAGACTTGGGTCCTAAAGGAGTCCCCTTTGAACTGGGGGCCCGTATAGAGGTAGTGTTTTCACGTTCGAGCACCTCCCTGTCTTTCGTGGCCCCTGCCATCTGGGCAGCGAGCACTAAAGTTTGTGGGACCTTGATTGCATGCAAATGTTCATTTTCTTTGGAATCTTTATTGTTATGTTTAGGTTTTCTTTTCTCTCTTGAACCGAATCCCTTGACTTTCGTTTTTTCACGGACGCGTATCATGTAGAACACACTCCCAGGACCATACATATCAATGAGAGGTCCTTTATGATTCAGAAATTCTTTCTCTGCCATTTTCTGCGAGGGAAGATCTTTTTCCTTTTTCACAACAGGCTGTGGATTATTAATCATGTTTAATTTGGTTTTCACACGGGAAAGAAAAGGTATTTCGGTTTTATTAGAGAGAAGTTTCATTCGTGTCTCGAGTTTAATTTCTAGAACCCTTCTCATGTCATCAATAGTCCTGGGATGGCGCTTCACAAAAAGTCGTTCATAATGCTTCATTTCTAGAACTAACACTTCCACCTTCTCCGTGCATACTGCCGTCTGCATGTAAGTATCCATTCCCAGAAGCACTTCCAGTTCCCCTGAAATGTACAGCAAAAGGTTACAGAGTCGTACTTTTCATACTGTTGAACGAAATACGCGAAATCAAAATTCTAAAGGATGTAATTTCAACTCCATAAAGGGAAATTTATCAATATGAAACGAATATGAAAAATTGCATATTTGTTTTTATATCAAATAAAATTAAGGATTTCCTTCAAAAAAAAAAAAAAACTGACACGTATAAAATTATGTTAGAAATTGTGAATTTACAGGATGCCATAGATTACTGAGATTGATCAAAGCAATCGATTCCTAATACATCGATTGAGTTATTCTTTGACCTACCCACACTTTCGTTCCTGCCAAGCAGAAACATTTTGACGTGCTTATGATGGTCTTTTTTCCTGAGGTGAGTACTATTGTTATAATGGGGTTCTGTAGGGGGTCGAACTTTGTCACGTCTTATCAGCCTAAAAATACATAAAATAAAAAAATAACATAAAATAAAAATTATTGTATATGTAACATTGTACATGCATAAAACAATTTGAATTATCATATGTGCAGAACTTAACGTTTCGTATTTTCTGTAGACCCCGGTATACATGGAATAAAAGTAAATGCAACAAGCCAGAAATTCGTTCTGATAATTTTCCCTAACAATGGACAGAATTAATGGGGAAAAAGTCATTTTGTTTTCAGCGTTCGTTAAACTCGATTTTCGAGTGTTTTGTCAAATCGTTTCTATCTCTGCATAAGTATAGAACAATTCTTCAGATCTAGAAAGGTTGAACTTCAAAAGAACAACAAAGTAAATAATAATCTGCAACCACCCAATGACGGAGCTTGGTGATTTTTATCAACAATAAAAATAGAATCAATGGACTGAGTTTCTTCTTAATCATTTCCGTTGATCCTCAGATGTTCTATATATAAAAGTTCGACAGATGGGCAAATATTGAGTTGCTTGGATACGTTTTATGGTGTCATAACTTCTAAAAGCATCGGACATCTAAGGAAAATAATTATTTGACCAATTCCATGGTGTAAACAGTATAATCCAAAGGACAACTGAAGTGCAAGCAATTTTAATCAATAGTGACTGAGGTTTTGTAGAGTTTCTGGGAATTTACATCATTTGATAATTCGTAGATTGAACTAGGCTTATAGTCTACATCTTATATTCTCCTTTTCCGTGAATGTTTAATGTAGTCAAAATTCAGTCATGGGTTAACAACCTTTCCCTTTTCTTTTTGAGGATAGAAAATCATTAAACCATCATCTAAAGCATTTGTACTCTTCTTTTGTTAGAAAAACCAATTTTGAGTTTTCTTCATTACACTTCCAGTAAACACTTATTGTTCATAAAGCTGTTGTTTTGAAATGGAAGTTTTCTCTAATGTATTTGTTTTTTACCTTTCCCCTTCATTCATGGTATCGAGGTAGATTTTAGGGTACTGTACTGGATGCATTGCGGGGTCAGTGCGCAGCTCTACATGACCTCTGAAAATAATTAAAACATCATTTAAAAATTATGGTTTTCCCCTATCATTAAAATAATTATTTGGTATATGTTCCCTATCATATTTAGATTTTTAAAAAAATGTCATGTAAAAATAATTAATTTAAAAAATCTAAATTTGGTAGAGAACCCTTGGGTCAACCTTGAAAATAGACATGTAAAATGATAATAAAACTATGATAACTTCGTATCAGAAATCCTTAGTACTCTTTTGCCTTTTGGGTCATTATAATAAAAATAAAAGAATATTTTTTTAATGAATATTAAGTGTAATTATTTTACCTAATTAGAAAGTAAATAATATCAACAGGATCTCCTTGTTTGACTAGAGTTGTATTGTAAGTAAATTCCTCCTTAAACATGGCCATCGTCAATTGTTTCTTATATCTAGGAGGCCAAGCAGCAAATAGTGGGTTATTGTTAATAAAAGACACTTTGTCTTCGTATTCTTTCGCCAGGACCTCTTTCACAGCCCTGTTGTACAGAGCTCGGTCAACCACGAGTAGATCCGTTTCCTCTTCGGCAATGATCGTGGCTGTTCGGACACAGTCTTCGGACATTAACGCTACATCTCCGAACGGAACGCCCGTTCCTAGAAAATAAAAAAAGACCACTGAAAATTGCAGAATGTTGCATGCCACACACTTCTTGTTTTCTTGTACAGCAAAGTTGCAGAGAATTATTCAATATTAAACAATTGATGTCATTATCACAATAAAAGAAAATGGCCTAATTTTCCACTTTACCTAAATGGGTGACAAATATTCCTAATTTGGATCTGTCAAGCTGCCCCTTAGCATTCCTGGTCCCTATCTGGTCTAGGGGGACGGTTTCATCTCCCTCTTCGTTCTTCTCCTTATTGAGGATGTAGATGGAGATTTTGCCGCCCAGAATCATATAAAAACTGAAAAAGAAAAATGACGAAAGATGCGATTTTTAGCTTGATTGTACCATCGCAAACCACGGCTAAGATGTTCGATCCTTTCTCATTCTGAGAGAGCTATATGCGGACTCCGAACCGTGGCTTGAGACGATGGCTTGCTTGTAACTTCAAAGGTATTTATAAATAATAAATGTTCAAATACTTTATGTTTGCAGTTTATTAATTTTGTAAATTATATATTCTTGTCATTTATTAAATTCTATTATGTACTTAATTAACAAGCAAATAAAGTATAACACCAGTGATCTGAAGTGCATGTTTCGTAACTTTTTACCCTAGGCTAATCCCAAATACCTTGCTTTAAAAATCTTTTGTAGTTTATACGGAATTATAAAGGTATATCAGTGGCTCATAATTGCAGTTTACACACCGTTTAACAGTTACGCTTATTCAACAAACAACATTAATATAGATCCAAACAACACATTTTTGAGAATGATACTTTGGTGATTTGTATTAGCATTTACTGATGCACGATATGCACTCAATTAAAATCAAATTAAAACATCTCGCAAAATATCACTGCATTCTCCGTTAACCAATGATGCACTTTTACTCCAACACTTGCATCACTTTGATTTCAACTCTCCAATTCCGCTTGATCCAAAAATATCAAAAACAAAAATAGTTTTACTAATTTTCAAAGTTTTGATGATTCGACTAAACAAATATCAATCGGAATAGCACGTTTTCTCTAGCTTTGATGACCATTAAATTTTTTATATTCCTCTGCAATTTTTGATCCTTTCATATGTCTGACACTGCATTATTGGGATTTACCCTGGAGTGTATGCGGATATTTGTATTTGAAATACATGAAATTAAGGTACATTGTTACTTTTATAGCTACAGTCAATTTTCTAAGGATTTGACCTTAATTTATCGCCCATATTTGTGGTTCCGGTCCATATGAGTAAAACAGGTGCATAATGATAATGATTAAAGAAAATGTTTCTTGCCATTGACAAAAAAAATATTAAGGCACAAATTCTTTATACAAAAGATGTTGCTTTTCCATTATCTGTGCATTATGACTTGTCTTCTTTTCATATCTTTTTTTTTTAAATAGTAGTTGTTTAAAGTAGCTTAAACATATATGATTATCAATTTTAGTTTTAAGTACTTGTTTTGCGAAAAGTTTGAAGAAATAACCAGAAAAATTCGAACGAAAGTCACTGATATCATTCATTTTTTTTTTTAGATTTTCCCCCACAACAAATGTTACATAAAAACTTTAATCTGAAATTTATCTATAACTATCCCAAATTAGAAATTTTTTATCACATACATCATTAATTAAAAATTCAATATTCATTTATATTAAGGATATAAAGTATATTACACATTACAGTAAATGTACGACTCTGGATATCAAGCGTCTTTTCTAAACAAGGGTATCTGATCCACTACTCTCCTCTAAAATCCTTGGCTATCTACATGCATTTAATTCCTTTTCCATAACGTAAAATAATTCTATCCTTGAAAACAGGGTGAAAGTGGAGAATCGTGAATAAGAAGTCAAATATTTGAACAGTTCTTGAAAGGTTTTTTTAAACTAAACAGCTAGAAGAACTAACATCAAACCATCGAAAATCCTAACATTAGAACACCATAAAGAGTCAAACTACTTATGCATGCTTAAAAAATGGTGACCCTTCTGTAAAAACGGGTCAACACAATGTACTTTTCTATTATCCCAAGAGGTACATATGTACTTGTTTAAGCCTTCATAGGGTTTTCTTCTCTTGTATAGTACTGGCCAAAGAACATGCAGAGGATTGCTCCCGCCGTGTAAAAAGTATTCATTAAAATCATTTACATGATTAATTAATCATTAATTAAAAAATAAATAGAAATAACAAAAAATACGCAAAATAATTTTTACATCCCGGTAGCAAGCCCCTGCGGGCGAAGTAAAACTTTTCAGGATTTTTCTTTCAATTGTTTATTTTTTGAATTGTTTCGTTTGTTGTTTATTTGTTTTCTGCTTTGTTATTGTTTTTTGATTTTATTTTCAGATATACGTACCAATCTCCCTGGTCCCCCTGTTTGATTATAATGTCATCTTTGTTAAAAGTAACTTGTCCACAGTTTCTTAGAATGTCTTTCAAGTACTCTGAAATAAAATGGTACACTATTATATCAATGTATGAAATATGCATGTTCTTAAAGCAATTCATTGCCGTACACCTAGTCCAATTACACCGAGGACAAGACTGGGGTTCATATTATTTAAGCGTTTCTGATTTTAATATTTCTCTCAGCGCATGTTGCATAAAGTAAAATCGCTTAATATTTAATTTGGATTTATTTTCAGCGATAATAACAAACTCGTTGATCTGCTACATATAGTTTATTGGTCTTATCACATGAAATAAAGCTACCCCCATGAGCAAAATCATTAGGTACACTGAGTATTACGCCAAAGTAGTAATCTTATCCCTAACAAACAAAATATATGACGTCTAAAAAGCATAATTTTACTGCGTATATGTCTAGAAAGTTGAGTGTTTTTGTTAACATAAAAAAGATATTGAAATTTTAAAACATGACTTTGGACTTCGAAAATCTCCCCGATAACGATAGCTTCCAGATATCTCTCCTGGGTTTTGGAGTGTGTAATCGTGAGGGAAAATTAATATATCAGCACAAATCCTTAAAGTTCAAAAGATGATATCATATAGTCCCTCAAATGCCCCTAAAGAGTTTTATTACCCGTCATAAAATGCTAAAGACACGGGATTTTATGTTTTCGATATCAGGGCTTAATTTTTGCAGGGATTTGGAGGGTCTTTAATGTTTAAAGTTAAGAGGGGTAATTTGTGTAGATATACTCTAAGTTACATTAATTCTCAAGGTGAGCGCATGTACAAAAAATGACCTTCACTTCTCTCACACCAAACTAGCATGATGTACTAGTAAAGTGACTTTTTTCACGACTTTTTAAAACATTTCCATTCAAGTCTTTAAGTAATTGAAATGATATACGGTCATTAGTTTAAAAAAAAAGATCTGATAAGAAATGAATATCAAAACCTGATGAAAAAAATCTTAATGGCGATGGCAGCATGCGAATTTAAAGGAGCTTATGCATGATATACATTGATGGATGTATCCATACATGTTTAATAAGGTCTAACTTTTAATTAATAAATAATTTTTCTCATTTTTTTTTCTTCGAAATTCTTTCGTAATTTTCTGTAAATGGTATCTGAGGCATTGCTGTTTCTCTCTTCTTGTAAAATTCAACAAAAGACCAACAAATCTGGCGCCGACATCGAACTCGGTCATTTGAAAGAAAAGGATCGTTTACATATTTAATAAATTTTACAAAACAAATTTGTTTTCCTAATTTACGTTCAGCCCAAATATTCAACTTCAATATATTATCTATAGCACATGAGTTTACCTTGCAAGACAAATATTTGTTTTTGTTAAAATTGTTTTCACTACTCGGGTGTATATTACAATGTGCAACATAAACACCATATTTATCATCTCTTGTACCTCAGTTTACGTTTCTTGTGTCTCTAGGACAAACAATCCCTAGATACCTTTTATAAATTGTTTTTCTATCATCGGTCTCCTTATCCTTAATTAGATGGATCAGACATGGCGTTTGTTGACTTTTTGAGAGACATCTTTCAAACATCTTTCAAAATAGAGACACGAGCTCAGAAAACATGTAGATTACAGGGATCAAATTCTTATATCATGCGCACCAGTTCTTTTCCTTTCATATTTCTTGACATAACAACAACATCGTAATAATAATATCCCAACAACGTTTTCTGGCACAGGAAGAATGTTTTAATAGATGTCAAGAGATCACTATAAAGATGTCCAAATACTACAATAACGTACAGAGAAATTTTATCCAGATCACTGATTTTTCAACACATTTGTTATCAATTGTCAGGCAGGCATTGACAGAATTTCATTCGATCAAAAAGCTTCACCTCACCTGCTATTAAACTTTAATGAAATGTAATGTATTTGTAATAAAACATGCATTAATTTTACGAAACGTGTCTTTTCTCTGCGTTTCTCTTTATCCTCTCTAAAGCTCTTTCGATTTTTTTTCATCCTGTCTTATTTTCTCAATGTAAAAAAAAAATGGGATTGTACACAGATCAATTTTTCTTTAAATTTATTTTAATTCAATCATTTTCAGACCGAGTATGCTACTATAGGGACTTTGATTTTTTTTTTTGTGTCTATTCAAAGTATGCAATTTTGCAATTGAATTGTTGTAATACTTTTCTGTGAAAAAAAAAACAACTTGTCAGACATCGATGAAAATATTTTACCTATATACAACATGTACATTTACGTATGGTAATTGTGTGTTTCAAAACAAGGCTAATCTTCAAAATATACAACAGTACTTAATGTCAGAAAGAAATAGGTGACAGAATTTATGCTCAATACTGTGGAATTTTTTAAAAACCAAAACACTTGAAATCGATGGCATTTGGATGTTTATGGTCGATTCTCTTTTGATTTAAACATGAAAACACTTTTCCAGAAATTTATGTATGCTTTTTCAACCTTATACCTTTTCTATAAACGACACACTTGAACTAATGAAATCTTAGCAAGGTCTTTTAAATTTTTATCGCTTGAGACAAAGATCTTAAATTGATTTCAATTTGCGTGGAAATAAGAAACACTTGTGTCGACAAAGTACCGGATTTATGAGTGAGGAACGGGAAAGAGGAACGAATTCAAAATGTCCTCTGGTTCGAGATTTAAGGCAATACATCAAAGCAACACGTACTGTTTGTCAAAGCATTGTTATAACATTTAAATTGTTACAAGTAAAGGTCCCCAGTTTTGGTTTTACATATACATATCAATGAAGAGACTTTTAAGTTCAAACATATGTATACAAAAGCGTCTAGGGTTTGGCATCCTGTACGCCATTTCACTTCCATTATTTGTCTGAAGGTTTTGTTTTGGGTTTGAAGTCTGTTTGTTCCTTTATTTTTAATGTAAAGGAATTATTTATTTATGCCATTAATGATCATTTTCTGAATGAAAGTGTATTACTGTTGAACAAACGGTAATTGAGTTCACTTTTAGTCATCCAATTGTTCATTGATTTGTGGATGTGTAATGATCGGAAAAATTTTTGTCAACTAATGGTTACATGTATAAGGTGTGGTACTGTTGAATTTTTTTTAAAGGTCATTTTACATTTCAAAAGTATATAATTTTATTCATTGATCTCTTTAAAGATCAGACAAATAAAATGGGACTTTTTTTATATTTCATTCAAACAAAATTTGTCAAGCGAAAAAAAGAAAAAAAATATATATCTTTAAATACAAAAATATAATATCGTTATACTACTTTAAATTAAAAATCAAACTCAACAAGACAGGTATGTTTTGTATTGCAATGTAAGAACTTTTG
The DNA here is from genome assembly GCF_032062105.1 of Saccostrea cuccullata. Classification (NCBI taxonomy): domain Eukaryota; kingdom Metazoa; phylum Mollusca; class Bivalvia; order Ostreida; family Ostreidae; genus Saccostrea; species Saccostrea cuccullata. The sequence goes on along the minus strand of NW_026940736.1, from coordinate 756,441 downwards.
TCTAATTCAGTCTTATCAACTATTCTTATATTTAGAAAAAGGTCTTTGTCTACTTCAGAGTAATATCGTTAATTATTTTATTTTATCTGGTTGAGTCTAAATAAAAAAAACTTTATGAAGTGGCAACAGATATCATCTTAAAATTTCATATAAAAAAAAACTCTGAAAATCAAAAAAATTATAATCAAAATAAACTTATAAATAATTTCAAGGCAAATATACACCCTTGAAACCTGTAATTTTGCTAAATGTATCCCCCGCCAGTTTGTCTTACCTGTTTTGAGTTGTGAGAATAGCTGTGATTGTTTCCGAAGCCATGGCATCAAAGTCTGGATCTCGAAGTCCTGTCTAAAAGCTGGTGGCTTCGATATCACGTTTAGAATTTTTTCATACGTGTTCGACATGTTGAGAGGAAAATCCCAAGTGTATTATCTAAGTATTATAACGAACTTTTTTCTCCCCCTCTCTCTCCTGGAATATTAGCATCAAAAATCAATATACTTTCGTATTAATTCCTCCCATATCCCACGTGGTTCTAATATAACGGTGTAATAATACATTTATGTCTTCGCCTGATAACTTCTGAAGATGTTTATCCTTTAAAGTCTACCTGCAAACAAACTTCAATTCAAATCAAGGGTCCTCCCTTACTATCAAAATGATGCAAATCGCACTTTTTAACGGATTTACGATCATCGCTCTGCTGAGAACTATAAATAGGTATCTCTCCACCTTTTTCCAATAATAAATGAACGTTATATATTCCAAAGTCAGCTCTAACTGGCTTTAATTTGCCTGTTACCTTTCCACGACGAGTCAGAAAAAAGATAAGATTTTTTATATCCTTTCTCACCCTTTTTAAAACCCAACACCGGCGAGGAAAAGTGTTCGCATCTATATGCAGTGCCTATGAATTCGTAAGTTCGGAAAAGATCCTTTCGATCCTGACGCAAATGGCTAAATCCGTGACTGGATTTGGGCTAATTGAGAAATCATAGCCACACTGATGTAAATAAAATCTGTTTAGAATATTAGATTTTGTTTGGGGAAAGTAAATATGCCTCAAATTGTTAGGTACACCTAGCCGTGGCAGTATAGCGGTCTTTTAACATTCCCTCGTTAAGATGTTCAAATAATGGGTTTGCAAATTTTCTATGTTTGCGGAAAGCAGGACCGCTCGGTTTAATTGAAAAGCGAGTTTATTTAAACGACCAACACAACTTTTCATTGTCCATCGACTTTGAGATTTGTTTAACAAGTGAAGGGTGGCTGGATTGTGTTGACCAGAGGTTAGCTCTGTCGATAACTCAAGTATTTGTCGTTACCACTAATTAGGTTGACATTGCAATCAACTTTTCCTCTGTCACTTAACGGGAGAAGCAACCATAAAAATGAGGGAAAGGTAAAAAAAAAAAAACCCATTCAGATTGACGTTATAAAAAGTCGTGCATTTTGATTAATTGAAATCTGAAATAGTATTTTTCATATCCTTAGATTTCGGCCAATTTAATAGTAAAACATTAGAATCTAAATTTTAAAATATGACTTCTGCAACACAATAATGTTTGAATGTATAAAATAGTACATGTACACCATCGATTTTTTTAAGTCGTACTTCAGTTAACCTGAAAGAAAGCGTGGAACATTTAAACAAGATTTATACATATTTAATGCAAATATACAGGCCTAATTTTTTCCCCCACTTACTTTCTAACCCAGTTCTCTATGTATGAATTGAATTCAAAATATTGTGTGGCTTCACATGGATATTTAATACAGTTAATTGATGTTCTCTCTGTGAACCGATGGATTACAATGGTTTATTAATCTGATGGTCCGTCTGACTAGCAAAGGATGACTGTCGATGAAGGAGAGAAACGGGATCAGGTTAAATAGCAATCTACAATACCGTTTCCGGTTCAGCAAGAGGAATAAACATGGTACATGCTGTCAATTTCCGTTTACAAAATTGATGTCAATTTCCTCTGTTTTTCTCTTTTCAAAGGTTTGATATCAGTTAGCAACAAGACATGTCCGAGTAACTGGTTTTGAAAAGCTAAATTTGACTGATTATCATTAAGTAATTAAAAAAACCCTTGATGATTAGTCAATTATATCATAGCACCAATAAAATACACACCTCATCTTTTCCACAGTTATGACATAATGTATGCACTGCAAAAACGATGATCGAAAATAAATTTACAAGGGTTGTCAATTCATGAACATCCTTTATACAATAAGTTTGCTTTTTTAAAGAAAAAAAGAACAAGGCTTAATATTTAATCCATACTTTACTTGTATTGTTTGTCAAGTTACGCTGGAAGTGATATTATTATACCTCATTATAATTATTCTACACGACGCGTTATCTGATTGGTTCTAGATTATCACGTGATCGGGCCATCAAACTTCATATTTCCCGGTCGTCGGCATGCTTTTCATCATATCCCACCTCTTCGGAACCTATTGTATTTTCCCGCAATTTAGTTATCGTTCGTATAAAGAAAACTCCCGAGAGTAGTCAACGTCACAATAGACTGGTTTGCGACACAAAATTGTTGATGAGAAATGTGTCAAAAGGTTTCAGGAACTTTTACGTTAAAAATGAAAGTGAATTTGAGAGCGGTGTCGAATTTGAAAGTTCGTGTTTCTTTCAAAGGTTTTGCTTGTTTTGGTATAATAAACAATTCATTGCATGAATGTTCGGGAAACATGAAGACTTATTCAGCCAAGAAAAATCATATTCCCCTCCGGCAAAGCCCTCGGGGAATATGATTTTTCTTGGCTGCATTAGTCTTCATATTTCCCTCACTATCATGCAATAAATGTATAATATTCGTGTCAGCATCGAATCTGTCTATGTAGTGCCTGTATGGCAAAATTAAAAAAAAAAACCTCGGTTCTTAAAATTATTCAGTACTTATGAACTTAGAGCAGAAGAAAGCTTAAAAGAAACATGGATACAACGAACAATATTCAAATTCAAAAGTCCATTGAAACAATCCAAATCAGGAGAAGAACAGATACGGATGTCTGAAATATCAGAGGTGGGATCAGGTGCCATAGAGGAGTGAGCATCTACTGCCGATCGATCAAACCCACTATTTGCTCCTTGACATCATCGGGAAATAACAGAAAAAAAAATCCGTTTGTAATTCAGTATATTGATGATGGTCTAACAATTAGTTTGTAAAACGTCCACCTGGATTTGCCTTAATGATAGGTCGTATTTGCTGACAAGGTCAATGTATAGAACTCGCGAATTGATGACTTGAAATAATATTCTTGATATTCTATTATAATAAACGTGTTTCTCAACTTACCTCGATTTTGAACATGTACGTAATGCTGTTGCGCATAAAAAAATCCATATGCAGGTGATAAGGATATATTGATACAGAAGTAAAAATATTTTCGAAAAAGTATGAAATTCTGGTGATGTTATTTTAGCGACCTTATTTAATTTTCAAAGATTTATTATTTTTAGAATTGAATTTAAGTTTTAGAACCTCGAAGCACGGTTTTACGTTTCACCATCCTGTAATATATTTATGTCCATAGAATTACAAGAAATTCTTCCTATTGTAATGTAACAAGTTCACGACGAGGGCAGATCAAATTGATGAAAAGACCACGAATTATCAAGACAGATTCGAATAAAATTGCTATATGTATTTACGCAATTGTCAAGAGTACGACTGGTTTGAAAATGTTAGACCATTGACCAGAAATCTTCATTGTCCAGTTAGTGGGAAAAATCACGAAGTTCTTTCCGTGATGATCATGGATTGGTGCCTTGAAATTTTATTATGGAATTATACAGGTAAAGTACTATTTATTAATTATATTAATTTATTCAAATACTCTTTAAGTTTAAAGGAAGTTAAACAGAAATTGAGCCTATGTCTCAAGTTATGTAGAAAAAAAAAACATAAAAAGGAATACAGTACCAAACATTCTTAGAATTTTCCTCAAACTTGTTTTGTAATAAAGTTAATATCGTCGGAAACCAACGGCTGATTATGTTTTACTCATCATCTCTCCATCGAAATTAACCGTGGTTTTCCGGCGATGTATATTGTTACACAAATTTTACATTTGTTTCGTCATTGTAATAAATGATAAAAAAAACTTCATTCTCAATTACAGAATACTCATTATTTACATCTGTAAATAATATCCATGTTAATTTCACCAACACAATAATCGACAATTTCATTAGATGTGTATATATCAACTTTACAAATACATGGAACTAGTAATTCAAGTCCCTCTTTTCTTTAGGATCTGGAATTGTCGGAGATCCTGCTTATCCTGAGACTTTCTGGAGGGAAACAAACTGGTACAGGATCTCGCCAGAGAGTCCATGTTTAGAGACCATTGTTTATTGTGAAGACGACACAGAAAGCTATTGTATTTCCCAGTTTGAGGAACAGAGTCCGAAAGATGAAACCGAAAACTCGTTTTCATCTTTTGATGATCTTCTAGATAAGAAGAAAAAAGGTCGGGTTTTTTTTTGCTCTGAAATGATTAACTAACTCATACTAAATACAATTATATTTTACTTACATAAAATGATAATGAACTGAATTTTAGTACTGTGATTATCAACTTTTAAATGTTTAATTCAGAAAGCTCTAGATACAGCATTGCTTTGGATTCTAAGGCCAACGATCATGTGGTAAGTTTTAAAATGCATTCCGCTACTTTCCATTATCTTTACTGCTTTATATCAAACAATTTTGTTTTCGCATTTTTGTTTAGCTTTTTACTAGCTTCAATAGTTTTGTGTATTTTATAAATTTTTCCTTAAACTTTCACTTTAGAGGGATACTGCCCCTGCTATATGCCTAGGATTGAAATACAACAATAACTTGAAGAGTCTAGATGTGTCCATTATGGAATGTCGTAACCTCCCTTTTGTGGATTGGAAGAAACAACAGTCAAATCCGTAAGATAGATTTTAAAGGGGGAATCCTGAAAATCGAAATCCAGATTAATTTCATCTTAATCAAATCAGTCATGCTAAAACAAGATACGTTTAAGTAAACCAATCTCTCACTGGGACAATGCTATTTTGAATATGTTATTCGATTTAAATTAAGTAAAAGAACTACTTTAAAGTACCTTACTTAAATTTGAATGATTATCTCTGTGTTCTTCATTTCAGATATGTTAAATCATATTTAGTTATCGCAGATATCAAATACGGCAAAAGGAAAACAAAGGTCATGCCATCCTCAACCAATCCGAGGTTCTATGAATTATTTCGGGTATGATGAAACATACTTAAGTAAATTAGAGAGCATTGTTATAAGTTTTATCCTTTGCAACCTTTCTCTAGGTTAGTTACAAAACACAGACGCAGGATAATAATTGAATTCTTTGGTCAAATAATATTTCCATGACAATAATGAAATATATTATAGTGTATCTACAAAGAACTTTATTCGGTAATAACCAATATTTGCCCCCCAAATCAAACTTTGATGGAGATATATTTCATTAAGTTCTTAAACAGGGGAATATATGCTGACTTCAACGCAATGAATAATTTCATAAGTAATGACGTCATATGTACGATATGATGTCACAAACATGACGTAAATTTCTTTTTTTTATGAATTCTACAGAAAAATTTACATATTTCGTCGGTATTTTGAGTAGAAGTCACCGAGCGTATGTGTGTTCAGGATCAAGATTTTGATATAATATGTAAAATGATAATATCAATGAAATATGTCAATATTGTTCCTGAACAAACTTGCGCTGTATATATTTTAAAGCTAAAAGTGTTGAAATTTTGTCCATTTTGTCCTCTTTCTGAAAAAGGATATAAAATAAGACTAGTTTATGACGTCATTAAAACAAAAAAATTTGAATACACTGCTTTGAAACTATAATATTTTCTGTTAATTTATATTTCTCATACAATTTATTGAATTCAGCACATTTCAGGAAGTTTTCAAAATTTGACTTTTGTGGGGGCAAATATATGCAATATACCGCATATAGTTCTTTTCCTGTAACCAGAGAAGACAAATCTGGCTATTCGCAGCTTGCTTTTGCTTAACCTCGTGTATAAATTTTTTAAGAAAACAAGTGAGTGAAAATGTCATTTATTGAACTAACCAATGTCTAAAATATATTTTTAGCAGCTTAAATCATGTTAGGAAATCGACCATTTATCCTATGAACTATAGAATTCATCCTCTTTCATTTTTTGCAATTATGAGGAGATATGTTACATAAATGTACAGAATCTTAGAGCAACATCAACATTTGCATTACCTCATCAAAATGGAAATAACAAGTATTTTATAGTCATTAAACTTTTTTAACTCTTCAAAAATATTTATACCCCCGCTCCGAAGGAGAGGGGGGTATACTGTTTTACCCTTGTGTGTCTGTCTGTCTGTCTGTCTGTCCGTCTGTCTGTGCGTCCGTGTGTCCGTGTGTCCGTCCGAAACAAATTTTCGTCACAGTTTTCTCAGCAACTACTCATAGTAGATGCTTGAAATTTTAACACAGTCTTCTCTGAGGCATGCCATATGTTGGGATATTGGGATACAGTTTTGCTCAAATCCGATGTCAACTTCCTGTTTGTCTGTGCGTCTGTCCATTTCATACATAACAAATTTTCGTCGCAGTTTCCTCAGCAACTACTCATCGTATATGCTTGAAATTTTTACACAATCTTCTCTGAGGCATGCCATATGGTGGGATACATTTTTGTTTAAATACGATGTCAACTTCCTGTTTGTCTGTGCGTCTGTCCGTTTCATACATAACAAATTTTCGTCACAGTTTTCTCAGCAACTACTCAAGGTAGATGCTTGAAATTTTAACACAATCTTCTCTGAGGCATGCCATATGGTGGGATACAATTTTGTTTAAATCCGATGTCAACTTCCTGTTTGTCTGTGCGTCTGACCGTTTCATATATAACGAATTTTCGTCACAGTTTTCTCAGCAACTACTCATCGCAGATGCTTGAAATTTTAACACAATCTTCTCTGAGGCGTGCCATTTGGTGGGATACATTTTTGTTTAAATCCGATATCAACTTCCTGTTTGTCTGAGCGTCTGTCCCTTTTATACATGACAAATCTTCGTAGCAGTTTTCTCATTAGCTTTTCATAGCAGATGCTTGAAATTTCATTACCGACTTTGTTGAGGCATGCCATATGGTGGGACTAATTTTGATATGAATCTGATGTCAACTTCATCTGTCTGTAATTGAACTTGTGTAAACAGTATATTAACATGATAGTGCTTTATAATTTACATCAGAGCGGGGGTATTACTAGCGAGCATTGGCTCAGATTTCTTGTTTTCACTTGTTTTCAACAAATCAAATTATAGAACAATACATTAATGTAACACTCTAGGTAGATATATGTAACTTTATATTAGCATTTCCTTTGATTAAAATAATAATCCTTAAAGGACTTTCTTGAATCAAACCCTTTTTTCTTTTTATTTCAGTATTTTATATCAAAATCGGACTTACAAGATTCAGAATTACTGGTAACAGTTTGGCACTATAATAAATACGGTAGGAACTTCTGTATTGGCCAGATGACCATTCAGTTTGAGGAGCTCTGCTTCGGTGAACCGTATACAAGGTGGTATAAGCTTGAACAAACCGGAGAAACTTACCACTCTTGTTTTATGTTATGAACAGCTGCTTTGTTATATACAGACACATTTTGAATGTCTTTTTGTGTGTTTTTGTTTTGAAAATTTTTAGTAAAGAGCGATGGAACTATCTTTTTGCTTTTAGTGTCATTTATTTATCACATTCAAATATATGAAATCATTTAGAAATGAATAGTGAAAAAAAGGACAAGAAACGTTTTTCATATAATAAAAATATAAACCAACAATCACATCAATCAGAGTTAAATTAACTCCTGCGTTTAGAAAAAAAATCCAATCCCTTATTGCACATATATACATGTACTCCAGAGATTATTTGGCTATAGAATATAGGAAGACCTTTAGAACTAGAATGTTCCCAGAATGTTTTTAAGGAAAAATAATTTATTTTTGACTTGCCAATTTGTTTCCAAGGTTGAATTTGAAAACTTAAAAATCTTACTGCATATACATGGACACCACAACTCATGTCCTAAAAGATGAATTTGGGTACAAGGGAAAATATATAAACCGAATTTGAGGGAGAAGTTAATGTGACAGATGGACAGAACAAGATCACGTAACATACCCAACAATAGAGAACGGGTTTTGTATTGTATGTATGGTTCATGTCATATCTTTTAACTGGTAACATGTATCATGTCTTCTAGCTTCTAGACTAAACATAATACTTCCTCATGTATTTTGAAGTAAATTCTTTGCTAATTTTTATGAATAGAGACGACAGATTTTAGTATTCTGTTTTATGACCCCACTTATTGCTCCTTCGGTTAACTGCAAACAAAATCTATACACAGCTTCTTTTACGGTGTTTGCTCGCTTATCTCGGGAGATTCTTAGACAAATTTGATGACTTCTTTAAATAACGTCAGAGGGGATTAAATCACCATTGTAAAGTTATTAGACAAATAATTAGAGGTGTCTTGCGCCAAGCAGAAGACGATAAAGTACTAAAATCACCTCTAGAATACTTGACAGGTAGTCAAGGACTGTGCTGTTTATAATATACTTGTCACGCATCTTGGCGGTGTCAAGAATCTTCAAAATAAAAGTATGAGGAAGAGACACTAAACAACATAATTTAACGAAAAAAAACCACATACAATAAGTATTGTTCATGATATATGTTTTATTTTAATGAAACAGGTGAAGATAAAGAATAGTAATCCTACAGACTCAGAATCCTGGAAATTACAGAGGTGTCGCCTGGCTCCGGGACCATACAACTAGATGGGTCAGTTTTGACCTGATTCTCACTTTACTACTACTCAGTACTTTATCCTTAGTAAAAGATTATACTCGGATCAAAAGTGAACTCATCTAGATTTATGGCCCCGAAGCCATATCTTAAGGTTATATGCAATGTATAGTTTTTTTTTTGGCTTTTTGAAGGAACTGTGTTGTATTTTAACTTCTATATATAGTGTTAATTAACAATTTGATAACCCCAACTGCTGCATCTACATGTCCAGTTACTTGTAATATTATATCAGATATATACATGTGTGTGTGTGTGTTTATGTTTGTATATGTTTACTAACCTTTCTTTCAGAACTTTCTATCTTGTCATTGTAAGAAACCTTTATGCCTTCTGGGCCCAAAATTGGAAATAAAATTATCTTATCTTATAGTGTTGTACACTTCTTCTATAACAATTTTATATTAAAGAAACATCTAGAATATATGTTAAGTATTTTTTAAATACATTTTTCGTTGAATCATCCAGAAATTTTCACCAATCAATATCTTTTAAAAACCCCTGTAATGCATGCTGATTTTTTTGTCTTTGAACATCTGACGATAATTTTTAAATTTTAAGAATATCTTGAAAAATTATCAATCGGTAAGGTACGTTGCGTATGAAAAAAATTAAAGAAAGAGAAAAAAGCGTCCCATATTGACTGGTAATGTTTTACTAATTTTGATGCACAAAAATAATTTGGATGCTCTTTCCTATTCAAATTAATAAAAAGGATTGAAAAATGTTTGCAACCAAATGTGCTAGGACCAATATTTTTAAAGGTTAAGGACAGATGATACAAACTTTTATTTAAAAAAAAAAACCTTGAAATTTTAAGCGATATAAATTTGTAAAGATTCAAAAATGATGGTTGCAGAAAAGTCCACAATCTATTCGGTTTGATTTAAAGTGAAATGCTTTTGCTATAAACTTTCGTGATTTCAATTAAAATGTGTTAGTCATTTGGTTAATCTTTGAGAAATTCAGAAACGAAAATAAATTTTGAATTTGACAACGTGAAACAATACATTTACGTATGTGGATTAACCTAACGATGAAAAACAGTTATATCATTTTTTTATCATGTTTGTATTATTACAACTTTCAGTCAAACTAAAAGTGAAGACATATCTTTTAAGCTGATTGTCATTTTTCTAATTTTAAAATATTGTTTTCTAAAATGTGTTTCCTACTGGAAGTGGATAAAATTACTGATCACAACTTCTTACATGAAAGGAACGATCACTCTTACTGTACTGTCTTTGTAATACCCAGGTAAGTTGTCAACGTTATCAATTGTCTATTTTTATTGTACACATGTTGGATTTTTCTACTTGATCATTTTTTTCATTATTATTTTCTTAAATGAGCATATTTTTCTCCACTTGTACATGTATTCAATATAAATACCGTATAAGTGGAAATTTTAGCGAGACGCACATTTAGCGATTTCTCCTTAAAAAATGTTATTTATTTTTAGCGAGAGGTAATTTTAACGATTTTAAAATGTTTACTAAAGGAGCTTTTACAGATAAATGCAATTAATTATTAGCGATCTCAGGACCCTCGCTAATAATGCCAAAATTAAATCCTCGCTAAAAATTCTACTTATACGGTAGTCATTGTTTAATTAATTGCTTTTAAAAAATTAAACCTTTAATAATTATGTTGTATAATTTTCATTTGTTTTTTATCTAGATAAATATTCCTATTCAATAATGATTGAAATTAAACTTTAATCGTAAATAATTCTTAATCACTTGATTTTGATTATAATAATAAAAAACAACAACAGATTTTCACATTCTGACAAGATTTCTTGCATGCTAGTGGAAAGGAGGGACGTTAGTCACATTCCTGAAGATATCGAAATTTTCTTATCGTACCAGAACCCAAAAACCCCACCCAGACGTTGTGCACAACATCAATATCAACAGCAAAAGGCAAACCGTACTTATTAACATCTATGTATGCGAGAAACACGCCATCCTCGTTGATAATCTGTATCTTTTTATTATCACTGTCACAGATAAGAATGTTCTTTAGAATATCTGTCACTACTCCTCATGGATTTCCTATCGAGTTTTCTGGATTCCCTGTATAGGTGAATCTGTATCTTCCCGATCTGTCCATCACAACAACCTTTTTGATTCCATTACTTGTCACTATTACATCGCCATTCCCGTTTTCTGTTATAAAGTGTGGATGTAGAGTTGGTCCGACTTTCTGTTTATCAACTTGGACGTGTTGAAGAACTTTGCCATTTTCATTGAACCTCTTGACTCGAGCTGCTGTACATTCTTTCCTCATCCCAACAAAGATATTGCCATTCAAACGACTTTTGTGGACACTACATAAATCCCAATCATTAACAGTAATGAGATCTCTTACTTTTCCCTCCCGGTCTGATAAGTGTATATTACGTTTATTCGGTGCAATATATAGAATACCTTGTTCTGTGTGTGACGGGGGTCCTCCCCGTCATTGGCACTGGTAATTAATGACTATAGTTTTTATTTACATCGTTTATTTACATATTTACAACACAGATATATATATAAGAAATCACAATTGTTCACAATACAAAAACACATCCACACTCGTTGACTTTCAGACTTGTCCTCCTCTCTCTCACTCATGTTCCCAGGGCCCACCTTCTCACACAAATCATTCTAGTGCTCACTTTCATCTCTCAGAACTCTATCACGCACAATAAACAACGGTAACAGAAATGACAAATAAACAAATTATAAATCCATGCTTGTCCACTCGCTTTCTCTCTAACTAGCTCAAATCACACTCTTGGGAAACAGGGCTACAACGCCTGCGCCGCGCACCTGCAACCTATCAGAACTTCTAACTCTCTCATTTACAATTAATTAACTTGGGTGATTGCTCTGACGTTACGCGCGGTGTTGGTGCCATTTTACAATTTTAGAATATGACCTATTAAACTCATCGGTGATTTTTAAAATATACTCGTAATATAGATGATTTTGGTATGTATGGATAGGGTTTAAACAGAACTACTTGATTCTTGTAAGAAAATAACATTTAGATAGTTTTTTATGCAAAAAATGGAATTTTAAAGCGCAAATAAAAGGTATTTGAAGCGTGTAACGCGTTACATTTTTTAGCAGGTATCATGCATTTGTCGTGTGTAGCGCGTTCAAAAGTGAATTAGAATTTTTATTTTCCTTTCAAAACTACAGCAATCAATTTCGTTTGGGGCTTTATTAACGATTTTGCATTAAAATTTTGGCTGGAAATAGAGAGCGATAGTTTTTACAAAGGAAGAATCTGTAACGCTTTTTATTAAAAACGTGCATATCAAAATAAACAAAAAATTTACTCATTTACAAGAAACTTTAGATAGAAACAAATTATATCAAAATAATGTGCTTTTCATATAAATTTTAAATATTTCATTGATTTTGATATCAAACTGCATCCTTTGGAGCTATTAATTGGACTATAAGTTCAACACAAATGTCCAGCGTCTAAAATGACGTGCAAAAATAAGACAATGCCTATTTCCGAGTCGTTAAATTTTATTGTTTTCCCCATCAACTACAGAAATAATTGAATGTTCATAATGTGCTACTCTAATCGGCCAGATTGAATGTCAGAATTATAATTTACTCCATTAATTAATTTTTTACGCAACATTTTGGAGGTTCAACGTATTTGTCCAGTGGACGTTTTTTAAGGCGTAAAATTCGTTTTGCTTCAACGTAATACATGAAAAAGCGTTTAAGAGTGCTTCGAGTAATTAACAAAATTTATCATGTATGTATACAAATCCCAGCGCCTTTTATGTTCATAAGTTTAAATATTAGTAGCCTCTGTTTTTTTTAAACTCATATTTCAAGTACAAAGAGGAAGCGATAGGGTACCAGTCAAGCAAGTAAAACTATTAGAAGCATTACGTCAATTTTTCTGTAGCGCTATTAAAGTGTAACGTCAAACGTCACCAACACCGCGCGTAACGTCGTTGTGACATACCTCCCCTCTTGAGTGTGGCGTCCCGACACACTAATAAAATTACATGTAGTAGACTGATAATGACAATTTGATATCGCTGAATAAGAATCACACATTTATCATTGTTTATAGATAGAGACAATACAGTTTACTACACACAGAAATAAGAAAAATAGTTTAACATGCACACACATTTCATGTTTTACCTTTTTTTTTCTTAGATTTTTGCGTTTTATCTTTATATATATTTTTTTAAACAAATGTTCATTTTAGAATTTGAAATACATGTACATTATGTACACAACCTACGTATATACACTCAAGTAGTTATTTCTTTGACTGAATAAAATCTTCTCATAATTACATATGCATCTTGCACAATCTAACTTCTTTGCATCAAGACTAAATGATTTACACTCGCCATTTATATACAAGGAATCATTTGTATCATCAATATATCATGCAATGTCTTTCAAAATATCGAAGTTAAAAATACAATTATACTGGAAATTCCGGGCAATAAAAGCATTACACATAACATCAGATTTTTTTCACCAATTCTTATAATAAAGTGGCATTTTCCCAATTATGCCGACACGGTCGCCCGTTGCCATACACAATATCCATTTTTTTCTTTACCAATTCTTATTCTAAAATCGCATTTTTCCAATTATGTCGACACGGTCGCCCGTTGCCATCAAAAAAGGTCACTCCCTAGGCCGTTTTCGTTGCGTCTCCACGCACGAATTCTTCACTGAAAATCATCTCACTGGGTCCATTATCAATCAACTTTAAGACCATTTGACTCTTAACACTTTCTCCAATTTTGGCGAAACAAAATTGCGGATTTAAATGACAATCACCTCCTCCAGTTTTGGCGACACAAAACTTGAGGGTAAATTTTCAAAAACATTTTTCACAGACCGACGAAACTTCATCGTCCGTCTTCTGTCACCGGCTGTCCTCAGGAGTACTGGATGCGAACTTCAGTTTTTGGAATCGGCATCTTTCTCATCGTTACACTGGAGTGCGAAATGCCCTACATTCCCACAGCTATTACAGATCGGTCTCCCGTCGGTGGTCCTAGGATTTCGGTCCGGTCTTTGACGGAATCCACGGCCTCGTTCTCGAAGGTTTTGCGGAATGTACTGTTGCTTAGAGATGAATAATTTGATCTCGGTAGCCATCACGGACACCTTTGCTGTGTGTTCTGCAAGTGCAAGGGACTTTTCCAGCTCTCCTGTTCTCATAGAGCCACACGACGTACATCTAGTTGCCACTGTTATCCTGGCCATCGGGACATCCACCAGGAAGTTGTTACATTCCTCCCTCTTTGTGCCCCTGATTGCTTCTTCGAAAGTTTTAAGATTGGGAAGCAAAACATACCTTTTGGTTTCAGGTTTTAGTCCTTGAATGAAATGCTCCTTAGTGAGAGTTTCTTTTTGCCGTCCAGGCATGTCCATGTACGCACGTGTAGCGAGCTTCGTTATGTTTCCATCGTAATCCTCTACAGTTTGCGTCTCCTGTTTTTCCGAGTCATTTTCCTCACAAATTCTAAACAAGAGTTAATTTCCCAAAGTATCTGTTGACATGATTAAGTTAATCTAATCCGACCGCTGGCCACCATAATATGTGACGGGGGTCCTCCCCGTCATTGGCACTGGTAATTAATGACTATAGTTTTTATTTACATCGTTTATTTACATATTTACAACACAGATATATATATAAGAAATCACAATTGTTCACAATACAAAAACACATCCACACTCGTTGACTTTCAGACTTGTCCTCCTCTCTCTCACTCATGTTCCCAGGGCCCACCTTCTCACACAAATCATTCTAGTGCTCACTTTCATCTCTCAGAACTCTTTCACGCACAATAAACAACGATAACAGAAATGACAAATAAACAAATTATAAATCCATGCTTGTCCACTCGCTTTCTCTCTAACTAGCTCAAATCACACTCTTGGGAAACAGGGCTACAACGCCTGCGCCGCGCACCTGCAACCTATCAGAACTTCTAACTCTCTCATTTACAATTAATTAACTTGGGTGATTGCTCTGTGACATGTGAATGTATGAATGTCGTCTCCATTAGAGGCAGGTTTGATCGTCTGTAATATTTTTCCTTGCAAGTCTGTCTGTTTTAGACATCCGGTCCCATCATTGACCCAGAAAGTATTTTCATCTTGGAAAACAAAATGGCATATGACATTAACACCGGACACACCAATATCACCAATTTCTTCAGAAGTTTTGGCTATTTCAAAACTGGGAAAAAACTCGCTTTATGAACAAGGTGATGCAGATCTGATGTACCGGGTATAGGTTTTTGTGACTCTTCAACAATATCCCCAGACAATTTCTCTATCTGCTCCTTGGATACAGGACACGGCGTGAATGATGGAGGCGGAGTATAAAACATGGTACCAAGCGACTGTAAGGGGATTATTTGTAATTTTTCTTTGTGTTTAATGATAAACTCGGCCTTTTTGTCTGTTCTCCTTAGATCTTCGAAATCTTCGATGATGGAATTCAGACCGTTGGTGTATGTCTTCATCTCTTTTTCACGAGATTGCAATTCCTTCATAAGACTTTCTTCAAGTTTACTTACTTTTTCCGTTTTCTCTTTAAGTATGAAGTCCACTAGGTCTTTAATGGATTGAGCGGTAGTTAATAAATCTGATCGAATTTGTGAGAGTGTTTTCCTGCAGTTTTCAATTTCTTTGCTTATATTCTTTTGAACATCCTCACATTGTGGAATTATTTTTTCTTTCAAGTCTTGTATTTGTTTGTTAAACACTTCAAGCTTCTGATTGAAAATGTCTTCAATTTCCACAATGGCGTGACACGAATGGCTTTCTGTTATACATTTTATACATACGGGTAGTTCGCATTCTTTGCAGCAAGCGTTGTATATTTTGTCACTATGCGTGCTGCACCTTTCTTGTACTTTATCTTCTCTTTCTCTATACAGAACGACCTCATGGTTTTCCGTTTTCTTCTTTCGCTGATGGGTCTCTTTGCAGGCCTGACACAAGTCAAACTGACAAGTGTTGCAGTAGTATTCAGCATTGCTATCGCATGTTGTACATTCCACGTAGTGCTGAGCAAACCCCGAAGCCATGTTTAAAAGTTTACTGAATAAAAGAATAAAATGTACATATGAATAAGTTTGTTAAAAAAAAATAGAAAAAAATTCAGAAAATCTTTTAGATCAATATTAGAACCCCAAACTATAACTTAAAAGGTAAAGCTTATTACATTACATGAAAGGTTTGGGCACGAAAGTTAGAATATTGAAACTTTCGGAAGAATGTGGCAGAGTAAGTAATTCTAGTTAAAATGGACGAGGAATCATTTAATTTAATTTTTATGGAACGCCATCACTGCCTTATAGCATAAAACTATGCCCTCATTATGTCAATCTATCATTACGTGTTGTGAACATATCTTTACGTTTTGTCAACTTTTTATGGGTGATGTAAAAATATCTTTACATCATGTCAATGCTGCATTACATGAAGTAAACACTTTCTTCCATAATGTCATCACTTTATAACTTAAAGTCCGAAGTTCATTATGTGGAGTGAAAATATGTTTACATTGTGTAAAAACTTTATCATGTGAAATGAATATTTCTTTATATTATTTCATTTCTTTAATATGTGCGGTCAAAATTTCATTTCGTTTTACATGTGTTCTATGATAAAATTTATCATTATGTTAAGTCAAAGTCCATTCCCTTTTGTGAATGTATATTTCTGTTATTACAAACCATTATTACGTGATGTTAAAGTATCTTTATTTTACGCCGAGGTCATCATAATGTGAGGTGAATACATCTTACCTTTATGCCAGTGCTATATTACGTGATTTAAAAAGTTTTATAACATAATGTGAACATACATTATGGAGACAGTCCCGGCGTTCCATATTATATCAAAACTTTATTACATTATGTCAAAACTCCATTCCGTTATGTGGATATTTAATGAGAATATGTTAACTCTTTCTTATGTTATTTCAAATTGTCTTTACATTGTGTTAACTCTTCAGCACGTTGATTACAAATGTTCAATACGTGCTGTAAAATACATTTACATTATGTCAAAGTTGATAACCGTGTTTTCACGACTGGGAAGGGGGGTCCTGATTAATTAGGACGAATTACAGACACATTATATGAGAGGGGGGGGGTCTGGGTTCCTCTTTTTCCGAAATAACTTCATCATAGATAATGTTCATTGAAATTCCGCCCCACTTTTTGCTGAAGTATAAGGGCAATGTTGTATATTTGGAAAAAAAAATTAGGACTGATCGAAGTTGGATCCCCCCTTTCACCCGAAATAGGACTTTCGAGTTTGGACAATTTTTTTTTCTTTTTTTTTTGTTTGTTTGTTTGTTTTCTTTCTTTTTTTTTTTTTTTTTTTTTTTTTTTTTTTTTGCCTTTTCTTGTACTCCATTTTTTTTTCTGGCTGACAAACCTCCCCCAACTTTCAAAAACGATGTAATGTCACTGAAATTAGTCATTTTTCAACCATTCCAGGACCAGAATTCTGTTACAAAAATCTACCAATCCTTCACTTAAATCAATTGACAATGCCTCAGTAAACATGGGCACATATCAGTGACGTGCTTTGAACAAATTTTAATCTACATAACCTTTTTTGATGCTTTTATATGCCTTGTCAATCAAGGCTTTGTTGTTCTTGTGGTGAATTTAAACGATTTTTCCCATGTTTCCAGTTTTCCCATTGATTACCCATTGTGGCCCACCTCTACCCCTACGGGTTGTGTTAATGATTTGAACGTGAATCTACACTACATGATAATGCTTCTACATTAGTTTCACCTTCCTGACCCAGTTGTTCTTGAAAAAAATATTTTAAAAGATTTTTCATATGTATTTTGTATGTTAAACTTTGATATTTTCCATTGTGGCCCCACCCCTCCTCCGGGGGTCATGAATTGAATAAACTTGAATCTACATTACCAGAAGATGCTTCTACATGAGTTTCTTCTTTCCTGACCCAGTGGTTCTTGAGAAGAAAATTTTGAAAATTTTTCTTATGTATTCCTATGTTCAACTTTGATACCCCATTGTGGCCCCACCCTTCACCCGGAGGTCATTATTTGAACAAACTTTAATCATCACAACATTAGGATGTTTCTACACGAGTTTCATTTTTCCTGGCCCAGTGACTTTTAAGAAGAAGAATTTTAAATATGACATTACTTTTTCACTAATTTATAATTATCTCCCCTTTGAAGAGGGCGTTGCCCTTCAATTGAATAAACTTGAATTCCTTCACCCAACAATACTTTGAAGCAAGTTTGGTTGAAATTGGCCCAGTGGTTCTTAAGAAGAAGATGAAAATGTGAAAAGTTTGCAACGCCAACAACGACGACAACAGACAACGGACAAATTTCGATCAGAAAATTTCTCTTGGGCCTTTGGCTCAGGTGAGCTAAAAAGTAATATATGGTTTTGTTTGTTAATTTTATGTTGTTATATATATTGCTTCGCTTCCTTGTAAAAAATGGATGGTTGCAGAAAGGTAGAATTATTAATATTGTAAAAAGTTTTAATTAGTATTTCTTAATTTTCGATAAAAGATTAAAAAAAATATTTCACAATCAAACAAGAATTACAACCTTTCATGCGTGGATCCAGCAGGGGGAGGGGGGTCCACCCTTGTAAAAAAGAAAAAAAAACTAAACTCGCCTATACCGTCCAAAAACCCATGGGGGGGTTTCGAGGGGTGTCTGCGTTTTCTAAGGGGGGGGGGGTCCAAGGTCATTGTGTACTTGGTTTAGTATATCAATTTTATAACAATGCAAATTTAAGGGGATCTGCACATGACCTATGGTTATTAAAAGGGAAAATATACAGTAACCCTTTGTAGGAAATGCCTGTGATACAAATGTAGTGAAACAATTGAACTCCTTACAGAGAAGTAACGAACACTCCTTCTCTACTGTGACTGTCTTTGTATACCCCGATCGTATCGTATTATCGTTTTAATCGATCGTATTGTGTATGCCACAATTTGTTTTAAGTACCTCTTTATTTTATTATTGCGTATTTTTATTTCATAATTTTTGTTAGATCAATTTCCAGTATTTAATTTTTTTCCCCATTTATTTGATTGTATGTTTTTCAACGTCCCTCTCGAGAATTTTTCACTCATACAGAGACGGCAGTATTTGCCGGAGAGCTGCAAATTTTGTCCTTTACTCGACACTTAGGACCTTTAAGCAGTAAACTTTTTTCGTCCCAACACATTTTGTGACAAGGAACCTCGGTATATACGATTTCACCTGAAGGACTGGTCTCCTCGCCCCACAGTGGGTTTCGAATACGCGACGTAAGGATTAGCTTCTTACTCCGCAAAAGCAGACGCTTTTTCCACTGCGCTAAGCAGGCGACTTTTTTTCTTCTATTTGAGCATATATTTTCTTTCTTTATTAAAAAAAATACAACAGGCAAATTGCTAGTGCACAAACTATATAAACCAAAGTAAAAGTATTTTTTCTCGATATCACAAGTCACGGGGTGTGGAGGAACCTTAAATTAAAGAGTTTTCAGAGTAATGCACAAAACTATGGTGATTTTTAAAAAATCATGAAAAATTCCTGGCAGTCCTCGTTTATGTAAGGAAAATAATCACAAACTAAAAGCAGAGCAAACACAGTTCTCCAAAACATCATAACTGGGATCAAGTGCTAAGCATATCATTTTTAATCTTAGAAAGTCCTACTCAGTATAATGGAATTTGATCTTTAATGGTTTTAAAAAATATAACGTCAAATTAAGTAAGCTTATCAAAACTGCATGTAGACTTTTGGAATTCTTGAAGATATCGAAATTTTCTTATTGTACCAGATTTCGAAAATCCCACCCAGACGTTGTGCATGTCATCAACATCTACAGCACTAAGAAAACCGTACATATTAGGTACTTCTATGTATTCGAGAAACACGCCATCTTCGTTGATAATATGGATCTTTTTATTATCACTGTCACAGATAAGAATATTCTTTAGAATATCCGTCACTACTCCCCAGGGATTTCCTATCGAGCTTTCTGGATTCCCTGTATAGGTGAATCTGTATCTTCCAGAACTGTCCATTACAACTACAACCTTTCTGTTTCCATTATTTGTCACTATTACATCGCCATTCCTGTTTTCTGTTATGAAGTGTGGATGTGGATATGGTCCGATTGTATGTTTATCAACTTGGACGTGTTGAAGAACTTTGCCATTTTCATTGAACCTCGTGACTCGAGCTGTTGTAGATTCTTTCCTCATTCCAACAAAGATATCGCCATTCAAACGACTTTTGTGGACACTACATAAATCCCAATCATTAACAGTAATGAGATCTCTTACTTTTCCCTCCCGGTCTGATAAGTGTATATTACGTTTATTCGGTGCAATATATAGAATTCCTTGTTCTGTGAATGTATGAATGCCGTCTCCATTAGAGGCAGGTTTGATCGTTTGTAATATTTTTCCTTGCAAGTCTGTCTGTTTTAGACATCCGGTCCCATCATTGACCCAGAAAGTATTTTCATCTTGGAAAACAATATGGCGTATGACATTAACACCGGACACACCAATATCACCAATTTCTTCAGAAGTTTTGGCTATTTCAAAACTGGGGAAAAAACTCGCTTCATGAACAAGGTGATGCAGATCTGATGTACACGGTAAAGGTATTTGTGACTCTTCAGCAATATCCCCAAACAATTTCTCTATCTGCTCCTTGGATACAGGACACGGCGTGAATGATGGAGGCGGAGTATAAAACATGTTACCAAGCGACTGTAAGGGGATTATTTGTAATTTTTCTTTGTGTTTAATGATAAACTCGGCCTTTTTATCTGTTCTCCTTAGATCTTCGAAGTCTTCGATGATGGAATTCAGACCGTTGGTGTATGTCTTCATCTCTTTTTCATGAGATTGCAATTCCTTCATAAGATTTTCTTCAAGTTTACTTACTTTTTCCGTTTTCTCTTTAAGTATGAAGTCCACTAGGTCTTTAATGGATTGAGCGGTAGTTAATAAATCTGATCGAATTTGTGAGAGTGTTTTCCTGCAGTTTTCAATTTCTTTGCTTATATTCTTTTGAACATCCTCACACTGTGGAATTATTTTTTCTTTCAAGTCTTGTATTTGTTTGTTAAACACTTCAAGCTTCTGATTGAAAATGTCTTCAATTTCCACAATGGCGTGACACGAATGGCTTTCTGTTATACATTTTATACATACGGGTAGTTCGCATTCTTTGCAGCAAGCGTTGTATATTTTGTCACTATGCGTGCTGCACCTTTCTTGTACTTTTTCTTCTCTTTCTCTATACAGAACGACCTCATGGTTTTCCGTTTTCTTCTTTCGCTGATGGGTCTCTTTGCAGGCCTGACACAAGTCAAACTGACAAGTGTTGCAGTAGTATTCAGCATTGCTATCGCATGTTGTACATTCCACGTAGTGCTGAGCAAACCCCGAAGCCATGTTTAAAAGTTTACTGAATAAAAGAATAAAATGTACATATGAATAAGTTTGTTAAAAAAAAAAATAGAAAAAAATTCAGAAAATCTTTTAGATCAATATTAGAACCCCAAACTAACTTAAAAGGTAAAGCTTATTACATTACATGAAAGGTTTGGGCACGAAAGTTAGAATATTGAAACTTTCGGAAGAATGTGGCAGAGTAAGTAATTCTAGTTAAAATGGACGAGGAATCATTTAATTTAATTTCTATGGAACGCCATCACTGCCTTATAGCATAAAACTATGCCCTCATTATGTCAATCTATCATTACGTGTTGTGAACATATCTTTACGTTTTGTCAACTTTTTATGGGTGATGTAAAAATATCTTTACATCATGTCAATGCTGCATTACATGAAGTAAACACTTTCTTCCATAATGTCATCACTTTATAACTTAAAGTCCGAAGTTCATTATGTGGAGTGAAAATATGTTTACATTGTGTAAAAACTTTATTATGTGAAATGAATATTTCTTTATATTATTTCATTTCTTTAATATGTGCGGTCAAAATTTCATTACGTAAAGTTAATTTCGTTTTACATGTGTTCTATGATAAAATTTATCATTATGTTAAGTCAAAGTCCATTCCCTTTTGTGAATGTATATTTCTGTTATTACAAATCATTATTACGTGATGTTAAAGTATCTTTATTTTACGCCGAGGTCATCAAAATGTGAGGTGAATACATCTTACCTTTATGCCAGTGCTATATTACGTGATTTAAAAAGTTTTATAACATAATGTGAACATACATTATGGAGACAGTCCCGGCGTTCCATATTATATCAAAACTTTATTACATTATGTCAACACTCCATTCCGTTATGTGGATATTTAATGAGAATATGTTAACTCTTTCTTATGTTATTTCAAATTATCTTTACATTGTGTTAACTCTTCAGCACGTTGATTACAAATGTTCAATACGTGCTGTAAAATACATTTACATTATGTCAAAGTTGATAACCGTGTTTTCACGACTGGGAAGGGGGGTCCTGATTAATTAGGACGAATTACAGACACATTATATGAGAGGGGGGGGGGTCTGGCTTCCTCTTTTTCCGAAATAACTTCATCATAGATAATGTTCATTGAAATTCCGCCCCACTTTTTGCTGAAGTATAAGGGCAATGTTGTATATTTGGAAAAAAAAATTAGGACTGATCGAAGTTGGATCCCCCCTTTCACCCGAAATAGGACTTTCGAGTTTGGACAATTTTTTTTTTTTTTTTTTTTTGTTTGTTTGTTTGTTTTTTTTTTTTTTTTTTTTTTTTTTTTTTTTGCCTTTTCTTGTACTCCATTTTTTTTTCTGGCTGACAAACCTCCCCCAACTTTCAAAAACGATGTAATGTCACTGAAATTAGTCATTTTTCAACCATTCCAGGACCAGAATTCTGTTACAAAAATCTACCAATCCTTCACTTAAATCAATTGACAATGCCTCAGTAAACATGGGCACATATCAGTGACGATCTTGGGTTCTTGAAAAGAGTAGCCTTAGGGGGACGGTATGGCGTCTAAGTTGGGGATCAGGGGGGTAAAAGCCTGAGATCTCTCGGGCTTTTCTTTTGTTGTTTTTTTTTAAGTTTTCAACTTATTTCAATTATACTTTATGTGAAACTAATGCAATGTCCTACAAAGTAAAATCAGCTGATTAATTTCATACCGGCAAAGTTTGGTCACTAAAGAGGGGAGGGCGGGATCCCCCTCTCCCAACCCACCCACCAGTGCACGTATGAAATACGATGTGTTTACACTTTTAAAAAGACTGATAAGAAGCTTATTAGGACAGTGTTTTGTCGTCAGATCAGAAGTTTCGGACTTTTCAAAACAATTCAAAATAAAAAGAAAAATATTGCTGCATGACACATATTGATATGTTAAAATAAAATTATTTGCAAGTTTAACATCTGTGCATGTAATATTGAAAACACAAAAGGAACTTTTAGGCATAACCTATACCTTATGTCACACAATAAAGGGTTGAAATACTATAAGATATAATGACAAGAGGGTAAGCATTTTAGACACAATGTAAAGATACAATGGCATAACATAATAATGATTTGTCAAAAAGTAAGGAAAAATTGACATCATGTAATAGATTCCCGTCGTCATGTAGCATATTGATGACACAGTGTAGTAAGGAATTGGCCACATGTGACAATGTTTTGACATCATGAAATGAAAATCTGACATCGTGTTATATCGACTTGATATTGAATTACTGTAAATTCACATCATGTAATGGACTACTTCGACCAAATAGTAGGGAGTGCACATAATGTAACAATGAGTTGAAATTATTTAAAACATCTTTACACCACGTAAAATTGTTTTGACTTAATGTCATAAAGAGCTGATATAATGCAATGATAGATTGGCGCAATGTAATTGAACTCAAGTGTGAGTTAATGCCATAAAGACTTGACAAAATGTTATAGAAAGTTGATATAACGCAATAGTAGTGTGTGTAAATGTAATAAAGAGTTGACATAATGTACTGGAAAGTTGACTCAATGCAATAGTACTGTAAGTAAATGTCACTTAAGTGTAGACATAATGTAATGGAAAGTTGACACAATGCAGTTGTAGTGTTCTGCTATAAGGCATTGACGGCGTTCCATAAATTTTGATTAACAATTAATTGTATAGTAAAAAATATATTATTATATTATATACACCTACATTTTGATTTAGTTCAAATTGGCTATGGTCTCCGATGAGATGATAAAGTAAAGTTGAATTTAATTAATTTTGTATTTTACTAGTTATTTTCCAACATTTCAAGAGTGTGTGTCTTTAATTAACACTAGTCTTTGCATTCTCTCAGAAATATGTTCATTCTAAGTTTTAACGAACCGACAGTTTTTTTTCTTTACTGTAGACATGCACGGGTAACTTTACTTATTCAATTGTATAAGAATTTAAACAACTTTATGCTAGTTTATTTTTTTAAATTATTTTTATAGCTATGAGTTGTAACATTATGGGCTAGGGTTTATTTGGGAATCGCTTTAAACTGAAAGTAGAATAAAAGGCTGTATGGCTAGTTCAAGTTTCAAGAATTAAATTACAGTTTATAAACAAATATCATTGATTGCATCTATATGTAGAAAAATTAAAAGATATTCAATTAAAAGATTAATATCTGCCTTACCTTTCACGCCCTAAAACATGGCTTCTTTAGACTGCGGTACAATAATCTATTGACCCACTTCACATTAACTTCCGGGTCATTTGTCTTTCGGGGAGCGGGAAAAAATTCGACATCAAATATATTTCAAATTGAAAAAATATGCATTGTATAAATCGAAGAAAGTGTTTTAAATGTATGTAACAAAAAAGGCAGTACTTAGATTGTTGAATATTTATTACGTCATTTTTCATAAGAATGTTTTTAAACTGTAGTTTGTCAAAAGTTACAAAATTAAATTTTTCCATTTGTATTTTAATTTTTTTTTTCATTCTATAATTTTCCATTTGCAAGGTAAAATGTTCCATTTGAATTGCATAATTTTCATTTGCATCCTATAGTTTTCCATTTACATTGTAAACTAATCCATTTGTATTGTATAATTTTCTTTGTATTCTGTAAATTTCTATTTGTATTGTAAAAAATATCCATTTGAATTGGATGATTTTTATTTGTATTCTATAATTATCTACATTGTGTTTTTGCAGTGTATAATTTTTATATGTTTTGTATAATTTATTTCGTATTCCCTTTATTTTTTATTTGTATTCTATTATTTTTCATTTGAATTGTATAACTTTCCATCCAAGCTATAAATTATCGAATACTAATAAAATATATCTGTGTAAAATTGAACTAAAATATAATCATATTTCTTGTATACGTTAAAAAACCATACATTTTTGAAATACTTTTGTAAAATCTTTCATTTCATGTTATATCTAAGACAA
This sequence comes from Saccostrea cuccullata, assembly GCF_032062105.1. NCBI lineage: Eukaryota > Metazoa > Mollusca > Bivalvia > Ostreida > Ostreidae > Saccostrea > Saccostrea cuccullata. Next base: position 731,053 of record NW_026940736.1, on the reverse strand, counting down.
GAATCGTAAATTAATAGAGGATTTAGTAATCAAAGTCTTCTCATCAAATTATGAACCGTTCTCATTCAATCTTACCTAAAGTAAAAGAGATACATGTAAACATGCATATGAAAGTTACAGAATCATGTCATCCTGCATGGATTCTATACTATAATTTTAAATGTCTGGCCTTGGATTATTCTTCAGTTGATATGATATAAGAGAGTGATTAAAATATTTTTAAAAATGTCCATCTTATTAAATGTTGCCACAGGAAGATCTCCTTTTTTAAGACTCATGACAGTAACACTTATAAGAAACATGTAAGAACAAATGAAGATAACTAGTTCCTCATACATATATATGAATTGTCGAATTAACCTTTCTCTCTCTATATAACAGGTCTATAGACTACAATGGAATTTATGGAGATAATGAATAGAACTCAAAAGTTTGATAAACAATACAAAATAGGAGCAGAGTAAACACGGACCTCCGGGACATCAGAGGTGGGATCAGGTGCCATGCAGGAGTTAACACCCCCTGCCGACCGGTCACACCCGCCGTTTGCTACTTATACTGAACTGAATATAACCGAAAATTCATCGTCGATTCAGTGTGTAAATAATGGACTAAGAAGTTTTATGAAAGCATTTGATTAAATGATAGTTTGTAATTGCTGAGATCAAATAATATGCAAATATAAAACAGATCCGTAAGCCTCTCTGTTGTCAAAGAAATTAATGGAATCAACTTGATAAATTAAAGTTGACTTGTTAATCTCTAAAAACGTTATTTCAAATGTATTTATCCCTTTTTTATCTGAATAGTACCAATGAAACACAGTTGTCTAAATACATACATAATTACAATGTCTGAATTTTTTTTCATTTTGGAATTCTTGCTATTTTAAACAGTTCTCACAAGTCATTTTTGCTTCAAAGTTCTACAGGAACCTTGTTATTGCAAAAGTTAGTTCTCTTATTCCTTTTTTGCTTCAAAAGTCGTATATAATAATTGTAATATCAATAAACTAGTAGTTCTCTAAAACCCCTTTCCTTCAAAGGTGTCCACAGTTGTTTCTATAATTTACAATAGTCCATCAAAGCCTTTTTTACTTCAAAAGTTCTACAGGATCATTAGTATTTCAATAGCTCTCTAAGTCTTTATTGCTTCAAAAATTTTGTAGAATGTTGGTTGTTTCAATAATTCTCTAAACCCTTTTTGCTTCAAAAGTTCCCCAAAATGCTTGGTACGAAGTATCTCAATAGTTCTCTAAATTCCTTTTGCTTCAGAAGCTCTACTGAATCCTTATTATTCCAAAAGTTCTCCAAACCATCTTTGCTTTAAATGTTCTACAGTGGTTATTTCAATAGCCCTTTTAACCCATTTTTGATTCCCTGTAAAATTTTGTTATATCATTAATTTTCTAAATCTCAAAGGTTCTACAGTTGTTATTTCAATAGTCCTTCAAATCCCTTTTGTTTCAGTTCTACCGGATCCTTGTTATTTCAATATTTATCTAAATCTCTTCTTGCTTCAAAATTCTATAAATCCTTGATAATGCAATAGTTCTCTAAACCTATTTTTGCTTCAAAAGTTCCACAGAATCCTTGTTACATGTACGAGGGACGTTCAATAAATAATGTCACTAGCTCGATGACATACAACATAGCAGTCATATGACATAAAGCTTGACTTTCTCTCATTATTGAATCTTTAATGAATTTATAACAGTTTATGTGACCACTTTTCATCACATAGTTTTATCGTGAGAAGCTGGGAAACAAGGGCTATTCGAGCCACTGCATTATAAATGAATGGTAAAGAATCATTAAACTAGAATAAAAATAAAAGCTACATTAAAGCTGCTGTAAAACTTGTTCAAAATCGTAAAGAAATATTTACTGAAATATGTGACATTTACAGCAACCAATGTGTTTTATAGACAAATGAGCAGGTGGATATCAATGATAAAAAATTTTATAATGGGCATCAAAAATGGGTACCCTCCTTGCCAACAAAAATTATAACAACTTATGTACTGTTAACAAAATTTCAGCAAATAAGATTTGATGTTGTATGATTGACTTTAAGACACATAGCAAATTTGATAGACATCATATCGGGAGTAGTTTACACTGCTGTTAAGAAACGTTTGACAGTAATTAAGCTTGGTACTCTAAGGTCACCCTGTATTTTTAAAAAAATGAGTGAAAGCGACTGCATGTACAAAAGTCTTAACAATTATTTTAAAATATCAGTAATTGTAGTAATCCACGTTTGTTTTATATTCAAACAGATATTGGAACATGAATCTATTGCTTAAAACCATTAAAACAAAATTTAACATAAGATGTACTTGAAAAAAAACGTCGAAGATCTGTCAAGAGCAAAGGTATGCAAGAGCACAAAGACAGATTTATATGCAATTTTCTTAAATATAAGTGGTATTGTTGTTCAAATTAGTATTCGGGGAGACAGTTTAATATCTGGAGGTGTCTAGAAAGCAGTTTTTTGCAAAGAAATCGAAAGGTTTATCAGAGAAAGGACCCAGAATCAGGAATCCACTACATTGTATTTCTCCATGACAGCGTTCAAATCCGCATGCCCTAAAGAGTAAAGGGGTTTTCGTGATAAAAAGAAAGTTAATGTTTTTTCACATTAACAATATTTACCAGATCTTTGACCTTTTGACTTGTTTCTATTTCCACACTTGGAAAAAACACCTTTCAGAAGGAAAAAAAAAGTCCAGGAAATCATTGGATCTGCCATTTTCCAGTATACTAAGAGTCATACCCAAAAATGAGTTCTAAAAACAATCAGATATTGGATAAAAAATGTTACGGACATGTGTTTGAATTAAAAGAGATCAAAAGTAAATAATGAAGACTAAATCATTGAAAAGCGTCGTTTGCTTCTTTCTGAGCCCCAGTGACATTATTTATTGAACGCCCCTTGTATATCAATTAGCCTTTTATATCAATTGATTTTTCACTGTTATCAATGAATTTTTTAAAAAAAAAATTTCTCTGGAAGCCCAGTTATCCGAATCGTTGTAGAACTATTTTTTTCACAATAGTTCTCCAAAGCCATCTGATTGTTATGTGTGCATATATAGCAAAATGAAGGATATGGAAATAACGAACAGTATTCAATATCAAAGTCCATAAAACAATACAAAATAGTAGCAAAGCATAGTACATTCGAAACATCAGAGGTGGATCAGGTGCCATGGAGGAGTGAGCATCCCCTGCTGACCGGTCACACCCGCCGTATGCTTCTTGTCATGAACAGGTAATAACGGAAGAATCTGTTATCTGTCGACATTTCTCTATAAACATTTGATTACTAGGAGTTTTAATTAAATTCCATAAAGTTATCAAGTATTTTCTTTTCGCTGCAAATTAGTCTGAACGATGTGAAAATCACAATAGAAATGCTCAGCAAGTGCACTTTTGAATTAAAAAAATAATACGAAAATCGCAGAGGAAAGACAAGACATTTTATATCCATACTTAATTTATTTCGTGGTTCTTTTATTGTAAAATAATGATGCAATGATACTCAAACCAATTATGAAAATTTAATATAAACAAAAATTGTAAAACTAACAGTTTATTACACTACGAGGGCCGTTCAAAAATTACGCGGACTGTGCTATTATTCACTCTTACAGACGTCATAGAGTTATGAAATTTCACAGAAATATGTATCTCAAAGATTCCAATAAATGTTGGGCAAAATTTCTGTATTTTAAAAAAAATTCTACTAAAATTATCGTTATGTTGATGTAACCAAGCGGGGATGAAGAACGCAGGTTCAGTTTAATAAATTTATTAGGAATGAAAAAGCAATGGCAGATCTACAAATACAAAAACATATATACAATATCATAATACACATAGACACTGAGACAAAATACTCTTATTTCATATTCATTCAAAAATAAGAAAATTTAAGTTCATTAAGCCAAAAACGTCAATTTCATAGTTTAAAATACCTTTCTCTCAAAAATATGAAAAACACTTGAGCTTATAACTTGGACTTAATAAATAAAATACAAAAATTTAATAAACTAGGAAAATTACCTTTCAAGTGGTGACAATGGGCAGCTGGTAATAAGTAAGTTAAATTGCCCGCACTGACAGGGATGGGCCCATGCCTCAGTATATATAGCAGAAAAACCGGTTAAACAAGGGGGTACAAATTTACTGGCCAATGAGATTCTGTGAGTAGAATTCATGAATGGAGACTACTACCAAATATGGCATATAGTAAATTATGGCTCAGTAAGTTATTCAATAAAGATAAAAAATTTATTTTAAATAAATATGACTCCGCCACATACTCCCCAGCTTTAAATTTAGCGTCTCGATAAATGAAAAATATATATTCTATCAAAATACATTTTTCAATAATAGCCTCATACTCTCCAGAAAAATATACATATGAACATCAAAAGTAACAAAAAGTTTTTGCATAAGTAATAGCGTTATTTAGGAAACACATCTCGTCACATCACGGCGGTTTAAGGTTTTCTGGCTGCCATCGTCTGACATGACACTAACGACATTTCCTGAAATATTCACAACACGATACACAGTAGAGTCCCATGAATCTTGGATTTTGTTTCTGCCGCGGATTTGACGGTTTCGAACGTACACTTTGTCATCAGTATTCAATTCCGGGTCAAAGGCTTTTCTGTCGTTGGTCGACTTCCTGTTTTTGGCCATCAGAGACGTATGATCACTTGCTTTGTCGAACGCGTACTTTAGTCGGTCCTGGTGAGATTTGATCCATTCGTCAGTCGTCATTTGATCATCATCGTCACTGTCCAAAGCTCCAAGTAGAAAATCGATGGGTATCTTGGGATGACGTCCAAACATAAGATAAAATGGGCTGTATCGGGTTGTTGAATTCTGTGTTGCGTTGTAGGAAAATAGTAATTCGGGCAGATGTTTTGGCCAATGTCGCTTTCGGTCAGGTGTAAGATTCTTTAATAAGTTGTGTAGGGTTCTATTAAATCTTTCGCACTGGGCGTTTCCTTCTGGGTGGTAAGGTGTGGTTCGAGATCGTGTAATTCCATACATCCTACACAGTTGAGCAATGATATTTGCTTCAAAATTTCGGCCTTGATCCGAATGAATACGATCGGGAACACCATACTTGAAGAACCATTCGTTTAAAAGAACATTCGCAACTGTATCTGCCTTCTGGTCCTTTGTTGGAACAGCTTGCGTAAATTTTGTAAAGACATCAGTCATCACAAGAACGTTTTCTTTTCCATGCGCTGGTTCCAAAACAGTAAAATCGATTACTAGAATTTGCAGAGGTCTAGATGCGATGAGGTGGCTCATTGTAGTGCGTGTAGCTGGTTGAGGCATCTTGGAAATTACACAACGTTCACAGCGCTTACAATAATCCTTCACAGAATTTAATATTCCAGGCCAATAACATCTTAAACGAACAGCAGAAAATGTGCGCTCTATCCCTTGATGGCCCAAGTTGTCATGACAACTGAATAACACTTTTTCACGTAATGATCTTGGAAGAATAAGTTGTTTTAAATCCCCTAGTATCGGATCTGTTACCACTCTGTAAAGAATTCCTTTCACAATTACAATTTTATCCCACTGTCTTACTAATGTAATCACAGATCTTGGTAATTTTCTGATTTCTGTTTTTGTTGGTTTAGATCCTTTATTGAAAATCTTCAGAAATGTTGCCAAGTCTGAATCAGCTGACTGAAGAGACTGTATTTCATCTGGTTTAAGAGATGGAAAAGTGTTGTAAACTTCATTCACAATTACACTTGAAATACTTTGTTTCTGTAGATCCGAGGGTAGTTTCGTAGAATCTGAGACCTTCTCTAGTAGAATCTCTAAATCACTTTGCCGCGATGAATCATCAGGATCACTGATACGTGAAAGAGCATCTGCGTTTTCGTTATGGCGGCCTGGTCGGAATTTCACATCAAAGTTAAACATAGCCAATTTTGAAATCCAGCGTTGTTCAATTGCACTGAGTTTTGATGTGTTAAGATGACACAACGGGTTGTTATCAGTGAACACTGTGAATTTTGATCCCAATAAGTAATCTTTGAATTTTTCTGTTATTGCCCAGGTTAATGATAGTAATTCCAGTTTTCGAGAACTATAATTTTGCATGTTCCTTTCACTTGGTCTCAAGGATCTGCTAGCATAGGCGATGACATGTTGTTTTCCGTCTTTGATTTGCGATAGAATGGCTCCTAATCCTAACATACTAGCGTCTGTTTCAAGAATAAACGGCTTTTGGAAATCTGCATAAGCTAAGATAGGAGAACTCACAAGAAGCTTTTTCAATGTTGTAAACGCATCGTCACACTGAGAATTCCATTTCCAAACGGTTTCCTTGGATAAGGTGTAAACTGCTGGGACAACTTGTGTAATGGCGATGCTATATTACTAAATCCTTTCACAAAACGTCTATAGTACCCTGCTAATCCAAGAAACAAGGACCAACCTAGGGGGCGACTGAGGCGAAAAAGTCGCTTTTGAGCTCCAAACTTCGCCGTAATTTATCATGAAAGCGAAGTTTTAGTCGCCTTAACATTTGCAATTCCTTTATTGAAAATCATAAAAAATCTATTAAGAAACGTGGTAGAATCGTCAGTATTGTATAAATCTGGTTTTATTACTGATGAAATAAGCGAAACAGCAGGACACTTGCACCTGTTTCGCTACTAATGACCAAGTCATCGAATACTCTGTCGGAACTCCTCTAGATTTTACGCTTCCATGTATGTAAAAGTCCATTGTAGACAACAAGATGCAAAACAGCTGGACAGCTATCGATGTCATGCCAAAGATGTTGGAGATGATTTTAGATCTTTTTGAATTAATGCTGTGAATACAGACATATTTTTACTGTTATATTTTGGGGTTATTAACTAGGCCTATCTAAGAAATTACACGTCTAATACACACAGTCAAGTAGTCATGCAGGACTACATGTAGTAGTGCATGAAAACTTTTTAAGAAAAAGAATTGAAGATTGGAAATGAATTTTGAAGTGAAAATTAAAAAATATTACGACTATGCAAAGAGCCTGAAAATCTAAAATAACAAGAGAGAATTTTAAAGTTAATTGTGCATACTAATGTCTATGCAAGAAATGAAAAGAAAGATAAACAAGTTTATCAAAAAGAAATTTATGTACAGTCATGATATTTTTAATTTTTTGGGTCAGATAATTTTATACTTTGTAATTGGAAAAATATAAAAAAAAAATATTTTTAAAGAATTTTTTTCTCTTTTTTATTATTGTTAGTAAATGTTAAAACAGAAAAATTATTGAAATATATTTATAAATCAGTTATAAACAATGAAGTAATTTAAATTTTAAAAAGTTAAATAATGATTAATGAGTGCGACGCGCGCCAAGAAGTCTCCCTAAATTTCAAAACTTCTCCCTAAATTTCTCTGAGGGAGAAGTGAAGTCTCCCTAAATTTTTGGTCTAGGTTGGTCCCTGAAGAAATGACTTGAGTTTTTTCACAGTTGTCGGTTTTTCAAAATTTTGCACAGCACTTATTTTTTCTGGGTCAGTTTTGATTCCCTCGGAGGATATAACATGTCCGAAATAACGAACTTCACTTTGAAAAAAATTGCACTTTGACATTTTCAACTTTAATCCATGTTTCCGGATGATTCTAAACACTGTCTCTTATCGCTTCAAATGTTCTGGAATGTCTTCTGAATAAACGATAATATCATCCAAAAACACAAGTAAAATGTTAAATATCTCATCCCTGAAGCAGTGTTGCATTAACCTCTGAAACGTCGCAGGGGCGTTGCACAAACCAAACGGCATACGAAGATATTCATACAGACCCATTGGCGTTGTGAATGCCGTTTTTTCGATATCATCTTCATGGACAGCTACTTGGTTATAGCCACAGGTAAGATCCATTGTCGAGAAAAATTCTGCACCGCATAGAGCATCAAATGATTCTTCTACTCTGGGTAGTGGATAGGCATCTTTGTGAGTTTTGCTGTTAAGTTTACGGTAGTCCACACATAAGCGGAGCGAATTATCTTTCTTTCTGACTAACACAATAGGAGATGCGTATGGACTAGTACTCTCCCTTATAATATTGTTGTTCAACAATTTACGAATATGTGATTTCACTTCCTCATATTGTGATGGGGGTATTCGTCTGTAAGGTTGCACTATAGGCTGATCGTCTGTTGTCCGAATAGTATGTTTTATGGCTGTAGTATATCCTATATCGTCATTATTTTGAGAGAATACATCTTGATTTCGGTAGAAAAGAGTGCGAATTTCTTTCATCTGTGCAGGATCTAAATTCAACTTTTCTATTTCCGGTGGAATTTTGAAATCACTTGTCACTTCCTCTGAATTTGTGGTTTCACTGCACATAAATTCTTGTTGAACAAAAATCTCTTCAGTATTTCCTTTTCTAGTGAATTTGATGTTAGATGAATTTTCAAGTACATCGCCATTGACAAGGACGGCAACTCTTGTTCTGGGTGCTAACCACACATCGTCAGTACCAATATTTGCGATACGAAAACATAGAAATCCACGGTTCACTTTACTAAGAGTCCAGACAACGATAATGTTTGATGACAAATGTTGAGTAGATGTTAACGGTTCTACCATGGCTTCATACAGTCTTGGCATCTTTGGTGCTGCACCATTGATAACAGTAACAGATTTTCCCGGAATGCGTACTGGAGACTTTGCACAGACTTTAACATATCCTATGACATCACGTTTAAGATTTTGTCACATGCTTTGAATTGTTCTTTTAATTTGTAATTTGCTGAAATTTCTTCAACTTTTTCTGTGTACTCTGCTCCGTGTTGCGTTTCTAATAGATTCTTACACAGTGAAATCGTGTTCATTCCTAAAATGGCCGGAATGTTTTCTTTGCGCTGACATGTTTCAAAATCAACAGAATTTTTCACAACTAACACACCCACTTGCTGTAACTGTTGACCCATGACCTCAATGTTGACGTCGATGTATCCAATAAACGGTATGGAAAGTCCGTTAGATGCTTTCAAAGAAAACACAATGTATTTAATTTCGTTGCTGACTTCAGATGTTTCTCATGAAATGATTCTGTCACTGTAGAAACTGATGATCCAGTATCAACTAAACAATTAACACTAACACCATTCATTGCCACAAATACTGAAGGACATTTACCAACTAAACGTGTGTTCATTTTCCATGAGTCCGTTTCACTCCCCTCTATAACGGGACTCTGCATTACGAAGGGCTTTTGTTTTCCTGTTCAGAATTTGTAGAATCCGGTTTTGTTGGGCATTCATTAGCTTTGTGTCCCTGCTTTTTGCATCGGTAACATGTCAGCATGGTAAGTGGTCGATCATAATAATACCAGTTGTTGTCGTAGTATTTTTGTTTGGAATTGACAGCTTTTGTTAAATTTTCTATCTGACACGATTGTTTCTTCAATGCGTCGGTAAGTTGTTTTATTTTCTTTTCACTTTCACTTTCCGTTTGCTTCGGTATTTTTTCTGTCGATACTTCAGTTTTCTTTTCACTATCAGACTCACGGTTTTGTTCAGTTGATTTCTTCTCCAGTGATTCTTGTAACGAGACTTCGCCATGTTCATCTTCTTCTGACCAGAGTATAGCCTCTTCTCTAAGTTCCCTAAACGTGATATCCGGTTGCGTGCGCAGAATACGTTTTAGATGTTTCCGTAGATACTGGTCTCTGACATTTTCTGAAAAATGTTCACACAATGTTCTATCTTGGTACCCGAAAACTGACGAGTCTTTCCGAGTAATTCTTCTAATGATATCCATCAGACCGTAAGAATATTGACGCAGTGTCATTATCATTATCAGTTTCATTCTGTTTTCTGTCAAGAAATTTCTTCTGTAATTTAATAGCACTGTCTCTATCACCGAATACATCCCGCAAAATTTTAACCATATGTAGAGGATCTTATCGTACATCACCTGACAAATACTTGATTTCGTCTCGCGCATTTCCAGATAGATTTTGGTAAATTAGATCCGCCCCTTCTTCTTTTGTCATACCACGTGCTGCATATTGAACATTTTCTATCCAGTCCTCTATATCCATGTTATTGCCGGTGAATTTCGGAACAGTGCGATCTCGCTGCACATAAACAGTTTTTGGTTCTTTTGGTTCGTAATTTGTTTTCCAGCCCATTTCGCTAAGTTGATTCTGCAGACCTTTGATTTCTTTCTGTAACGATTTTACAGTTGGATGACTCGCCATTGTAACAGCCGAAAATGGTATTCATTATCAGTACGGGTAGTTTACGCTCGAGTAAACATTCCTTTCCCACGATGTTTCATTGATGTAATGGAATTTGAAGTTCTACTCACGTCGTTGGAATTTTACATGAAATTCTCCGTTGTCACCACTAGCCATTGCTTTAGTTCCCGGCGACGCCAAATGTAACCAAGCGGGGATGAAGAACGCAGGTTCAGTTTAATAAATTTATTAGGAATGAAAAAGCAATGGCAGAACTACAAATACAAAAACATATATACAATATCATAATACACATAGACACTGAGACAAAATACTTTTATTTCATATTCACTTCAAAAATAAGAAAATTTAAGTTCATTAAGCCAAAAACGTCAATTTCATAGTTTAAAATACCTTTCTCTCAAAAATATGAAAAACACTTGAGCTTATAACTTGGACTTAATAAATAAAATACAAAAATTTAATAAACTAGGAAAATTACCTTTCAAGTGGTGACAACGGGCAGCTGGTAATAAGTAAGTTAAATTGCCCGCACTGACAGGGATGGGCCCATGCCTCAGTATATATAGCAGAAAAACCGGTTAAACAAGGGGGTACAAATTTACTGGCCAATGAGATTCTGTGAGTAGAATTCATGAATGGAGACTACTACCAAATATGGCATATAGTAAATTATGGCTCAGTAAGTTATTCAATAAAGATAAAAAATTTATTTTAAATAAATATGACTCCGCCACATTGATATCGCTGATGGAGAGGTACGGAGCACGACAAAAAAATTGAAGCAAAAGCATGCGGAATCCAAAATTTAACTCATTTATTTTCTATAATTCGCAATATTTTTCGAGGATTTTCTCAAATGTATCTTTAAATTGTTCTATTATTAAGTATTTGGATTTCTGACCTGATATTTGAAGTACTAACAGAAATATAGTGATTTTCCTCTGATGCGATTCCCGTGAAAACGACTGTGAAAATGACGTCTCCTGAATTGACGGCGCACCACACTTTAGTTAAATTTTGTGTAATGCTCGAGATATCGCCAACATAGATCCAAAATATGCATAATGAAATGTATAGTAAACTAGGGTATTCGTGACATTCGTCCACAAATAGCAAATAGTACATGTAATTTAAGACCATTAGACCCCTGTAAAATGGCTACACGTGAGGACGGAAAGAAGATTATCAACGAAAACTTTATCCAGACTGTAAATAACGTGACTGAGAGTCACCAATATCACTCTATAGCTATATCTCATAAATACCTGCAGTTTTTGGTTTTTAAAACAAAAAAAAGAATATTCTTTACTTGTTTAATAGATTTAAAGCTTGACAAGAAATGGTGTTTGGATGTTAAGTAGATTAGATAACTCAAACTGTACAAGTAGTCTTGGGAAAATGTTGAGAAAATGAAAGCTCAATCACCAATTTTCTATAATGTCTGTGACGTCAAAGGTTTTGCTGCTCCGTGTCTTAATGATATGTCCTGAAAAATCACTCAAAATTGATAACAATTTATAACATTTTGATATGAAATTTTGTAAGTAAAGATTCTTTTATATTATGTGCGACATTTTGCCCGATTATGTCGATAAATATTTTTTCTGTGCAACAAGTCCGCGTAATTTTTGAACGGCCCTCGTATATACGAGGGACGTTCGATAAATAATGTCATTTACTCGATGACATACATTATAGAAATCATATGACAATAAGCTAGACTTCTTATTTTTGAATCTTTAATGAATTGATAACAGTTTCTGTGACCACTTTTCATCACATAGTTTAATCGTGAGAAGCTGGGAAACAAGGGCTACTCGAGACACTGCATTATAAATAAATGGTAAAGAATCAGTAAACTAGAGTGAAAATAAAAGCTTCATTAAAGCTGCTGTAAAACGTGTTAAAAATCCCAAAGAAATTTTCACTGAAATATGTGACATTTACAGCAACCAATGCCTGTTTTATAGACAAATGAGCAGGTGGATTTAAATGATAAAAAATTATATAATGGGCATCAAAAAAGGGTACCGTCCTTGCCAACAAAAATTATAGTAACTTATGTGCTATTTGCCCAATTTCAAAAAAATAATATCTGATGATGTATGACTGACTTTAAGACAGATAGGAAATTTGATTTACATCATATCGGGAGTAGTTTATAATGTTTTTAAGAAACGTTTGACGGTAAAAAAGCTTGGTACTCAAAGATCACCCTATATTTTGAAAAATGAGTGAAAGCGACAGCGTGTAGGAATGTCTTAACAATTATTTTAAAATATCAGTAACTGTAGTTAGTTTGTGTCATATTCAAACAGATGAGGGAACATGAATCTATTGCTTAAAACACTTAACACAAAATTTACCATAAGATGTACTTGATAAGAACAGCAATGGTCCGACAAGAGCAAAGGTGTGCAAAGACAGATTTATATGCAATTTTCTTAAATATTAGTGGTACTGTTGTTCAATTTCGTATTCGGGGAGACAGTTTAATTTTTGGAGGAGTCTAGAAAACATTCTTTTTGCAAAAAAACCGAAAGGTTTATTAGAGGAAAATCCTAGAATCAGGAATCCACTACATTAAATTTCTTGATGACAGCGTCCAAACCCTGCACCCCTGAAGAGTAAAGAGGTTTTCGGGATAAAAAGAAAGTTAAGGAGGCTGGTGGGTCAACAATTTAATCCCAAATTAACCACCAGATTTAAATTATTTTTTTACATACCGTATCTTTAGCTGGCAACTATCATTTGGCAAAGAAAAAAAATCATATATACTGAAAGGAAAAAGAAACGCAGGGTAGCATAATTTTCGATAAAAATTTGACCACATGACCGAAAATTACGAATATTGGTCAGAAGGGAAATTTAGGTGCTGTGCATCAAAATCAGTATTCAGAATTACTCAACCGTAAAATTTATGACGTCACGTAGGGATAACGCTAAAAAGCTCAAAACACGTGCAATTTGATAACGACGAGTTTTTTAACAAATCTTGTTGCATTATTTGATGCATACGAGGTATGCACATCGTTTTTCAATATTAAGAGACATTATGAATTTATTGCCATCTTGGCACAGTTTACGAAAGTTAAATGGGGTCTTGTTTTCGAATTGCCTAATTAATGAAAAAGGCAACAACGGTTTATTAAGCAGTCTCTTGTAAATTTTCCCCCATAAAAAGTTTAAGCCGTTGTCAGAGAGGGTCTGGAGTGGTTTTCAATCAACCGTGACGATAACGGTAACGCGAAACAGAGTCATGTTACGAGCGGGTTATTCGTCCTGCCATCTCTTAAATCGCCACCTTACTACCACAAAAACAGCCATTCATAGAGTAGACGATTATAATCATCACATTCATACGAAATTTTAAAGAAAACAATTCTGCAATTTGGTTTTTTGAGCCAGTCAACTTACGGTTGTATTCCTCTCACTGGCGCATGCGCGCGCCGCTTGACTTATTTTTTGCGTTGTTACCCACGCTAAATATAGCCAGGATTTGAAAATTAAACACTCTGATGAAATTCCGTGCAAAGGAGAAATAAGGCTTTGACAAATGCACGAGATAGACATTGAAGATAATGAGAGTTTTCGATTTTCACTTTTGGGGGGTATCGTTATTTGAGCTTCAATAACTTAGGAATAATTAGACAAAATCTTATGAGAATTTGGTTATATCTTTTTGAAAGATGGTTTTAAAAGGTAGATAAGAAAACTAATAAGTATTTTAAGAAAAACAAATTTAATTCACCTCAAAAGTTCACCCTGCGTTTCTTTTTCCTTTCAGTATATTTTAGTTTTAAAATTTGATCACTTTGTATATCTTTATATGGAGCTCTCCTTTTAAAGGAGATAGAAATAGTCTAAAAATGACTGCCACCCCCTAGCCTCGTTAATATTTGTTCACATTAACAATATTCGCTATATCTTTTACCTTTTGACTTGTTTCTATTTCCTTACTTGAAAAACCACATTTCAGAAAGATAAAAACATTGGATCTGCTTTTTTCCAGTATACTAAGGGTCATACCCAAAAATGTTTTCTAAATACAATCAGAAATTAAATAGAAACTTTAACGGACATCTATTTTAATCAAAAGAGATCAATAAGTCAAATCATGAAGACTAAATCATTAAAAAGCGTCTTTTGCTTTTTTCCGAGCCCCGATGACATTATTTATTGAACGTCCCTCGTATATGAATATATAAAGTTATTTATCTTAAGTCATGAAGGATAAGGAAAAATATTTTTTTTCATTTCTCTAATATTCCGAAGTTGCAATCTGCAAATTCAACACATTTGCATCTTGATAGACAAAGCATCTTTATATATAAAGACAAAGCAACTATAATTAAAAAAAAAACTGACAAAGTAAAAAAAAAAATAAAACAAATAAAGCTATGAATGAAAAATATTTTTTTGATAATATCAAGTATTAACAACGTAATTATTATCAACATTATTATCAAGCTGATATGCATAAACTCAAATGATTCTCAAGATATCAAACATGGAAACAAAAGTGTTACAGACAGACCAAAATTTACATCCCCCACTTTCAGTGAAATCGGTGGACTAATTTAAATTGAATGAACAAGATCTGTTTGTGAAACACTTGTGCTATCATTTAGAGACATCACAGATCACTTTTTAATTTCATCATTTCATGCTAAAGAAGTAATTAAGGGCTTTATTGTAGATTTGCAAATAAGATGTTTCAGGGTTTTAAATTTACTATCAATGAATACAAAGTAGCATTGTATGAACATCTGGTAAAATAAGAAATGTCAGTACTAAGCGATTTTAGTTCTTTGAATATAAATAGAATATAAAGATTTTAGTTAAAATAGTTGTGATTTCCAGAAAATAAATCGCAGTGTACACATACCATTAATATTATTTTTTTGTTAGTTTGTTTTTTATTAATATTCACTAATAATGCATTTAATTTTTTTTTAATTTAGTAAATACGTGTATTTCTTAAATGAAATCAGTAAATACGTGTATTCCCTAAGCGGAATAGGAATTTCGTCTATTTCAAATACAGGAAATGCATAAATTTCCTTAAAATCCTGATTACACATATTTACAGTAACAAATACACCAAATGGTGTCACCGACCACCTTTGCATCGCATTGCACAAGTAAAAAGTTGATTTCCATGGTCTTTATAGTATTAATAGACAGAGGCTTTAAGATCTGTGACATCGTTTTGATAAGCACTATTCGCTGACCACTCACTCACTGAATTACGCACTAAAGAACAAGATAAACACAATGCACATAAATCCAATCCAATATTATTTTTAAAGTTTCACTAGAAAATATATCTATGTAGTTTATTGTCCACACAAAACAAAAAGAAATTGAAAAGATGAAATTCAATCCAAACCACATAGAATTTGAAAAGATGAAATTCAATCCATAGAATTTGATAAAAATACAGAGCTCGAAAGGTAACGTTGATACCATTAAGTCCGTCTCTTGATTCTCTTTTTCTGAAAATAAATTAATGCTCTGAAATCTGCTGTTTTGTATTAATTAATTAACCATTTATAATGAAATATAATTTATGATAAAATTTACAAAATGTTTAAATATGTGGCCCTAGGATCAGTGGTTCATTTGGGGTGGGGAGCACAACTGGTTATAAAGTTAAATGCATTTTCTATTTGTAACTCTGATCTACCTCTGGGTGTTAAGTAACCAGCGTAAGCAAACTAAGTATATAAATATGATAAGCAATTGTGCCTTTTTCAAAATTGTGAATTTCATGGCCTCTGGTTTAAAACACGAACCAAATTGTTGGAAAAATGTTACATAATACTTAGGTGACCTATAAAGCCATTGAGTCTCTTGTTTTTCACCTGAACTGAGTAAATATGTCAGAGGGTGTTGTTTTCTAAATAAGGTATACATATTACATCTTTAAAAAAAATACTACAATTTTTATATTATATTTTGTTTAACGAATCAAGAATCAATTCAAAAGTTAAAGGTTAAAAAAAAAGCAAAGGAAATTCGGAAAGTAAGTTTTAAAATTCTTGAATTTTTTATTTAATTTTCCATTGAAGGTATTATTTAAAGTTTGTTCTCATAATGTTTGAATAAATAAAATGATAATTGATTACTTTTGATTGATTTTAATAGCCTTAAAATTGCCAATATATGTACTTCGGGGTAATTTTTAAAAAATAGACCAGAGGAAATTCGGATTAGCATAACTTTTTATTTGACTTATAACTTTACCAATTACCCTAGCTATGTATCTCTTATTCAAAATAAGGTTTTGAAAATAAATATCCAATTACTTTTAGTGTGATTTTACAACCACTTATCAAGATTAAGAAAAAAACTTTTAATAACCTTAACTCATTTGCGATTGTGCAACTCCTATTTTACTTTTTGTTCTGACACTTATTTAGGGTCTTTCAGTGCAAAATATGACCATATGTGAGGCAGGGGTATCATTTAGTGAGCTTATTTCTCACAGTATCTCGTTATACTATGGATTCACAATTTAGTACAGAAACAAGTGCCTGTGATGTGACCGTACAAATCGAGATCTAGGTACTGGTACGAAAAAGATCCCTTACTGCTCAATGGCTCTACATGCCAAGTATAGGACAAATTTTCAATTCTCCACCGGCAAGTAGTGGCGTCTCCATACAGGGCCGTAGGAAGCTATTTCAGTTGGGGGGATCCATATATTTTTAGTTGATGGGGTACTACCAACAGAAAATTCCGTGACAAGAAAAGGGTCATCAGACGTTTTTATTGAGGGACACAAGCAAATTTAATAGAAATGTTCTTATAGTAATCTATTATATATATAGGCCTAATTAGTAGATTGGGGGCGTCCCCTGGTTCCTACTGCCATGCCATATAAGTGAAAAATTCTCGAGAGGAACGTTAAACAATATACATACAAACAGACTTACATAGTACTCGTGACAGTAGACGCAAGCAATCATGAAAACACCAACCAAAACTAAAATTCCCGATACGGCCCAATGTACGCGTCCTAAACTGAAAAACAAATAATTAATATTAATTCAACTGACTTCAATTACAATTTAGTTATCTAAATCGTAAGTTAAAAGACTAAGTATTGAAGTCTGCAGTTTGATTTCACTTGAGACCAAAGTTTATTTGCTCTCTCTAGCTCGCCCCAGAAAGTATAGCAATACTACAGACCCTCCTCGGGGGGGGGGGGGGCATAGGAACCCCCAAAATACGACACATTGCTCGATTCATTTCTATCGTATTTGTCATTATAGCAGGTTGTTGGCACTACAAAGAAGGACCTCCATGATAAATTTGCAATAAGAGCATTACATGTATATATACCTTTGTTTTTGCTCCATGTTACTTTCATATTTCTCATTTGAAAAAAGATATTTTAAATTCAATCTAATGTTTTTTTCTTCATAATTTAAACTGAAAACAAGTAGATTAATTTTATTGATTTTTTTTCATCACATTTAACTACGGAAGCCCTGGAGGGACATTGACTTACTTGTTATGACTTATTTGTTATAACTTTTTTTTTTGACTTATTTGTTTTGAGATTTTTTTTTGTTAGTTCTAACTGAGCGTAGGTAAGCTATTTAGAACAATTAATTGTAGTTTTGTAGTTAAACGTACAAAACTGATGTGATTACTAAATTTTTATCTGTTAATTAGGAACTCCCCTTGAGGGATATTGACTTATTTCTTATGTGTTTTGACTTAGTCTTTATGTGTTTTGACTTATATCTTATGTGTTTTGACTTAGTTCTTATGACTTAACTTTGAATTCTTGTTATTTTGAATTTGTTATGACAATTGTAGTTTACAAAAAGTGGCGTGAAAGATGAAGGCAACGTATAGTTTCAGAAAAAAGAAAAAAAAATGTCCTTGAATTTATTACTAACGACAAGATAAAATAGTAGTGACTGTCAGTTTGTCAATCATTACGCAAACTGGAAGTTACAGATAAGAATTACGTAATAACTTTTTGAAAATAAGAATTAAGTTGTAACAACAAAAATAATATTTTCTTTAGAAATCACAACTGTACTGGACAATTTGTTAATCAAAAACCACAGTTAAAATAGGACTAAATACTAGAATCATTTTTATCATAAAAGTAAGCCAAGCAACAGGTTTTCAATAGCTTTCTTACACTTTGTTATAACTAGCTATGAAACATTCACAACAAATAAGTCAAAACAAAAAAGTTATAACAAGTAAGTAATAACAAGTAAGTCAATGTCCCTCCAGGGCTTCCGTATTTAACAGAAAAATACGAGATAGTCTTAAAAAGAAATTATGTGAATGCAGTCTGAGCTAATGTGAATGCAGTTTGAGCTTAACTGAAAATTATTTCTAATTCTGGATAATGGTAACCTACAATCTCCCTTTGACCTAAAGCTGGAACGTCTCTTCCAATATGAGGCCCCGTAAACTGATCCTGCCAATATATCTGTTTTAACATCGCTTCTCGTGTAAAGCTTGTTTCCTGAAAATTTGGAATGGTATCTTCTTTGAGAAGCCCAAGCTTCAGACGAGCCTACCACTAAAAAAAGAAGATATATTCATGCACAGGAGTTCGCGTACCTACCAATTTTACCGAAAATTTCAGTAAATTAAAAAACGTATTGTTATTGGTTCCCCCGGTATAACGTATTTTATTATTAATTTACTGAAAATTTCAGTAAAATTGATAAGTACACCAACTCCTGTGGTTTATGGTTTAAAAACACCGAGGCCCCCGAATGGCAGGCAAAAGTTTCTTAAATGCAAATTAAACGCCAAGGTCAGGAGATCAAAAATATTCGTTACCCCAAGAAATATGTTATAATATACTCAATTCTATATCACTCAAGTTAACTGTTGAATTCACGCTACGGCGTGATCCGACTTTTCTATCCTATCCTGAATCCTATTTTGTATTATTTGATGGACTTTTGGGCTTGTTCATCATCTCCATTTTTCATCCATATCACGCTTCTCTGAAACTGATGACATACTACAGAGTTTACATGCCGTCTTTGTTTTACGAATTGAAGATTGATTGATTGAATGTTGTTTAACGAATTTTTCGCTCATAAGGAGACGCCACTACTTGCTGGTGGAGATCTACAAATTTTGCCCTATATTCCGCACTTGTAATCTTTGAGCATTGAGGGTTTTTTTTCGTGACAGCACCTACATGTACTGCAACATGGGAACTCGGTTTATGAACTGTCTCATCCGAAGGACCAGTGTCCACGTCCGACAATGAGATTCGAACCCGGGACGTAAGGATCAACTCATTACCTCTCTCTATGTCTACATGTAACTACGGGACCACGCGACTTTTTAAAGATAAAAAATTGGTCCCACAGTTTTCTTTTTTTTAATCAGTATTCATTTTTTATGTATTTTTCTTATTTTTGAACGGTACTAGAAATTAATAAAACCTAAGATTTAAGTTTTTTTTAAATTTTGGTCAAACTCTAAGGTCAAAGGGTCAAATTAAAGAAGTGGAAGGTCTTGTCGTAAGGAATACACACAAATTATGGCCAAGATTAAAGTTCTTCAAAAGTAGGTCAATATCCAAGGTGAAAAGGACAAAATGTCGGTATATTATTATAGAGTAAAATTGAACTGTTCGTAAATTACATGTATGCCCATGACGAAAGTTTCTTAAA
This sequence comes from Saccostrea cuccullata, assembly GCF_032062105.1. Lineage (NCBI taxonomy): Eukaryota > Metazoa > Mollusca > Bivalvia > Ostreida > Ostreidae > Saccostrea > Saccostrea cuccullata. Next base: position 711,108 of record NW_026940736.1, on the reverse strand, counting down.
AGCAGAAAACACTCAAAGTTTAAGGTCAAAAATATTTACATCCATGTAAATGCCTTATCATCGTAAAAAAGCATGTAAAGTGTGCACCAACGATTAAAAAAATGGCCAAATTTAAAATTTTGAAAAAATTCTTGCAAAAGTGGGTCAAACTCCAGGGTCAAGGTCAATCGCATTGGTATTTAAAGAAAGGCTTTGTTGTAAGAAATACACGTGTGAAAATGAAAGTCATAGGTCGAATTCTAAAGTTATGGGAAGACAGCTAGACGACGGACTGACATACTCCCGAGTCTATGATTGCGGGGTGAGGCATAAAAATAAAGTATTGATGGAACAAGATTACGTTCCCTCTATGAATTCCTTTTCTAATTAATTAAAAGAGCAGAAGATAATTTCGAGTAAACGAAGGAAACGAACAGTATTTAAACCCAATGCCCATGAAAACAGAAGAATTCAGGAACAGACAAATGAGGACCTCCAGAAACATGAGGGGCAGGATCAGGTGCCATGAAGGAGTAAACATTTCCTGTTATGTTCTCTTTCTCATGATCGGATAAAAAAGAAAAAAAAATAATGATCTCGAGTTATATACCAAAGAGCTGTATGGAATCGAATAATGCACGACTTATCCGATGTCAATATTGAACATTAATTTAATAAATTCAAGTTAAATTGAAGCAAAACAATACAATAACTGCAAAAAGGTATTCATTATTTAGCATTTTGAAGATTTTAAATAAGAAAGATTCCAAAGAAGAAAAAAAAAAACAGAAAAATATATGCTTCATTTTCAGTGACGTAGCATCGTTACAACAAACATTAATATTGAGTATTCATTTTTTTTCCAGAACTTTCATAATCGTAACCTTTGAGGAGGATGTTTTCAATAGGTTTAAAACATTGAAAAATAAACATCTCATTTCAAAACATATAAACAAATATTCTAGAGCAATAAACATGAACCGAAAATCAGTGAGAACCCTTACCTGACTGACATAAAAATCAATATGTACTTACAAAGCACACTGACCGCAAATTGTTTACCCGCTAGCTAGCCTCCTTAATGCAAATACAGAACAGACATAAGAATTAAACATCAATACTCTGATTAAGTATTACAATGCATAAAATGTGCATTTTAATTTGAAAATAATTCTTTAGGTCCTAATACGTTTTACTTACTCATCCCAGAATGTACAGCAGTACTGTTGCCCCTCTTCACCGCAGCAGTAGGTGTGGTCATTACCCATAGTGTCGTCTGTCGGGCAAATAAACCGTCCCACATATGATACATTGGTCAAATTATTTTTATCATATTTGTCATTGTAGCAGACTTCTGGCACTAAACAGAAAGATTTTGTTGTTGATTCCATTGTTCAATTTAAAGAAAAAAAGAAGAAAAATTACAGAAAATAATACTCTTAATAAAAGGGAATAATTATTAGCGAAAGAAATTTATATGTAAGTTTAGTAAAAGTCTTCATAGATCTACGATTATGATTGAGTTGAAAACACTAGAATCATTATCTGCGTAAAATTTATTCACAAATCTCTTAAAATTGTTTCTGATTCTGGACTATAAACCTAGTAACTTACAATCCCCCTTTGACCTGAAACTGAAACGTCTCTGCCAGTATGAGGCCCCGTAAACTGAACCTGCTAATATAGCTGCCTTAACATCGCCTTTCGAGGTAATTTTGTTTCCTGAAAAATGTCTTCCAGAGGAAAATCGCACTCCCCATGTCCCTTTTCCTCCTCCTTTTCCTCCTCCTTTTCCTCCTCCTCTTCCTCCTCCTCCTTTTCCTCCTCTTGCCTCAGTCAATACTAACACTGAAAAATATCCAGGAAAATTAATCAAAAGACAAAAAATAAATAAATAAAATAAAATAAAAAATACTGAACCTAGATAACATCTGTCTTTGATGATGTGATATCCATCTCCAAGTTGTATCAATGAAAGAGGAAAATTTAATAGCAAATACATATTGTCATTATTGTGAGCAATAAGACAAATGCGCTTCTTAACTAATTCTGAAATAACAAAATCTTGAGTATATATGCTTGTATATACAAACAAGCATAAAGGAATCAATCTAACATAAGAAGACGTTGACAAGTTCCCGGCGTCTTTTGGAATACGTTTAACTGTGAGTATTGCAGCTAGATTTTTTTTTTTTACTTCTTTATTAATCTTTGGTAAATTTTAAGATCGGGCTCATTGAGATTTTTTTTTAATGATAGTTGATTGATTTATTCAGTTGATATATACACATGTATAGAGCATTCAAGACACAGCACTGTGTAAAATGACAGATCTGTAGCTCATTTGTCTGGAAAAAAAACAAAAATGGATGGCTGGTCTGAGAACTACAGTTTATATCATTTACTAGCTCTTTTCATGTTATCCGTTCGATGTTTCAGACGAGCTATAGATCTGAGGTATGACAGAGACTAGCATATTTTATTACAAACTGAAAAAAATATGTTTCATTTCTAACTGTATCCATCACCACTAACATACACACACAGACATAGACTTCATCCAGTCTGTTTCATCAGGAGGGTTCACGGTGTCTCAGGAAGTCTGATGTCAATATTGAATACTAGGGACATAAAACTATTTAAGCATAAAAACTTACAAAAAATAAACCCTCGATCAGTGACAAGTCAGTTAGCTGTGTGAACCAATTTCATTTAAACTGACACAGAATGAAATATACTTACTCGTACAAAGCACAATGACCACAAATAGTATGAAAATGTATTTTCCCATGGTCCATTCTTTTTCATTAAATGCGCAATTAACTACAGATCTTTCTCTTATGAAGATAATTTACAAAATAATACTATGGATTTCCCAACTTCTTGAAACGTCAGATAAAGTATGAATGGAGGCTTCATGAATAATAATAGCATAACTTTTTATTAACATAAACTCCCGAGGCATTTTTTTTCTTAATGTTTAAATCATAAAGAATCATGTAAACTGCAGGCTATCAAAATAAGGAGCGGATCAAATATATGAAAGTGGGACCTCAGTTTATACGGTCTCTTCCGAAGAACCATTCTCCACGTCCCGCCGTGGGATTCGAACCGCTGACGTTACATTACTTATTATATTCCTACAGATGAATTAGCTACACGGCTTAAAACTAAGGCGTTTGGGAAAGAACACTCAAATTTTGCTATTACAAAAAGAATATATTTATATACATATTAACGTTTGACACAAAATTGGCTCCTTGGTTAAAATAAAATTTTAAACACTTTATTGCAAATATGGAGGACACCACGAACATATTCCAAAAGATAAATTGACTACTATGTAGATTGTGGGAGGAATTTACGAACTAGGTTTTCATAGAAAACGTCGATTTTCGAACACCCCCATTGGTCATCCGGGAGAAAAATGAAAATCCCATCTTTATTGCACATTATACCCGTTTTGATTTGAAGTGAAATGTTATTATTAAACTTTTTCGAGAAGCGCTGATTTTCACAGTGGACAGCTTACTTTGACATTTGAAAACCTTCATTATGTACGGTGGTACGGAATTGACAATAGGTAAGAAAACCTAAGAAGTGATTATTATAATATATTGTTTTCGAGCGCTAACATGATTTTCTGGTATACAAGAGATGTTTTTGAGGCAGAACATAACTTTAGATAAGGGATAATTATTAATAACTCCTTTTAATCTCATTCTCGGAATAAAAACACAGAGAACGAGTGAAACATAAGCGCTTTCATTTCTTCTTCATGATGTTTTACAATACAAAGCTATATATATATATATATATATGTATTGCAGTAGAGGTTCCGTATATTGCCCTAGTGTAAAAGTTCAACAAAAGCTTTTGTAACTTATATTGAAATGTTACTTGATGTGTTACTCAGCTGGTATATTGCTTATAAATATGAAATATGAAAGCCACAATCCCACCCAGTTAAAGGTTAAAGCTTTTGCAGACAAACAGACCAGCAGACAGACAGACGGTCGAACAGGGCAAAAACTATATACCCCCGAAATTTCGTTTGCGGGGGCATAAAATGTATGCTTCATTTTCAGTGAAGTAACATCGCTAAACCAAACATTAAGACTAAACATGTGGCTTAAAAAAATCTTTTATAATCATACATTTTGAGGTTGTTTTCAATAGGTTTGAAACGTTGAAAAATGTCATCTCATTTCAAAACATATTAAACACAAAAATGCTAGAGTAAAAACAATAAAGCCAACAATTAGAGAGAGCCTTAACCTGTACATTTCAATTTTATCTAGCTAGCATAGAATTCAATACTTACACAAGCACAATAACCGCAAATCCAGTTACAATATATTTTGCAATCGCTTCTTCTTTTTCGTTAAACTTGCGCAATTAACCCTATCTTCCAGATCAGTCTTTTATTACGTTTGTTTATCATATTATCAAATGGGAATTTCCAACTTCTAAGAGAACGAAATAAGTATAATGGAATGTCTCATGAATATTAATGATATATTTTACTTTTTTATTAACAGAAACTCCTGAGGCATGTTCTCATGTTAAACGCAACTTATACTCCTAAATCAGTCGTATAAAAATCAGACTTTGAGAGCAATATATCAAGCGGGTCAAACCTCTTACATTTATTAGATTGAATTTTGAAAAACAATTAATTTTTTTTAAGATCACAGACATTTTTGGGAGGAAGAAAGGTTTCCACTAGTCATACAAAACTTCCGATTTCAAACCTCTTACAACAAGCGTATAGATTGCAAGTTCTTACAAGAGGCCTTTAGACTACAACGCTCACCTAAGGACTCATGTGTGCATCTAGAGCCCCCCCCCCCTCCCGGGCTGTATTTTGCAGAGTTATTAAATCTATATACAGTGTGTAATAAACCAATTAAAAGGGACCTCGGACCCCCTCCCCTCAATTTTGATTTCGAATTAAAGCTTCATATCTATGACTTTGCGTCATAGATATGAAGCTTTAATTCGCAATCAATTATATGACCCCCCCCCTTCGCACCTGGGTCTGGTGTACTTCTCCTATCATTTACTTTCCCTTCTTTACTACCATGAAAATATTTGATCCCCATTTTTGTGACCACTCTTTCTCCCCACCTTGTCGTAAAATGCCGTGATTTATCAGACTTGAACAAAGCGATACTTCAATTAAGTATGAATTAAATGGACTTGCATTTTGTTACTATAGACCGTTTCACGGTAACTGCGGTACTGCTCTTTTGCAGGGCGAAATGATATAGTTTGGTGAAATATGACGTAAAGGTAATTGTTAGACATACGCCATTTAATTATCTGTCAACAAAAACTTCACCAAACGGTATTATTTTGCCCTGCAAAAGTGTAGTACCGCAGTTACCGTGAAGGGGCTAATTAGGATCAATCTAAGAAGATTGCAGCAAATACATTATTGATATAAGACAAATGCTGACTGACATTTTTAAAATTACATGTGTAATCATTTGGCCAATTAATTTTAACAGGCTGAAATATCATGACAAGGAGCACACAGTGGGTGTGTCTGGTCTATAGAAGGATTCTCATTCCTCTATGGCACCTGATCCCACCTCTGTTGTTTTGAGAGGTCAGTGTTTGCTCTGCTCCTGGCTTGATTTGTACAGTCTTAATGGACTTTTGAGCTTGATTACCCTTTGTTATCTGCACATTTCATATATTTATGTAGGCCAGTCAGTGCACTTCAACATGAATCTGTTGTTAAGTACTTACTCATTAGTTAATTTTGAAATACCTTAAAAAAATCATTAAGCTTTCATAAACTAAGACTTTTCAAAAGATAAAAACATATAATATTTAGTATTACTTTACTTCTGGTTGCCTTATTATACAAGTATAAAGTAAAAAAAAAACACATTCAAAACGACAAATATGCAACATACGAGTATATGTTATAATTTTTGTTATCTGAACAATTATGCATAAAGTTTAGCTAATATGAAATGTATACAAGTTAGCAATATATACTCACAAACAATAGAAACGCAACACCCTAATTTTAGGGCGACATTATTTACGGGATATAACTATGTACCAAAACCAGAAGTCTCTGTCGAGACTGTAGCTCTACTGGTTTATACTTAAAACACAGGAAGAGAAAAGAAGCAGTTGGGACTTGAAACTTGCTGCTCGTCAACATAAAAACCGATGCACAGAATTATGTATCTTAGTATAGTCTACTTGTGTGCCACGTTATATTGAAATCGGACCAAAACTGTAGGAGGAGTAGCATTTTGAAAGAATTTCACAGAAATTTCTATTCTTAGTAACCATTGCAACACTGTTCATCAAAATCAAAAACTGATGTACAGAATTATGTATCTTAGTGTAGTCTATTTGTGTGCAAAGTTATACTGAAATCGGACCAAAACTGTAGGAGGAGTAGCATTTTGAAAGAATTTCACAGAAATTTCTATTTTTAGTAACCATGGCAACACCGTTCATCGAAATCAATAACCGATGTACAGAATTATGTACCTTAGTGTAGTCTACTTGTGTGCAAAGTTATATTAAAATCGGACCAAAACTGTATAAGGAGTAACATGTAGCAGTAATAATTTTGATAAATATCAGAAAATATGTAACGCAGTGTGGACAGTTAAAATAATTAAAAGGAATTTGGTAAATAAATGTCATTATCAAAAGTGACAAGGTCGGAAAAATTTCTGAAATATGATCGAATCTGCAATATGTTTCATAATCTTAATCATTAATGTTTGATCACAAACGACTTTGTCCTATATCACATAACGGTTTCTAGTCTTTCCATATTCTATGTATTTGCTGACATCAATTAATATCCAAATATGAAACAGATGTGTTAGCCTCTGTATGTCAAAGAAATTAATCGAATCAACTTGATGGATTAAAGTGGGCATTGTTAATCTCTAGAAACGTTATTTCAATTGTATTGTTGTTTCTTCTTTTTTTTTTTTTCTCAATAGTACCGAGGAATCTTTGATGTCCAAATATTATTATGGATTTTTTTTACTTCGGAATCTTTGCTATTTCAAATAGTTCTCAAAGTCTTTTTTGCTTCAAAAGTTCTAGATAATCTTTGTATCTTTCAATATAGTTCTCTTATCCCCGTTCGCTTCAAAGGTTTCTACAGTTGTTGTTTTTTTTTAATATACCGGTAGTCCACCAAATCCCTTTTTACTTCGAACGTTCCTCAGGGTCCTTGGTATTTCAATAATTCTCTAAATCTTTTTTGCTTCAAAAATTTTGTAGAATGTTTGTTGTTTCAATAGTTCTCTAAACCAAAATGCTTCAAAAGTTCCACAGAATGTTTGTTACTTACAATGTTGTTTTTCAATAGTTCTCTAAATCTCCATTTTGCTTTAGAAGTTTTACAGAATTCTTGTTATTCTAATAGCTCTCTAACCATTTTTGCTTTAAATGTTCTACAGTTGACATTTTAATAGTCCTCCAAATCCCCTTTGTTGCAGAAGTTCTACAGGATCCTTGTCAATTTCAAAAGTTCTTTAAATCTTTTTGCTTCAAAACTTCTATAGAATCCTTGATATTTCAATAGGTCTCTAAATCTCTGTTTGCTTCAAAAGTTCCATCCTTGTTACATGTACATCAATAATTCATCCTAAACCTTTTATAGCAATTAATATTTCACTGTATATCACAAATCAGAAGGTTAATTTCTTCTGGAGGAGAAGGAGCATTACCTTAAGGTGGAGGCCACACATTTCTGTTTGGATTTCCACTTTCATCCTTACCAGCAGGATGAGAAGCAGTCATACCAAAATTTTCAGCTGCCCATTGAGAAAGTTTCACGGCACATTGTTCATCAGATAGACCAGCTGAAATAGCAGTGTGTAGTAATTCATGAGGCTCTCTATCTGACCTCCAACAAATGCCGTGCCAGTGGACCATACCTCTGGATCTGGCAAACACTTGCCTCTACCAGTAGGAGTCAACACCAAAGACAGGTCCCATTACATTTTTGAAGTATGACTGAGTTCTGAGATCAAAATAATGTGCAACTAAATGGGCATTTTCCTGAAGAGTTTTGAAAAGGATATTTTTGTCTGTTAAATCTACAGATGAACCAGTTGTTTCTGAAACATACATTGAAAGCAAACGTTTAAGGGGTCCAAAGTGAAATTCTGCACTACTGCCAGTGGTGAAAAATGAGGACAGACCTGCACTTCATTCATTTTATATTGCACTAATTCATGCTCTTAATTCTTTCCGCCTCTGTTCCCAGTATTGAGAAGTCCCCCTTAAATTTTCCCAAAAAATAGAGAATTTTTGGCAAACTGAAGTGTCACCATTTTCAATCAGTTTTTTCAACTCAGTTATTGTAAATTGCTGACTTTGTTCAAGCGCCCTTTTTCTCATTTTCTCATTATCATGTTTTGATTGATTGATTGATTGATTGTATATTGTTTAACGTCCCTCTCGAGAATTTTTCACTCATATGGAGACGCCACCACTTGCCGGTGGAGGGCTACAAATTTTGTCCTATGCTCGGCACTCAGGGCCTTTGAGCAGTGAGGGATCTTTTTCGTGCCAACACCTACTGCGACACGGGGCCTCGGTTTATACGGTCTCATCCGAAGGACCGGTCTCCACGTCATCATGTTTTGAACAACAAATTCAAAGTATGGATGCTTTGCCATCTTCCATCACAGCCCACTGTCCCATAAAAGATAATGTAATAGGCCTATTGACAAAAAAGTCTCCAGAGCCATTAGGAAAAAGAGCAGGAAAGGCAAGGGTAAAAGAATGTTGCGCTGTGGAATGTTGTCTCTTGTATGCCAAGGAACGGTGATGGTTCCCTATCTGTTCATAGTAACTCCCCCATGGTTTTCACCAATTATTTCAGTAACAATTTTCTCAACCTTCTTCTCGTTTGTGTATATTTGAATCTGGTAGTTGAGCACCAGAGTGTGTAAAGCTCTGGGAAACTCCAATATCTGTCTGATCAAGTGATGGACCTTTATCATTTTTGTGGACAGTATTTTTTCTTTGAATTTTTTTTACAATGTCTCTTAATCTTCAGGAATTGATTGCAACCTTTCGTTACTAATAATAATGTCAGAGTACGCAGGATTGTTCTTCTTAAGCCATTTCAAGGACTGTTCAACGCCGGACTCGAAATTTTTTGGAAGTATCATTTTTGCCTTTTAATTGTTTTCTAACTTATATTATTTGTATTTCAGAAGGCAATCTAGGAAAAAACATTTGATGGTTCATTGATTTCTTGGGGGAAAGTGACACAATGACCTGATGATGCGATACCACCATGGTTTAGCATGTAGACATCAATGTATGGAGTAATTCTACTGATTAGTTGTTGTTCTATAATTGTAAAATCTTTAAGTTGCTCGGGTAATCTACCTGGGTCTATGTTGTTTTCTTTTGAGTATATTTTTATATTTTGCTTATCTCTATAACAACGCGTACCAATTTCACTTGTGTCCATTTTCATATCTAGTCTCCTTTCATGACATAATGTACAAAGTTCAAAAGAATATGCCATTTGTTGAAGTTCAAATGCTCTTATTGAATCCAAGGCCTTACCAAAATGTTGGTTGTCTTCAGAAGGAGGATGAGGATGGAGAATTTCATTTTCTTGCATTTTATAAGTACATGTATTTATTTTATTTTGAATTTGCCAATTTAATCTTTGCTTTCTATTTCCTAACTTAAGATATGTTTCGTTTTGTGCTGGCATTTTATATGGCACACTAAATTTTCTGCAGCGTTCTTGTAGTTTTATCTCCTGTTGAGACAAAAAGGCGTGTTTTTCTTTTTTTGTTTTGTTTTTGGGAAAAAGGTGAAGGATTGTGTTAATTTTGTTGAGCATGTCTTTTTCTTGTATTTTGAGTGATTTACAAAATATGAGTTTGATGTCATTTTTTCAAAATGTGTTGCTTCACTTTCAATTTGAGCTGTGTCCATGGGCAGTAATGTTTTGGAAACAGAGCCCTGATTTGTTTCATTAATTCTAACTGGACCTCAAATGGTTGATGGGGATGTATGTTTATTAAAAGAATTTTGAGTTTTCTTGATGTTGAAAAATTTTGGAGCTCTCTGGCAGAACTGAATGACACTGATTGAATTGATTTGTTTTGCTTGCATAATTATGCTCATCAGAAATGTAATTTGCAGTGTTGACTTTTGTTATTTGCTGATCGTGCATCTGGGCATAAGAATGATCATTAATGTTGCTGTTTTGAAAGATTCTTTCTACTTCCCTACTTGCATAAGCATGTTCTGACATTTTTCGGGATTTTAGCCATGCTTGTATTGAAATTTGTTGTATTCTGAAAATTGGAGCATATATCTACTAGTAATTCATATGAATTGTTATTTGATGCTTTTTCATGCTCATAACCCAAAATGCAGTGATGCGGAAAGAGGATCAAACAGAAAGGAAACCGTCAGCTTCAAAACGCTTCCCAAGTCAAACTGAATTTTTTTGTAAACAGAAAACAATAGAACAAATTTTAATATATTCCATCCATGTACACCATTGTAACATTAATTTTGAAAGACTCCTCATTTCATGCTGACAAAAAATATTGTTAAATGTTTAATACAATAGATAGATTTCTGTTGTGAAAAATGTCGACAGGTACCTTGAACAGCATTTGTAGTATTATACACTGGATATAACATATTTCTCAATAAGGAGCCAGTCAATAAAGCATAAACAAAATCTGCATAACTAGTTTTTCTTAATAATACTTACATAGAAACAATACGTTAATATATGTACATAATATCCACTAAATATAAAATTACATGCATCATTAACAATTAATGCTAAAACAGTAACAAATATATGTACACTTCCAATCTGACTTTAACTGAAAAATTGAATTAAAACTATTTATATTATAAACATGACGACGCATAATTTTTTTTTTAAAACAAATTTTTTAAATACTTTTGTAAACTCTTCCCATTTCATTAGACTGGTGCCCTGTCATTGGTTAACAGACACAATTCCTAGCGGCAGCGACTGGAATCAAGGGTAGAGAACCAGTGCTACCCATTTCCTGTGATATTTAAGACAAAAAGCATAGTTTAAATAATTGATTGATTTATGTTTTTTACGTGCCATTCGAGAATTTTTCACTCATATAGGTATGAAGGCCCATTGAGCAGTAAGGGATCTTGCCCTATGCCTCGCACTTAAAGATTACCCACTTTACATTTTCATGCCAACACCTATCGTGGTACAGGGCCTCGGTTTTAAGGCCTTATCCCTATGCCATTCACTCTTATCTAACTGAAAGAGACAAACATGCTTATGAACAACGTTATTGAATGTCATCGTACATGGATTCTATACCAAAGATTTTAAATGTCTGACCTTAGATTTAGCCCCAGCTGATATGAAATAAGAGAGTTATCAAAAATGTTTTCAAAATCTCCAACTAATTATCTGTTGTCATATGAAGGATTACTTAGACTTGCATTTTTTAAAGCAATACATATAACACACACAAGAAAAGATGCAAATCACGAATAGTCCCCAAAGTATTCCAAATACAACTTGATATACTCTCCAGTCACTGAAAAAAAGAAGAAATCAATTAAAGGTCATCTTTAACATAACGTTTGTTTTGGCCCCTCCCTATTCAAAGTAGAAAATATTGGTCGGTATATAGGTAAGTGAAAAATTTCAACATACTTATTGCAATTGACAAGTTTCAAGGGTAAAAAGTAAAATAAAATACCGGTATATTGTGTTTTCTGGAGGTAAAAAAGTTTTGAGTCCGTCTATTTTTAGCCAGTTGGTCGGGAGAGCGCAAACGATTTTTTTTGGAAAATATCCTTACAGGTATTATTAAAACGAGAAGTACTGTGAGCAATGAGCTCACTAAATGATACCCCCGTCTCCCATATGGTTATAATGGCAATTGCAAAGTCCATATTTTGCTGTGGTCAAAACCTAAAATATGTGCCGGATCAAAAAGTAAAATAGAAGGTCTGAATGATAATATGTAACGACTCTGTGAAAGTTTCATTAAATTTCACTCAGTGGCATAAGAGGAGTTGCGGATAAGAGATGGGTACCCAACAGCGTAACTGACTTACGATATAGTATCAACGACATGTACTCATGTATTATGTCGACAAAATAGATTAACAATGATTGGTAGTTTTTGTCATGGCTTTATTGATTAATAGCCAAAGTGAATTATCAATACAATGATGTACTCATGGTATCAAAACAATGATGTACATATGGTATCGATGCAATTATGTACACAAAGTGTATATTGAACGACTGCAACTAAATGGGTACTAAATGATATAGAACGATAGTTCAATGGTATTCAACGATATTCAATGATATGCAACAATATTCAATGATATTCAACGGTATCCAATGATACAACAATATTCAACGGTATTCAATGACATGCAACGATATTCAATGATATTCAACGGTATCCACTGATACAACAATACTCAACGATATTCAATGATATGCAACGATATTCAATGATATGCAATGATATTTAATGGTATCCAATGATACAACAATATTCAAAGATATCCAATGATATTCAATGATACAACGATATTCAATGATATACTGAGCTTCAATGGATGACAGAAGATGGAAAAGAAAGAGTAAAATGCACATGCGTAATCACAATGGGTGTGGCTAAGCAGTTATATACATTTGCATGAGAGTTATCTTTACTGGACCATATCTCTATTTGTCTCCATAACGTGACTTAACTCATATTGAGTTAAGTCTGATTGATAATAATAATGCTAATACAGAACAGACATAACTATTAAACATTAATACTCTGATTAAATATAACAATGCATAAAATGTGCATTTTAATTTGAAAATAATTCTTTCCTGATACGTTTTACTTACTCATCCCAGAATGTACAGCAGTACTGTTGCCCCTCGTCACCGCAGCAGTAAGTGTGGTCATCTCCCATACTGTCGTCTGTCGGGCAAATAAACAGCCCCACATATGACACATTGGTCAAATTATTTTTATCATATTTGTCATTGTAGCAGACTTCTGGCACTAAACAGAAAGATTTTGTTGTTGTTGATTTCATTGTTCAATTTTGAGCCAGAAAAAGAAGAAAAATTACAGAAATATCCTTAAAAGGGAATAATTATTAGCGAAAGAAATTTATATGTAAGTTTAGTAAAAGTCGTAATACATCTACGGCTTCGATTGAGTTGAAAACACTAGAATCATTATCTGCGTAAAATTTATTTACAAATCTCTTAAAATTGTTTCTGATTCTGGACTATAAATCTAGTAACTTACAATCCCCCTTTGACCTAGAGCTAGAACGTATCCGCCAATATGAGGCCCCGTAAACTGAACCAACATCGTTTTTCGAGGTAATTTTGTTTCCTGAAAAATGTCTTCCAAAGGAAAATCTCACTCTCCATCTCACTTTTCCTCCTCTTGCGTCAATCAATACTAACACTGAAAAATATCCAGGAAAATTAATCAAAAAATTAAAAAATAAATAAAACCAGAAGTCTCTGTCGAGACTGTAGCTCTACTGGTTTATACTTAAAACAAAGGAAGAGAAAAATAGCAGTAGGGAGTTGAAACTTTAAAACGTCTAAATAGGAAAATTATCCTTGCCGCTCATCAAAATAAAAACCGATGAAAAGAATTATGAATCTTAGTATAGTCTTCCTGTGTGCTAAGTAATATTGAAATCGGACTAAAATTGTAGGAGGAGTAGCATTTTGAAACAATTTAACAGAAATTTCCATTTTTAGTAACCAAGGAAACACCATTTATCGTAATCAAAAACCGATGCACAGAATTATGTATCTCAGTGTAGTCTACTTGTGTGCTTAGTTATATTAAAATCGGACCAAAACAGTAGGTGGAGTAGCATTTTGAATGAATTCACAGAATTTTCTATTTTTAGTAACCATGTCAACACCGTTCATCGAAATCAAAAACCAATGCACAGAATTATGAATCTTAGTGTAGTTTACTTGTGTGCCAAGTTATATTGAAATCGGACAAAAACTGTTGGAGGAGTAGCATTTTGAAAAAAAAAATTACAGACAGACGGACGGAGGACGGACGCATTACTATTGCATAAGCTCTTCTGGTCTCTGACCAGTAGAGCTAATAAAAATACTGAACTTAGATTATATCTGTCTTTGATGATGTGATATCCATTCCTAAGTTAAAGCTTATATCATTGAATGAGGAAAATTCAAATAGCGAATACATATTGTCATTACTGTGAGCAATAAGACAAATGCGCTTTGTTACAACGCAATTTGAAAAATTTCGCACTTTGAAAAAAATTTCAAATTAGAAAAAAAAATTTAATTTCTTTTCAAAGTGCGTTAATATCGACCATATTAACGCACTTTGAAAAAAATGTAAAGCTTGATCAATATTCTTACAAATAATCGGTTTGATAATTTGATAAATAATTGACCCTGGTTGGATATCTTTTTGGTGGTAAGATCACTTCAGGACCTGTGATATTGACGTTTTAAATATTTTAGGTTTTGATAAATACCGTTATCAAAAATGGGAAATGGGTCTTTAAGAAAAAATAGAGATGATTCTTTCATATCATTTTTTCGTTTCTTTTTAAAAGAAGAAGTTCTAATCTGTAATAAGTAGATGTTGGAAGTGTGTGTGTGTGTGTGGGGGGGGGGGGGGGCTAAAAGTGAACGACTTAAAGCATAGCCATTTATCTTCCGAAAAAGGGGCAATATGATTTTTCAAGACTATGAAAATTCTTTCTCAAACGTTTTACTGTGCTTTAAAATTTCTAGTTTTCATCTGATTTAAGTTAATACAATTATTGATAGTTTTCAACGTCGTACCGGTAATGTAAATACATTTCCATTTTTGGGTAGGTTGAGTTGTTTCCGACGCCTATGTATTGAAAGAGAAAGAGTTAGGCCGAGAGATCTTCTACCAGATAAATAACACTAAAATAGAATCGTTCCAGTACTAAAATCTTTATCCAGAATTTTTGTGTTTACATATTTTTTTTTCAAAGTGCGTTAAATGTCTCCATGGTAAAAAAATATTGATGTAAACTCTTTACGCACTCTGAAATTTTTTTTCAAAATGAGTTGAGTATGTCCAAAATTTCACGCACTTTGAAAAATTTTTTCAAAGTGCGTTGATTTTGTCCCAATTTTTACGCTCTTTGAAATTTTTTTTCAAAGTGCGTAATTTTTTCAAAGTGCGTTGCCACAGCGCTTCTAAACTAATTCTGAAATAGAAAAAAATCTTGAGTATATATGCTTGTATGTACAAACAAGAATAAAGGAGTCAATCTAACTTTAAAAGACGTTGACAAGTTCCCAACTTCTTAATTCCTTAAGAAATACATTTGACAGTATTGCAGCTATTTTATTTTTACTTCTTTGTTAATTAATCTAAGATCGGGCTAATTTAGATTTTTTTATTGAATATTGATTGATTTATTCAGTTGATATATACACATGTGTAGAGAATTCAAGACACAGTACTATGTATAATGACAGATCTGTAGCTCATTTGTCTGAAAAAAAACAAAAATGGATGGTCGGTCTGATAGCTATAGTTTATAACATTTACTAGCTCTTTTTCATGTTATCCGTTCGATTTTTCAGACGAACTAACGATCATAAGTATGACAGAGACTAGTATATTTTCTTACAAACTGAAAAATATGTTTAATTTCTAATTGTATCCATCACCACCAACATACACACACAGACATAGACTTCATCCAGCCTGTTTTATCAGGAGCGTTCATGGTGTCTCGGGAAGTCTGATGTCAATATTGAATACTACGGGACATATAACGTACTATTTAACAGCTGTTTAAGCACAAATACTATACAAAAACTAGAGGTACTGTGAGCGATGAGCTCACTAAATGATACCCCCCGCCTCCATATAGTTATAATGGCAAAGTCCATGTTTTGCTGTGGCCGGAAAACCCAAAATATATGTCAGATCAAAAAGTAAAATAGCAGGTGCACGATGGCAATTTGTAATAAAGATTCTGTGAAAGTCTCATCAAATTTCATTCAGTGGTATGAGAGGAGTTGCGGATAAGAGATGGGTACCCCAAAGCGTAACAGACGGACGGACGGACGGACGGACGGAATTAACGATTACTATATACCCTCCCGCTTTTCAAGCGGGGGTATAAAAAGAACCCGCCGTGTGTACCAATTTCATTTAAACTGACACAGAATGAAATATACTTACTCGTACAAAGCATAATGACCACAAATAGAATTAAAATGTATTTTCCCATGGTCCATTCTTTTTCATTAAATGCGCAATTAACTACAGGTCTTTCTTTTATGTAGATAATTTACAAAAATAATACTATGGATTTCCCAACTTCTTGAAACGTCAGATAAAGTATGAATGGAAGCTTCATGAATAATAATAGCATAACTTTTAATTAACATAAACTCCCGAGGCATTTTTTTTCTTAATGTTTAAATCATAAAGAATCATGTAAACTGCAGGCTATCAAAATAAGGAGCGGATCAAATATATGAAAGTGGGACCTCGGTTTATACGGTCTCTTCCGAAGAACCATTCTCCACGTCCCGCCGTGGGATTCGAACCGCTGACGTTACATTACTTATTATATTCCTACAGATGAATTAGCTACACGGCTTAAAACTAAGGCGTTTGGGAAAGAACACTCAAATTTTGCTATTACAAAAAGAATATATTTATATACATATTAACGTTTGACACAAAATTAGCTCCTTGGTTAAAATAAAATTTTAAACACTTTATTGCAAATATGGAGGACACCACGAACATATTCCAAAAGATAAATTGACTACTATGTAGATTGTGGGAGGAGTTTACGAACCAGGTTTTCATAGAAAAAGTCGATTTTCGAACACCCCCATTGGTCATCCGGGAGAAAAATGAAAATCCCATCTTTATTGCACATTATACCCGTTTTGATTTGAAGTGAAATGTTATTATTAAACGTTTTCGAGAAGCGCTGATTTTCACGGTGGACAGCTTACTTTGACATTTGAAAACCTTCATTATGTACGGTGGTACGGAATTGACAATAGGTAAGAAAACCTAAGAAGTGATTATTATAATATATTGTTTTAGAGCGCTAACATGATTTACTGGTATACAAGAGATGTTTTTGAGGCAGAACATAACTTTAGATAAGGGATAATTATTAATAACTCCTTTTAATCTCATTCTCGGAATGAATCAAATAAGGCAAAAATTTTCCAGATAGAAAACTTCGCAAATTTTGGTCAAAGTGGAAAGGGGAGGGGTTAAGGATAGGGTGTTTGCGTTCTCTTCCCAAACAACTCAGTATGTGCTTTGAAAAGCTAATTGTTATCTTTTCTTTAAAAGTTGAGCTAAATATATATATATATATATATATATATATATATATATATATATATATATATATATATATATATATATATATATATATATATATATATATATACTATATATATATTGCAGTAGAGGTTCCGTATATTGCCCTAGTGTAAAAGTTCAACAAAATCTTTTGTAACTTATATTGAAATGTTACTTGATGTGTTACTCAGCTGGTATATTGCTTATATGAAATATGAAAGCCACAATCCCACCCAGTTAAAGGTTAAAGCTTTTGCAGACAAACAGACCAGCAGACAGACAGACGGACGAACAGGGCAAAAACTATATACCCCCGAAATTTCGTTTGCGGGGGCATAAAATGTATGCTTCATTTTCAGTGAAGTAACATCGCTAAACCAAACATTAAGACTAAACATGTGGCTTAAAAAAATCTTTTATAATCATACCTTTTGAGGTTGTTTTCAATAGGTTTAAAACATTGAAAAATAACATCTCATTTCAAAACATATAAAACACAAAAATTCTAGAGTAAAAACAATAAAACCAACAATTACAGAGAGCCTTAACCTGTACATTTCAATTTTATCTAGCTAGCATAGAATTCAATACTTACAAAGCACAATAACCGCAAATCCAGTTACAATATATTTTGCAATTGAGTCTTCTTTTTCATTAAACTTGCGCAATTAACCCTATCTTCCAGATCAGTCTTTTATTACGTTTGTTTATCATATTATTAAATGGGAATTTCCAACTTCTAAGAGAACGGAATAAGTATAATGGAATTCCTCATGAATATTAATGATATATTTTACTTATTTATTAACAGATACTCCTGAGGCATGTTCTCATGTTAAACGCAACTTATACTCCTAAATCAGTCGTATAAAAATCAGAAATTTGAGAGCAATATATCAAGCGGGTCAAACATCTGACATTTAATAGATTGAAATTTGAAAAACAATTAAATTATTTTTAAGATCACAGACATTTTTGGGAGGAAAAAAAGGTTTCCACCAGTCATACAAAACTTACGAATTCAAAGAACTATATGTGGTATATTGCATACATTTGCCCCCACAAAAGTCAAATTTTGAAAACTTCCTGAAATGTGCTGAATTCAGTAAATTGTATGAGAAATATAAATTAATAGAAAATATCACAGTGTCAAAGCAGTGTATTCACAATTTTTGTTTTTATGACGTCACAAACTAGTCCGATTTTATATCCTTTTTCAGAAAGAGGACAAAATGGACAAAATTTCAACAATTTTAGCTTTAAAATTTATAGAGCGCACGTTTGTTCAGGAACAATATTGACACATTTCATTGATATTATCATTCTACACATTATATCAAAATATTGATCCTGAACACACATGCGCTCGGTGACTTTTACTCAAAATATCGACGAAATATTTTTCTGTAAAACTCATAAAAAACTGAAATTTACGTCTGTTTGTGACGTCATTACGTACATACGGCGTCATTACTTATGAAAATACGAGGGACATTCAATAAATAATGTCAATAGCTCGATGACATACAACATAGAAATCATGTGACATTAAGCTAGACTTTCTCTCATTATTGAATCTTTAATGAATTGATAACAGTTTATGTGACCACTTTTCATCACATAGTTTAATCGTGAGAAGCTGGTAAACAAGGGCTATTCGAGACACTGCGTTATAAATGAATGGTAAAGAATCAGTAAACTTGAGTGAAAATAAAAGCTTCATTAAAGCTGCTGTAAAACGTGTTAAAAATCCCAAAGAAATTTTCACTGAAATATGTGACACTTACAGCAACCAATGCCTGTTTTATAGACAAATAAGCAGGTGGATTTCAATGATAAAAAATTATATAATGGGCATCAAAAATGGGTACCGTCTTCTCCAACACAAATTATAACAACTTATGTAATATTTGCCCAATTTCAACAAATAATATCTGATGATTTATGACTGACTTTAAGACACATAGCAAATTTGATATACATCATATCGGGAGTAGTTTACAATGCTTTTACGAAACGTTTGACGGTAAAAAAAAAAGCTTGGTACTCAAAGATCACCCTATATTTTGAAAAAAGAGTGAAAACGACAGCGTTTAAGAATGTCTTAACAATTATTTTAAAATATCAGTTACTGTAGCTATTCAAGTTTGTTTCATATTCAAAGAGATAATTGAAGATGAATCTATTGGTTAAAACACTCAATACAATATTTACCATAAGATGTACTTGAGCAAGAGGAAAGGTATTCAAGAACACAAACACAGATTTATATGCAATTTTCTTAAATATTAGTGGTAATGTTGTTCAATTTCGTATTAGGGAAGATAATTTAATTTTTGGAGGAGTCTAGAAAGCAATCTTTTTGCAAAAAAATCGAAGGTTTACTAGTATTAGAAGAAGGACCTAGAATCAGGAATCCACTACATGAAATTTCTTCATGACAGCGTCCAAACCCTGCACCCCTGAAGAGTAAAGGGGTTTTCGGGATAAAAAGAAAGTAAATATTTTTTCACTTTAACAATGTTCGATAGATCTTTTACCTTTTGACTTGTTTCTATTTCCAAACTTGAAAAACCACCTTTCAGGAAGAAAAAAACAAGTCCAGGAAATCATTGGATCTGCTATTTTCCAGTATACTAAGGGTCATACCCAAAAATGTGTTCTATATACAATCAGAAATTAGATAAAAACTTTAACGGGCCTCTATTTTAATCACAAGAGATTAATAAGTAAAATCATGAAGATTAAATCATTAAAAAGCGTCTTTTGCTTCTTTCCGAGCCCCGATGACATTATTTATTGAACGTCCCTCGTATTCAGTGCTTTTAAGTCAACATATACCCCCCTGTTTAAGAACTTAGTTAAATAAATCTCCATCAAAGTTTGATTTGGGGGCAAATATTGGTTATAACCGAATAAAGTTCTTTCTTATAAGAAGCGTATAGATTACAAGTTCTTCTGTAGACAAGAGACCTTTAGACTACGCTCACCTTAGGACTCGTGTGTGCATCTAGAGCGTCCCCCCGATGTATTTTGCAGTTATTTAACATTTCGCGTTATTATGTTCCCCAAACGAAGTTGGGGAACATATTGTTTTTACTCTGTTTCTTATTATTAAGGTCTTCCGTCTTCAGCGGAAGACCTTCTTGTTATTCTTCGGTTTCTTTTTCACTTTTTTTCTTCTATATTATTATTCTTTTTTTTCTTACCGATTTTGTGCACGCGATTTCTCGAAAACGGCTCGATGGATTTTAATGAAACTTTCAGGACTTATTTAACATTACTTGAACCTGATACGTATTTTTTGATTTGATGATGTCACTTCCGGTTCGGAGATATTGCCGATTTTATGATCTTTGAAGGGTCAGGTTGTCCGCAGACTTTCTAAGAAATGGTTCTAGATAGAATCATGAAACTTTCAGGCATGAAAGTCCTAAGTCTGTAGATATGCGTAAGGTATTTCATTTTTATCGGAAGTGCCGCACGTCCGCGCTCGCTATGACCCGAAAAATGACATATTTCGAATTTCATCATTTTAACACCTTTTCTACGATATCTTTTTACCTGGAAATAATTTGATTAAACATATAGAACAAAAGAAGTGTAGAATTCCAAGATCTTTCAAATGATATCTCGAAAAAAGGGCTGGCCCCTAAAATTAAGGGCCTAGAGGGGCCGAAAGTTTTTTCTTTATATCTCAAAACGTATAGAGAATTTGTAATACATCAAAGAAGCAAAGTTGTTAAAAATGTCAAGATTTATCTAATGGGGTCGTCAAAATACGTCCGGCGTCGTCACTTCCGGCCAAACCGGAAGTAGTCGGAAAACACGTATTTTTGCCGTTCTAGACAAGTTTTTGGATAATATATGTCTCTGGTATCATAAAAATTAATATTCCGTCCGTCGTCATCACTTCCGGTCAAACCGGAAGTAGCCAAAAATAGCTTATTTTGAAGGTTTTGATGCAAAATTGAAATTATAAAGTCACTGAAGACAACTTAGCTCATTGCTCTCTTGTGTTGATGTCACTTCCGCAACTTCCGGTCAAAACCGGACGGAAGACCTACTCGTTGCTTTGCAACGAGCTTTGCTCTAGTTATTATTCTTATTCTTATTTTTCTTCCTGGGAAAATTTTGTCCGCGAGTGATCTTGTAAACTACACATCCGACTTAGGTGAAACCTTTTTAGGGTAAGTAGGCATGTTATGTAGATTTGCGGAATCAAGGTCATTTTGCGCGCACGTGCTTGCAAGAGCGCGCACGTGCAAAACTTAAAATGACCAATATAAAATGGATATAACCGTAACTTTTCTATTTTGTGACGAAATATTTTGAAACTTATAATGTAAGGATAAATTAGTAGTAAGCACAAGATGACATGGTCAAAATAGCAAGATCGCACGCGCATGCACGTGCGCTTCGCTCTGATTGGCTGAAACTAAAGTCTCAATATCTTTTTTGTTTTTTGATAAAATCATTTGAAATTTTGAACATAGTCATATATTAGGGAGATCTACAGCCTGTATTATAAGATTTATCATGAAAGCATGTGCATGCACATGTGCTTGCAAGAGCTCGCACGTGCAACACGAGAAATGTCCAATATAATTGATACAGACGTAACTATTTAAATTATTGATGAAATGCTTTGAAACTCATATTATAAGTATATATTAGAAGCATAAACAAAATGACATGGTCAAAAAAGTAAGATCTCACGCGCATGCACGTGCGCTTCGCTCTGATTGGCTGAAACTAAAGTCTCAATATCTTTCTCGTTTTTTGACGAAATCCTTTGAAATTTTAAACATAGGCATGTATTAGGATATCCTACAATAAGATTTATAGCAATTATCATGAAAACGCGTGCATGCACATGCGCTGCAATCTGATTGGCTTATGCTTTAAATAGCTATAACTCCCTTGGTTTTCAACCAAACAGGATGGGATTTGGAACATAGATAGATATAATGGACTTCTACAAGATGGTATAGTCATCATGCACACGCATACACGTGCGTGTACGTGCACTGCAATCTGATTGGCTGAAACTTTAAACAGCTATAACTCCCTTGGTTTTCAATCAAACGGGGTGGGAATTAGAACATAGATAGATGTAGTGGACCTCTACAAGAAGGTAGGCCATCATGCTCATGTATGCACGTGCTTCTACGTGAAATGAGTAAAATCAAAAATACAATTTAATGAGCGTATTTTTTTTTTATACTTTTGGATTAAATACTTTAATATTTAGTATATTGAAATATATAGATTGTATAGACAAGATGATATAGTCTTTACGCACATGCATTCACATGCGCACGCGTGGAATTCTAAAATTTGAATGAACTTGGTACTTTCTGGGTAAATGTTGTTAAAGCCTCAAATGCATAGAGTTTGTCTTATTTAATGAAGCTTACAGGGAATGTGGCACCAAAAGGAAGTTGGGGAGCGTTTGGGGAACATCTGTAACGGTCCCCGTTACAATTAGCACTAGTTACATTTCGCGTTGTAACAGACCACTCTTCCTCCATGCCTCGTCGTAAAATGTGACTTACTGGATTTATCAGACTTGAACGAGGCGATACTCAAGTTTAAGTATGAATAAAATGGTCTTGTATTTTGTTGTGAAGAAAGGGGATTGAAATTATTTAAATTTAGGTATACATACATGCATGATGTAAAATCATTAGGCTTAATAATTCATTAAATTTAATGAACTTTTGATACAACCGGGTCCGGAGCTTTAATTTTAGCCACCCTTCCTCCGGGTCCAATGTTTGGTTAAAAATAGAATTTTAAGTCTTTCAATTCATTTTTTGAATCTCCTATTGGGATTCCACTAAAAAGATATGTCCATAATCAATACCTGCACTTTATCAAGAAAGAAAAACCAATCTTTTTCAAAATACTCCTACGTTTTAAGTAGTACCTACCTCATCTTTTGAGTGTTGATCAATTGATTGTATATTGTTTAACGTCCCTCTCGAGAATTTTTCACTCATAAGGAGACGCCACAACTTGCCGGTGGAGAGCTACAAATTTTGTCCTATACTCGGTACTAATGGCAATTGAGTAGTGAGGGATCTTTTTTAATTGTTGATTGATTGATTGTGTGTTGGTTAAAGTCTCTCTCAAGAATTTTTCGATCATATGGAGACGCCACCACTTGCCGGTGGAGAGCTACAAACTTTTTTCTTTACTCTGCAATCAGGGTCATTGAGTAGTAAAGGATCTTTTTCGTGCCTCATCTTTTGAAATCTGCATGGTTATAGTGGTGCCTTGACCATGTACAGCATGATTTAAATTTTTAAATATTTCATTTCTGTCTTACTGTTCTGTATCAAGTGTTCTTCTTTATACATGTGTATTCGTTGGTAAACACATCTTGTTTTTCTATATCTTTATGCCATCGTAAACGAAGTTTCGGGGATAAATAATTTTGCCCTATCCGTCTGTCTATCTGTTTCTCTGTCTGTCTGTTAGTCCGCAAAAACCTTGCCCATAACTTTTGAGTTATTGGAGCTATGGCTTTCATATTTTACAGATGTATTCCTTGTGACAAGACCTTTCTTTGGATACCATCAAATTGGACCTGTTGTCCTTGGGATTTGACTTATTTCTACAAAAAATACCACTTTGTAACCTTGACTGTAACTTTTGAACAGTTGGAGCAAGGACTTCCATACTTCATATGTGTATTCATTGTGACAAGACCTTTCAGAGGATATAACTTTTTTTTAACCTTGTGACCTAAACCTTATAGTTCGACCCTCTTTTGAAAAACGTTAACTTTGGCATAACTTTTGAACAGTAAGAACTAGGGCTTTCATTTTTCACAAGTGTACTCTTTGTAACAGTACATTCCTCTGGGTACCTACACTTTTGACCTTGACATTTGGAGTTTGATATGCATTTGAGAAAATTCAACCCTCACCATATGCTGCCATACGCGGGCCTCAGTGTCTCATAAATACATCTTTGTTTTCTAAAATTCATATAATGCTTTTGTAGTGTGTATGCATAGTCTATGTACCTCTGACCAGTGCTATCTCAAAAGTTCTCTAATACCACTGCTATGGCACGCCAAATTCACAAAAATGAGATAAACCTAGTTTCACAATTGATAAACTAGGTTTATCGAACGTAAACTATAGTTTACAAACCGTAAACTATAGTTAACGATTCGTTAAGTATAATTTTCATCTGTAAAACTATATTTAACGGTCGTTAACTATAGTTTACGAATGCTAATCTAAGTTTATCTGTCTGAATAAAGTGTTAACAATAGATTTTGTTGATAAACATAGATTCACGTTTGTAAACTATAGTTTACAATCGTAAACTATAGTTAAGAGTTGTTAATCATAGTTTCACAAATCGTGAAACTATATTTATCAGATCGTTAACTATAGTTAACGGTTTGTAAACTATAGTTTACAAATCGTGAAACTGTATTTATCAGATAATCTATGTTTTGCAATCGCAAATGATAGTTTTCGGTGTTAAGTATAGTTTACAGTTGTGAAACATAGATTATCGCGTTAACTATAGTTTACAGATGTAAAATATAGATTAACGTTGTTAACTATAGTTTACAACTCTGAACCATTGTTGTCAGAAACTATTATTTCAATTGTTCTATGTAGTCTTTGGATTGTTTGTAGTCAATACCATGGCCTTGTCAGCAAATACAGTCTAATTAAATTAGATGTTAGATCTGCTCCCATACTTGCTACACTATCATTTGATCATCTAACAACATTCTACAGAGGGTCATGCCAGAGATCAAATTCTATCAACCAATCAAGTTGTCGTCTACAAAATCACTGTATATTTGTTGAAGTGAATAAGTCTGAAGTTGTACCTAATTTGACCTCTGAAGTAACCCTGGGATGTTGTTAGATGCTAGTGTAGCAAGTATGCAAGGAGATCTAACATCTAATTTTAATTACTAAGTAGATTGCAGCAAATACATTCTATTATTAATAATGTGTTTTACGGTGTGACCGTTGGGGCAAGCGCAGTTGTACCATCAAAAACATTCTAAAAATTGATCAGCTAATTCAAACATCAAGCCAAACGAGACATCTCGACTAGCTGTGACGTCACGGAGCTCGTCGGAGCTTACGGAGACAGCCGAGCGTCTCTTTGAAACTATAGACCTTGTGCAATTTTAGTTGATAAACATTGTAGAATTATTTTTTGATTCTTTGAAAGATTTCTACAAACTGTTCTAGCCTTTTATGCTTTACGTTATTATTTATTTATTTATTCATTTGCACAAAGGACATTGGGTAGTGCAGAAATTCTGGGAATGTTTCACAGAGAAATTTGGCTGACGTATGTACAGATTTCAATCCGAATTTTCTCTGTTCTTACACGTTAGTCTATTGAGCTTGCTGCGCTCGCTATAAGGCAAATGCTGACTGACATTTTTAAAATTAATCATTTGGCCAATCAATATTTACAAACTGAAATATCATGTCAAGGGGCACACAGTGGGTGTGTCTGGTCTATAGAAGGATTCTCATTCCTCTATGGCACCTGATCCCACCTCTGTTGTTTTGAGAGGTTTGTGTTTGCTCTGCTCCTGATTTGTACAGTTTTAATGGACTTTTGAGCTTGATTACCCTTTGTTATCTGCACATTTCATATATTTATGTAGGCCAGTCAGTGCACTACAACATGAATCTGTTGGTTAAGTACTTATTCATTAGTTAATTTTGAAATAGCTTTAAAAAATCATTAAGCTTTCATAAACTAATGCATTTCAAAAGATAAAAACACATAATATTTAGGATTACTTTACTTCTGGTTGCCTTATTATATAAGTATGAAGTAAAAAAAAACACATTCAAAACAACAAATTTGCAAATACATGTACATGTAGGCAACATGTAAGTTATAATTGTTAGCTGAACAATTATGCATGAAGTTTTAGCTAATATAAAATGTATACAAATTAGCAAAATATAATGGAAACCCTGAATACCCAGTAGGAAGAATTTAGAAGTTTGCTTTAAAAAATGAAATATAATTTTAATAAACTTTTATATTTTCATATTTTATGCCAAGAAATATAAATCTTACCTCCAAGGTAATTTTTTTTTTAGACAATAAAAACTTAAGACTGTGTGTTTTTTTAGTTAAGGGTGGTAATTTTTTTCTGATTTTTTTTTTTGAGGGGGGGGGGGGGGTGGGTGATAAAAACTTCAGATTCCTGTGATATAAACTTGGCAAAGGTGGTTTAATTTTTTTTTAAAAATGAAAATTTAAGAAAAACTGACACAGTAAAAAATCCGAGTATATAAAACCTCTGATGGCATAAAAGACCAGCACCTGCATTATAACAATAAAAAACAAGAGGCCCATGGGCCACACCGCTCACCAGACTTACTTTGGCCATGCTATTCTTCACCAGATTCTCCCCCTCGTTACACCTATAGTGGCCCAACCTACCCCCAGGGATCATTATTTGGAAAATTTTGAATCTAACCTGACCCAGGATGCTTCCACATAAGTTTCAGCTTTCTTGATGTGGTTCTTGAGGAAAGGATTTTTCTAATATAATTTAATGTAAAACTTGGATTGTCTATTGTGGTCCCGTTTTACCCTGGAGGTCATGATTTGAGAATTTAGAATCTATACTATCTGAGGACACTTCCACATATATTTCAGCTTTAATGGCCAGTGGTTCTTGAGAAGAAAGTTTTTAATGACCCTGTCTTGTCTTGATTATCTTCCCTTGGAAGGCCTTCATTTTAATAATTTAAACTCCCCTTCACCCAAGGATGCTTTGTATCAAGTCTGATTTAAATTGGCCCAGTGGTTCTTGAGAAGAAGTTGAAAATTTGAAAAGTTTACAGATGGAAGGACACACAGCTAGACTGGGGGACGGATGGACGACAGACATTGGGTGATCAGAAAAGCTCACTTTAGCTTTTCAGCTCAGGTGAGCTAAAAAGCAGTTTAAGGACATCATAACATTGAGAGTTTGTATAAACTATAAAAGAATACATGTTCCATAGAACACAACATCAGCGACATTCAGGTAAACATTCCTTAGAGTAAATAGTACATCACATATATGTACATTGTACATAGAATACAAAAAGTCATGTCAATCTTATACATGTACTTCAACAACAAATCTATTTAAAAGAAAAAACATTTAATTCGATCTGCATTCTCTTGTTTTAAAGTGGAGAGTTATTTTTCTTTCCTCCACAACAGAGTTATTAAGAGAAAATTTTGTGTTTGTGAAATATAACACAGATCTTGACTTGTTCACAGTGGTGATATCCAGGGATATTTTTTTAATCATTCAGAATCAAAATATATGAAACTATACACCATTTCATGAAAGTTTGAACTTTTTATTTTAATCTGACACAACAAAATGAAAACACAGTGACCAGATAATTTCTATTGTATAAAATACCCACAATCCCCATTATTTGTGATGTAGTACTTTCTACTGCAGAAAATAAATTTCTCAATGAGGATAAATAACAACACATCAAAACCAATTCTGCATTAAATGATGAAATTTCCCATCAATGCTCACATTAAATAAAACTAAATATTGATATACATGATATATCAACAAATAAAAGTACCATCAAGAATGAAAAATACGAAAAAAAATAAATAAATGTACAATCTCAATCGGACTTTAAATGAAATTGAATTTACAACCATTTCAAATATTAAAGGATACATGTACTTTTATTGAATCATTTATCCAATTTTGAAATGCCTCTTTGTAGAATCTTTCAAGTCATATGACTTAAACATAGCATTACCAATAGATAAAATTTTAATTATTGTATAATGAGCTGATAAAAAGACTAATTTTAAATCTTTAATTAAATGCATAATGCATCAGTATTATAGAATCAATACATTCGGAGGTAACTTTCGAGGTAACAGGCATGGAATGTTCATGAAAATTTGAAATTATTTATTATTTCTAGTGTGTGTTTAGTAGATCTATTTTTTCTATGCAAAAATATACATATAAATTTGTAATAAATCTAGAAAAACTTGATCTTTATCTTTTCTCCCCTTTTTTCTCTCAGTTTTTCCCTAATTACTAATCATTTATTCTTTCAATTTTACTTACATTTAATGATTTATAGTTAGCCAAAAAAGTTACAAGATTAAATGCTTTTAAAATGAAATAAGATGAAATACCAAACTTAAAAGTCATTGCCATTTTGAAATATAACTATAGGTATGCAACCATAGTTAAATTAAACAAACATGTTTCTTATTTTAACAGATGTAGGACACTTTTCTAAATAAAGTGATATATTTCTGAAATATTTCAGTATAGTAAATATTCACAGTAATCACAACAGTGAAAACAAGAGAAAAAAATCTCTTTTTTCAATCCAGCAGAAATACTGGTTCTTAAAAACACTACAAATAAATAATAAAAAAAATAGTAATATTAAACTTCTTTTTGTTCAACAACTTAGAAAAAAAGTTAACATAAAAAATCATTAAATTTATCCAAAACATCAAATATAAAATCCAACAATAATAAATTTTAAAATATCAATGGTTCACAAGGTTCAAAACATGTCCATAAAAAGTTTGATAAAAATCTTAAAGTACATGTATACGTTTACATTGAAGAAATTGCCATAAGAAGTAGATCCGTACAAAAAAATTCAATAATACCCCCACCCACACACTCCCTTAAGTCCTACTGATTTGGGTAGGGAGTGTTGTTTGGTGGGTATGGCATGTTTCCAGCTGGTGGGTAGGGGGCGTTGCCTGTGGGGTAGGGTGCCTCACCATAGGGTGGTGCCGAGGGTGCAGACGGTGGGTGTAGGGGGTAGGGCAGAGATCCGTTAGAGGACATTGGTGGCTTCTCCCCATCTGAAAATACACAGATACCAAATATATATTATCCTCATTTCATCCAAAGTGTTTAATACAAACAAATTCTATTTGTTTTAGAAAAGGTGGCATTTGTCATTCTGAGAAAAAACTGGGTATCTTAAAATTATGTCTCATTTTAACCTGACAAAATACAAGGACACATGTATGTATATTCATTATATGGCATTTAAATCTAATTCAAATATTCATCATTTCAAACATTATGCCAAAAAAAAAAAACCAGAAGTCTCTGTCGAGACTGTAGCTCTACTGGTTTATACTTAAAACAAAGGAAGAGAAAAGTAGCAGTTGGGACTTGAGACTTTAAATCAGCAATAAATAGAACCAGAAGTCTCTGTCCAGACTGTAGCTCTACTGGTTTGTACTGATCAAAAACCGATGCACAGAATTATGTATCTTAGTGTAGTCTACTTGTGTGATAAGTTATATTGAAATCAGACCAAAACTGTAGAAGGAGTAGCATTTTAAAGGAATTCCACAGAAAATTCTTTTTTTAGTAACCATGACAACATCGTTCATCGAAATCAAAAACCGATGCACAAAATTATGTATCTTAGTGTAGTCTACTTGTGTGCCAAGTGATATTGAAATGAGACTAAAACTGTAGAAGGAGTAGCGTTTTAAAGGAATTCCACAGAAAATTCTTTTTTTAGTAACCATGACAACATCGTTCATCGAAATCAAAAACCGATGCACAAAATTATGTATCTTAGTGTAGTCTACTTGTGTGCCAAGTGATATTGAAATGAGACTAAAACTGTAGAAGGAGTAGCGTTTTAAAGGAATTTCACAGAAAATTCTATTTTTAGTAACCATGGCAACATCCTTCATTGAAATCAAAAACTAATGCACTATTTTATGTATCTGAGTGTAGTCTTCTTGTGTGCCAAGTGATATTGAAATGAGACTAAAACTGTAGAAGGAGTAGCATTTTAAAGGAATTTCACAGAAAATTCTATTTTTAGTAACCATGGCAACATCGTTCATCGAAATCAAAAACCGATGCACTATTCTATGTATCTTAGTGTAGTCTACTTGTGTGCCAAGTAATACTGAAATCAGACCAAAACTGTAAAAGGAGAAGCGTTTTAAAGGAATTTGTCAGAAAATGCTATTTTTAGTAACCATGGCAACATCGTTCATCGAAATCAAAAACCGATGCACTATTTTATGTATCTTAGTGTAGTCTACTTGTGTGCCAAGTGATATTGAAATGAGACTAAAACTGTAGAAGGAGTAGCGTTTTAAAGGAATTTCACAGAAAATTCTATTTTTAGTAACCATGGCAACACCGTTCATCGAAATCAAAAACCGATGCACTATTTTATGTATCTTAGTGTAGTCTACTTGTGTGCCAAGTTATACTGAAATCAGACCAAAACTGTAGAAGGAGTAGCGTTTTAAAGAAATTTCTCAGAAAATTCTATTTTTAGTAACCATGGCATCACCGTTCATCGAAATCAAAAACCGATGCACTATTTTATGTATCTTAGTGTAGTCTACTTGTGTGCCAAGTTATATTGAAATCAGACCAAAACTGTAGAAGGAGTAGTGTTTTAAAGGAATTTCTCAGAAAATTCTATTTTTAGTAACCATGGCAACATCGTTCATCGAAATCAAAAACCGATGCACTATTTTGTGTATCTTAGTGTAGTCTACTTGTGTGCCAAGTTATATTGAAATCAGACCAAAATTGTAGGAGGAGTAGCGTTTTGAAAAATTGTTTACAGACAGACGGACAGACAGACGGACGGACGCCGGACGCATTACTTTCGCATAAGCTCTTCTGGTCTCTGACAAGTAGAGCTAAAAATGATCCTTGCCACTCATCAAAATAAAAACCAATGCACAGAATTATGTATCTTAGTATAGTCTACTTGTGTGCCAAGTTATACTGAAATCAGACCAAAACTGCAGGAGGAGTAGCATTTTGAAAGAATTTCACAGAAATTTCTATTTTTAGTAACCATGGCAACATTGTTCATTGAAATCAAAAACCGATGCACAGAATTATGTATCTTAGTGTAGTCTACTTGTATGCCAAGTTATATCAAAATCAGCCCAAAACTGTAGGAGGAGTAGCATTTTGAAAGAATTTCACAGAAATTTCTATTTTTAGTAACCACGGCAACACCGTTGATCGAAATCAAAAACCGATGCACAGAATTATGTATCTTAGTGTAGTCTACTTGTGTGCCAAGTTATACTGAAATCGGACCAAATCTGTAGGAGGAGTAGCATTTTGAAAGAATTTCAAAGAAATTTCTATTTTTAGTAACCAAGGCAACACCGTTCACTGAAATCAAAAACCGATGCACAGAATTATGTATCTTAGTGTAGTCTACTTGTGTGCCAAGTTATTATGAAATTGGACCAAAACTGTAGGAGGAGTAGCATTTTGAAAGAATTTTACAGAAATTTCTATTTTTAGTAACCACGGCAACACCGTTGATCGAAATCAAAAATTATGTATCTTAGTGTAGTCTACATGTGTGCCAAGTAATATTGAAATCGGACCAAATCTGTAGGAGGAGTAGCATTTTGAAAGAATTTCAAAGAATTTTCTATTTTTAGTAACCACGGCAACACCGTTCATTGAAATCAAAAACCGATGCACAGAATTATGTATTTTAGTGTAGTCTACTTGTGTGCCAAGTAATATTGAAATTGGACCAAAACTGTAGGAGGAGTAGCATTTTGAAAGAATTTCAAAGAAATTTCTATTTTTAGTAACCACGGCAACACCGTTCATCGAAATCAAAAACCGATGCATAGAATTATGTATCTTAGTGTAGTCTACTTTTGTGCCAAGTTATATTGAAATCAGACCAAAACTGTAGGAGGAGTAGCATTTTGAAAGAATTTCACAGAAATTTCTATTTTTAGTAACCACGGCAACACCGTTCATCGAAATCAAAAACCGATGCACAAAATTATGTATCTTAGTGTAGTCTACTTGTGTGCCAAGTTATATTGAAATCGGACCAAAACTGTAGGAGGAGTAGATTTTGAAAAATTGTTTACAGACAGACAGACAGACGGACGGATGACGGACGCATTACTATCGCATAAGCTCTTCTGGTCTCTGACCAGTAGAGCTAAAAAAACTACTTTCATTTGGATTACATGTACAACACCCACTCATACATTGTAAATAATTGATTTAATACAATCATTTCCAATGCTTTTCCTTGCACAAGAGAGATCAGATCAATATATCTTGACATTTACAAAACACAGAAAAAAACAGTTATTGGTATTATATGACATCAATTATAAATGGATTAATTGACAATCACTTGAAAATGACAACTCATATACTGCAGAACAATAAATTTTGGTGACTTCTTATTTTTGTGAGATTGTTGTTTGGAATTTATATTTATATAAGCAAAACAATTTTTTTTTTTTACAGATTTGAGTATAAGGCCATCTTTAAATTACTGCATGTTTGCTCTCCCCCGACTCAGGGTAAAAATAATGGATCGGTTGTAAGATGGGAAAACCTTTTTTCCAGAAAATTTGAACATATTTGTTGATGGAATAATGGGGAAAAAAAATATCAAAAAGTTTTGAGTTATGCCATTTTTAGTTAGTCAGTTGGAAGAGGATAAAACAAACATTTTTTTTTTAAAGTTGGCCTTCCCATCAAAAATCTTTGATATTGAAAAATAAATGTAAGAATGGATTTTTGCAAGTAAATGGTTACATGAAAATAAAGTTGTCATGAACAAAAAGTGTTTCTCAGTATAAAGAAACTCCACAGAGACTGTAGCTCTACTCAACAGGAAATACATGTGTCAGTGATTTACAATGTATAAACAACTGATAAAGGAAAAGAAATGGGTAAAAGTTTTTCAACAGTTAGTAAACGTATATTTTTTCCATAAAAAAATAAGTAATGGGTCAGAAAACTTGAATACAACATTTGTTATTTAATAATAAAGAAGGATGAATTAATTGATACCATTCAATTAAGGTCCAACAAAAAGATTTAAAACGTATGGAGATGCCCCTAATCTAACTAATTATAAAGACTGGATTTGATAAATATGGAAAAAAGAAGAATTTAGTGGAGATGTGTAACACTGCATGCACATACACAATCTGGGTCAGGAAAGACAGTGTAACATGTATCGCACCACAATACAGAGAGTATTCCACAAATACATGTATATACCTTGGTATTGAAATGGTGGTGGATTTACAGGATAAGGCAAATTCCCTGCTGCAGGATTTACAAAGACAATATGAATCAGATTAATATTTTGCAAAATTATCAACTCTGAAATTTGTCTGCTTAATTATCATACAAGAATATAAATCACCAACATTTTTCATTCCTATTACAAGAGGCCCATAGGCCACATTACTCACCTGAGCGCAGTGGCTAGGAAAAAGCAGAAATCAGTTTAGCATTGAAAACATTGACTTCATCAGCTCTCAGGTGAGGTATAAATGGGGTTTACAGTTTTTCTAATAGAGTTCATGCGTTTTTCTGTTGGATCAAAGTTTAATAAAGTGCTGCGCCACAGCATGATACGCCCGTCAAAAAATTACAATTTTCTTGAACAACTTAGAGTGCAAGAAAATCAGGTCAACCTTGATTCTAAGATTTCCATGATTTTTCCATTTCTTAAAATATTTATCCATCCCCTGTGATGTAGGCAATAATTATAATAAATATTACATCATTGATAGATTTCTATGCTGCATGGTTGTGTTTGCTAGACCTTGTCAAATGCCCATCATATTAAACAATATCAAATTAGTCTTAACACATTTATCTATACCAAATTAATTTTGAAAAGAAAAGGCTAACCATCAAAGGACATATGCTATAAACTGACCAGCAGTTCTTCTGTCTAATCCCCAAAGGATAAAGATAAGACGATGCTCTAAAGAAGTGCCTTCCTACATTGAACTCATTAATTAATCTTTAACTGGATGCTTGTCTACTCATTACTACCAAGAGATGAATGGGTCTGCACTATCTACCATAAATTTTTTTTAAAACATATAAAATACTGTCTCAAAGTTGTTTTTTTTTTTGGTTGAGATTTAATGTCCAACAGGTTTTAATGTGTAATTCATATGGACATGCTGATTCCACTCACCCCATAAAATTAGTTTTTAAATTAATATTATAATATAATATCAGATTAGTCTATTACGCAATATCAAATTAGTTAGTTTAAATTACTTTTTATAAAATTGATTTTAAAACTTAGGCTAGCCAACAAGAGCTATTTTTAATCCAACAGGCTAACCCATTTGCCCAATACCCAAGGGATATAGATAACACCAATGGTCTACCAGTTAGCTCCTCACACTAAACTCATTAATTTCTCTCTAATTTGACATGCAATTTTCTGTTCTTCTTGACCAGTGCTTGATAATTACACTCATGGGAGAGGTAGGATTTCTCTAACATACATTATATTTTTTATAGATTGCTGTCAAGTATTTGCTTAAAAAGAACAAGTATTTACTTGATTTAGCACTTTTTAATAAGGACAGTGCAATACTCTTACATTATTTGGGATGTGTAAATGAATGGTAAAAAAACACATTTTAAAAAAAAATTTCACCTAAATTAAAGGTCACAGTGACCTTGAAATAGGTCGCGACACACCTTCTACCTAAGATGCATAAACTGGCCAAATTTCATGATTGTAAGTCTTATAGTTTTCTAGTTATGGGTCGGAAAGGATTTTTCCATATTTGGCTATAACTTCTTAATTAAAGGTTAGAGCGACCCACTTTTTGTGCGCGACACACCTTCCACCCAAGATGCATCATATGACAAAGTTTGATATTCCTAGGCCTAATAGTATTAAAGTTATGAGCCGGAAACGAAAAGCTAACAGACAGACGGACAGACGGACGGACGCGAAGCCTATAACATAATACGTCCCGTCTTAAGACGGGCGTATAAAAACTACCATTCTGCATCCAAATGTTTTTTTTTCTCTCATTGTACAAGTTGTTATCCAATCCATATATTTCCTACTAGTCTGTGCATTAATACGATCAATTTACAAATTAAAAACAATCTTTTTACCATAACTCCTTAACTTCCAGTATATAAAGAAGCAATTGTTATGCGGACATGAGAAATACTTACTTGGATTTGGGTCGTAGGGTAGGTTTCCCTGACCAGCTGTGGCAGAGTCATAGGGAGGGGGAGCACCAGAGGGGGGTGGGCCGTTTTCCTGTCCAGGGTAAGG
The DNA here is from genome assembly GCF_032062105.1 of Saccostrea cuccullata. NCBI lineage: Eukaryota > Metazoa > Mollusca > Bivalvia > Ostreida > Ostreidae > Saccostrea > Saccostrea cuccullata. The sequence goes on along the minus strand of NW_026940736.1, from coordinate 675,563 downwards.
CGGTTTGGTCATTGGGTAACTTGACATTGGACCTAAAAGATAAAAATAAATTGAAAGTAAAGATAGCAAAACATTTAATATCTACAAGCAAGTTTCATGTTGGTTTTCTTTTGGCATCATTTCATGTAGCTTTCCTATTTACATTTATGTTCAAATAATCCATTCTTTGAAAAATATCCTAATACATGCTCATGTTTTAATGCAAGTTGTGTAAAAAAAAAAAAACATAAATATTCATACTTTTTCATACAATTTGATGTTTACCATTAAAATAAGTTTTATTTTAAATTTTGGGAATTTCAAATACTGCAATACAACTTTTACAAATATAAAACCTTTTGATTTCTTATAGAATAAATGTCAAAATATCCTCATTGTTTTTACACTGTATATATTTATGAAGTTATATGCATGCTTCCTTTGAAACCAACAGATCCTTGTATGCATAAAATTTAATTATTTGGTTTAGCTGAGTTGATTGACTTTTACAGACAGAAAAATGCCCATCTTCATCTTTTCATCATGCAAGAACCATGATACAGATCCATTCCACATCATTACATGTATATCTGACATAAAAATATCTTCACCTTCCAATGCCATAATACAATGCTTTAATAATTATATTCTCCCTTACTTTGAATTAATTATAAGAAACAATGTAAATTTTATATAGCATACTGCATGCTCTTTCAAACGTTATTTTTACTTGAAATTCAACATTTATATACCGGGTTGTCTCTAAGGCCTGAAGTGAGGGAATTACCCTGGCTATAATAACATTATCCCCCTTCTTCCTCAACCCAATGTTAGGAAAAGAACGTCAGAACCCCCTCCCCCTCCTTCTTTATAAATTTCCCCTTCTACTTCAATTCTTATTGACAACCCTGTATATGTATTATGTAAAATGAAAACATAGCGTACCATTAAAGTTATATAACCTTACCACAATTTACAGTTTACCCCAAACACTGCCCTTTTGAGTGAAAATAACACACAAATTGCTATAAATACCACCCAATAAATGACTACCCTGAAAACAACCCAAACACTCTCCAAAAATACTATTAACTACTTGTATATATACTTACCATTGTCATGATTATAAGGGGATCTGAGTGGGACACTCTGATCTTGATAATCTGAAACAATTAGTACACTTGCATGCAGTCATCTACAACAAAAACTGGACATCTTTAACAATGACACTCTGTTAATATTAAGGTTCATTTTCTCAAGCTCTGTTAACTCGTTTAAAATTTTCTTTTTTCTTTCAAAAAAAAAAAAATCAAAAGCCTGAAAGGCTTCAATGGCGTCGAACAAGAAAAACAATTTCAAAAGATCTGCAGATAGGTCAAGTGAATGACTCCGGTAACATAATAATAAAATTTTTAAAAAATAGTCTTAACACAAATACAGTATATGGCCTGATAGCCTTGTGTCCTGTTCCGAATGAGTCAGGGTTCGAATTGACCAGACATCGTCAGAAATGTCCATCCTCTATATCAATCTAATTTCTTTTCAGTCAATCGATGACATATGAAGGGTTTCATAAATTATTTTAATTAATTTACATTGTCAGAGCGTTGTTCTGTTGTATAGTGACTGTATCTTTAACTACAACCATGACTCTAATAGTAATGTTACAAGTAGTGAAGTACGATCGACTTACGATAGGGCGCGGTAAACAAATGGAGGAAATGGATAAATACAGTAATACTGGCATTACTGGTCAATATCGTCGGTTGTTCGGATAAAATTGGATTGAAGATCGGAAAAGTAAAGCTAAGATTAAGAAATTCAATCTTTATTGTCTTGTTGAATTCATGTTTATTTTTTTATTATTTTACCGTATTTAAGATTGTTTGTATTAATTAATCGGTCCCAAAATGTGATTCATGTCATTCGATGCACCCTCTCTGTAGAAATTCATCCGCAACAACCATAACGTTTTTCTTGCGTAAAAATTAAACATAATATCGTTGTTTTGTTGTAGTATTAATTGAAGAAACAATTGATTTAATTTTATATTCAAGCTATTATTCATTGTGAACGTTTTAAAAGAAATTGGTTTACAGCTGTTGCTATTTTCTATTGCGGATGCATCCACTGACACGTGCGGTCGCGTAAACCTGACTGATGGCTAGATGACGATCGGGCAAGCCCGACGCCATAAAAAAGAAGAAATCAAATCGATTTGATTATTTTTTAAAAATGTACACAAATTCAGCAAACCAAAAAAGGCAGAATTTGACAAAAAAACAAGACTTTTGAACTTGAGAACTTTAAAATAGAAGGATGTGTTTATCATGCTGTTTATTTTGGTAAGTTATTCCTCTTCTCAGAGTGCCAATGAACCTTAATATTCTAAAGCATGTATGTCAATATCAAGCAGGTGCAATGCAACACAAGGGGCAGATTGTGTGAATGGCAGATTATATTTTAGTCAGTGAAGTCCCTCCAAGCCCCTGACACCTAAATGATTCAGCTGGAAATTTTTTTAACCCAAAAATGAGTTCATTTCTGTTTAACCTCAAACAGGTCCTATATTTAGGATCGCACAATTATCATCCTATTGTTCCATTCATGACTTATTTGCCGTTGTGTTTATGATGGTGTTGTCAATAACTGAATTGAAGAGCAGTGTGTAAGCTTATAATCACCCAAGGATGAATAAAACCACCACAAATGAATACATTAAACATGCATTGGTTACATGTAAATATTTCCATTTATTTACCTGCTGGTTGGTAATTGGTTTTTGGAGGGCTGCGAACAACTGAACCTTGACTGTGCTTGCGTCTCTTGATACAACAATAACAACCAATGAAAATAATCCCCGCTACCACAATTATTCCAATTACGACCCCAGCCACTCTTCCTCCACTGTAAACAAATAAAATATATTAATTCAAATGACATAAGCTAAAATATTTGTTGAAAATACAAGGCCTTTGTGCATGTCACTGCAGGGTAAAAACAGGATATAAATGTTTTCCTTAAACTACAAAGATCAGTTGGATAATACAATATTCCTGTTAGTTATAATAATAAATTAACAATTAAATATGGACCTATGTGCAATCATCACTTTCTAAAAACCAGGAGAGAAAAAATATTTCTTTTAAAACAAAAATTTACAACAACAAACATTGGCTGGTTAATACAATACTCCTGCTATTATAATAGTTTTAATATTTCCAGAAATCAAGAACATCATTGAGTCAGGGACAGATTTCAAACAGTGGTAACACTTCAACTATAGACTTGAATTATAACAATTCAGTCTATTAATCTCTTTCACTTACTCATCCCAGAATGTACAGCAGTACTGTTGCCCCACGTCACCACAGCAGTAGGTGTGGTCATCCCCCATACTGTCATCTGTGGGGCAAAGGAAACGCCCCACATACGACACATTGCCCCATGCATTTTTATCATATCTGTCATTGTAGCAGACTTCTGGCACTGAAAAGGAAAATGTCCATGATAAGGATCAATTAATTAAGATTTAAAATCTGAAACTTATATTTCCTGATTTTCCTCCAGTGTTAAGTATTTTTAAAAAAATAAAATTCACTTTTGCATTCATGATTAATTATGTCAATCAGTTGTACATAAGCTTATTATTTAATCTTAAATTGTATTCACTGCATTTAAGTTTTAATTGGTTTTAGTACCAGTGTTTATTTCCTTCATTACCATTCATAATGCAAAAAGACATTAATTTTTCCAAATTTCCCAACTGCTAGGGAACAGCCTATGATGACAATGTATTTCTTTTTAATAAGAAATGTATGAGTTTACAAAATGTTTAACATCCTCTTAAATCAAAATAGAGTTCAGTATAATAGCCAATGTGGCAGGACACATGTTATTGACAGCGTAATCATGCTAAGTGCCTTAGATTTTGACAAATTGAAAGCATGATGATGAGAGAGGAAGGGGCATTAATAATATGTAAAGCAATTACTACTTGTTTGTTATTCCTTACAGCATGAATTGATAGATAAAAAGGTATTAAATAAATGCAAAATAAATTAATTTATGTATAAAACAAATGCTTGCAAAACTCAATAGCACTGCTGGCTGATACTGGATGAATTACTTACAACTCCCCTTAGACCTATAGCTAGCCCTTCTCTTCCATCTTGTGGCACCGTAAACTGAACCTAACAATATGGCTGTCCTCAAACTGCTTTTTGAAGATAACCTGTTGCCTGATAACCTGTTTCCTGAAAACTTGGAGATCAGTCAAGGCTATCACTGAAAAATCATCAGAAAACAAAAAACTTTATTTTACTTGTCTTCAAAGAAAATAATTAGAGGATATCATGCAGCTTTTCTAGTTATACCTAACATATCTAACAAAATATTTCAACAAGTAAAATTGATGCAAAGCATCAAATTGGCTGCTAACAAATCTAGCATTTCAAACAAGAGGCCCAGGGGCCACAGAGCTCACCTGAGCACATTGGGCTTGAATTTAACCCCCCCCCCAGGCGTTCATCATTTGAACAAACTAAAATCTACACTACCTGAGGATTATTCCATATAAATAACACTAATCATAGTTTTGAAGTACTTGAAAAGATTTTAAAAGGTTTCCCTATATATCCTTATGTAAAACTTGGGTGGGCCAAAGCCCCAGGGGTCATGTTTTGAACAAACTTGAATCTACACTACCTGAGGATGATTCCACATAAGTTTCATCTTTCCTGGCCCAGTGGTTCTGGAGAAGAAGATTTTTCAAGATTTTTTCCTATGTAAAACTTGGGTCGGCCATTTTGGCCCCACCCTTGCCCCGGGGTTATCATTTGAACAAATTTGAATCTACACTACCTGAGGATGATTCCACTTGAGTTTCATCTTTCCTGGCCCAGTGGTTCTGGAGAAGAAGATTTTTAAAGATTTTTCCTATATATTCCTATGTAAAACTTGGGTCGGCCATTTTGGCCCCACCCTTGCCCCGGGGGTCATGATTTGAACAAACTTGAATCTACACTACCTGAGGATAACTGCACTTGAGTTTCATCTTTCCTGTTCCAGTGGTTCTGGAGAAGAAGATGTTTAAAGATTTTTCCTATATATTCCTATGTAAAACTTGATGCAAAGCATCAAATTGGCTGCCCCGGGGGTTATGAACAAATCTAGCAAACTTCAAAAAAGTACTTTCACCTTTCCTGGCCCAATTTTAAAAAGATTTTTTAAAAATGCCATTAATTTTTCTCTAAGCATCTTGATTCCCCTTCACCCAAGGATACTTTGTGCCAAGTTTGCAAGAAGATGAAAATGTGAAAAGTTTACGATTTTTATTTCAGCTCAGGTGAGCTAAAAAGTACTTTCACAATTTTAAAACTAAAAGCATCTATGCATGCAAGATCATTTTTATTTCAGACCCTCTTCAAAGCAAAATAAATAAATTAAATAGAAATTTTAGTGCATTTGCTCATACAATGGATTTATCAATGTAAAATAATCTATTCAATGAATAATATGTGATAAATTATTGTCATCAAAATGAAGATGTAGGACTCTCAAGATGAACCACGTGCTGATACCCTGGATTTTTGTCACGTGATAATGCCTGTATGTTTTCTGCAGAGTAGGCTATGCTGCATGGCGTGATGCAAAAAGTAGAAAAATAATCTTTGTGTCACTCTCAGCTGTAGCATATTCAAACAATTTTTTACTAGTTCAACAACTTTTCCATTTTTTATTCACCGTCCATGCACTTTTAACATATTATGTCATTATTATCCGGAAAATCATGACGATTTCCTAAAGTATCTTACACATTCCCAGGATGGGGCCAAAATAAAATTATAGTTTGTTTGGAATTGCCGCCCGCCTCATTGAAATACCCCCCGCTCAAAAAATTTTATTGGCAAAATATTGACAATATTTTTTTTTTTTACCGTTTCGTTTGTCGAAATAGCATTTTAAAGTCGGGTTTGAGCTCCAGCGTTTTTTTTTCCCCTAATATAACTGGTACCGATAAACTGCACCAAAACGTTAATTTTTCCCAATTTTGTGACCAAAATTCCCAGTTCAACTGTGAAGCAGCAGACTATGACGACATCATATTTCTTTCTACACGAAACAATGTACAAATTGACTAATTGTTTCACTTCCGCTTTAATCGAAAGTAGAGAACGTCGTAATTTAGCGGGACCTGTGGTGTAAAAAGCGTAGTATCATACGTTTTGACAAATTGAAAGCATGAAAATATGGAAAACATGGGACATTGATTTAAAAAAAAGTTCTTGTTGCTTATTCTCCAAAACACGTAGTAATAGGTAATTTAGTTAGAATAAGCACAAAATACGTTTTATTTGATTAAATGAGAGAAAATTTTCATTGTTCTTCTTTGATGTTATTTTTCCCAATTGAACCGGTACCGGACCCTTTCCCAATAGGTAGGAAAAAAATCGCTGCTCCCATTAATTTAACAAAACCAGTCAATAAAACGCTTTCTTCATAGTAATTAGTATTGATGATATAGCGATTATAGGTGGTGATTTGACAAAATGAAAGCCGTCAAAATGTCAGACCAGGTTGGGTCAGTGGATGTGAAAACATTCAAGCGTTGATGAGCAGAACATTTATGCATCTCCATAAAAATAAAAGGTGAATAAATAATTAAATGGAATAATACACCAAAACACACCAATACAGGAAAAAAGCTATTGATCCTCTTAGATCCCAGTTTAAAAAAAATACATGAATCAGATATCTGTTATCCCAAATACCAAAGGAAAAATATTGTCTGTCAGTATGACAAGTCTGTTAAAACTGATTCATGGTAAACGCTCTAGAACATACAATGTACCAAACACTCGTTCCTGCTTTTCCACAAAACACTCCAACTATTTTTAAGAACTTTTGTGTGATTTGCACTGTTTGTAAGGGATGTCTTAACAAAGGGCTAAATTTTAAGAGAAATGTTATGATTTAGACTAATAAAATTATTTTGATATATTTTTTTTAAATAAACTAGAATGTTTGATGCTGAAATTTGACTGTTATTAAATGAGCAGATCTAACATCTAAATAAGATTGGTATTTTAGTACTGTTCTGTATATATATATTTATATTTTTCAAAATAAAAACAAAAATAATAATAAATTAAAGGAGGAAAATTGATAAAAATCACAAATGTTCATTGAGATTTTCTTTTTTTAGCATTTAGCTTCAATTTAAAAAAAAAAAAGAATATAAAACCCCCAGGCGGCAATTCCAAACAAACATTTTTTTAAGGATGGCCTGGAGAGTACCTACTTATCAATTATCTGATATGAAATGATAAATAACTGAAATTGAAACATAATAACAATGAATTATGATTAAAACTTATTTTAAAGCAAGCTTTAAAAATATTTTACTCATGATTTTATACACGTTATCATTTGATTTGATTTGAGAATTATTTTACTGAACAAATAAAATAACACCTCATTTCCCCATATGTGCACTAGCTTTCTAACACAATCACAAATAGATCGGCCGCTGCTGCGACCATAATAATTAACCCCAAAATTATAATTTTAGTCAGTAATTTAATAAATTATCATGGATATATTCAAATCCTAGATAAAACAACATTTCAATTCATTTGAATATAATACAGAAGAGAATTTATTCAAAGTTTAAGGTTATTACTTATTTTAGAGAAAGTACTTGGGCAGCTGGTGGGCAAGTTATACAACTGAAATGGATTTATTTAAATCTTCATTGGCTAATTACTCTCTCTGATCATGTGTATTACATGGATTAAACTGATCCGGTAACTAGTGACTCTATCGAAAGAAAGCGGTTAGTTCAGGGTGTCCCAAACTGCACAAGAAATACTTACAAAGCAAAATGACAGCAAAACATATTACAATTTTTATCTTCATGATGTCTTCTCCTCGCTTAACTTGTGCAATTAACAAAGCCTTCCTTTCATTCTTTAAATAAATGTATTTCCCACTTTAAATATTGCGAAATCCCTTTCGAGCCTGTATCGAAATACTGAAATATGGGAAAATACGTAATGAATATTTATAATGTAATTTTTTGTTAACTCGTACGTTAACTCGGTTACATTTTAGAGAAAAGAATTGATTTTCCGTTGCATTTAATTGATTTTAAAAAATCAAAAGTAATGAAAACTAACTATAATCTTCACACGTTTATATGAATCACGTCTATGTTATATATAAAGGGTTTGTTTCCATTTTTGAAAGAAAATGAAATAAGATTGTACAACTTGACATCGAATCATATGACGTCATTAAAAAATGTAAACATAAGGGATTAGGCCTGTTAGTGTTATTGGTAAACACATTAAGTAAATGTGTCGTCTCCCTGGTAATGAGTAAACGACTAGTTTATATCAGAAGTATTAGAATTATATCATGTTTATTCTATACATGTAAAACATTTTTGATACCCCTCAAATCAATTTGTATACTGAAATATTTTCACTACTTTCACTTTCAACAGTTGGGGGTAAAATGAAAATAATGAGATAGGCTAATTTTACATCCCTTTTGGAGAATATAATCACAGCCTAATCAATGAATTGTTTTCTTCATGAGCTGACTCTTTAAAAGCATGACTTCACTCAAAATTTCAAAATGTTGAATATAATTGATATATATTTCACTAAATTCACAATGGGTTTTAAATTGAATTTTACCATTAATGGCATTATATTTTATCTTTTTAGAGTTTAGTCTTAGTATCATCCTTACCTGTAAGACATCTAAAAATTACGTAAAGCAAAGACTGGGAATCATCTAAGATGCCACAATCTGGTGATTTCCGAGCAACATTACTAGATATCGATGCTCATCTGGATTCTAGTGACCTGGAACTTCTAAAGTTTCTTTGTAAAGACATTATTCCATTCAGTGTTCTTGATAAATGTAGGAGGAGTCTGGATGTGTTTGCTAATTTAGAACAAAAAGGGAAGCTCAGAGAGGAAGACTCCAAATTTTTACAAGAATGTTTCCACTACATGCAGAGAAAAGATTTAATCAGAAAACTAGGTGGAGATCCACAAAGGCTTGAGAAGAAGATAAAAGCTGATGGACCTAGTCAGCTAACTGAATTTAGGTAAATCTTTCAACTCATTCATATGTAGCCTGTATCACTTGGTTGTTTTTTTTTTCTTATGCTTCAATCTTCAGAATGAACTCTTGTAGTGGAACATATGCTTTTGTAACTGGATAGGAGAAAATGTAATGGTTTGGGCCATGGATCTCAGCATGGATAGCTCAGTTGGTTGAGCACCTGACAAGTTAATCAGAGGTCATGGGTTTGGTTCCCTGTCCAGCCATACATTTCTTCCTTTCTTGTTACACTAGGATCATTGTATCCTGATTCCATATTTTTGTACGTTACATATACTGGTATACTAGCTGTCAAAAATATTAAAACATTCAAAATATGGAGGCCAAAATATGTTTAACGTAAAATACATTTTTTATATAGTTTGGACTTCCATCCCACATTTATTTGTCCATATGCATGAGATATGGTTGTTTGAGATACTTAAGTTCTATTCTACATTAATGACAGTTACTTGTACATAGCCTTGTTTTAACACTACATAAACAGCAATTTAATGGTTGGAGTAAGGTTTCATTAGAAATAATAATGTTAAATATTACATTTTGCCACATAGCCAATTTTTTTAAATAAATGATTTTTTTTTTTTTGTTTGCAGGGTTTTACTTTTTGAAATTTCTGAGGACTGTGGCAATGAGGAATTTGAAGCCATGAAATTTTATTCACGGACAACTTTGCAGATGACCAAGAAAATGCTGAATAAAGTGACAACATGTTTAAGTTTGTTCAACGTCCTGGAAAAAGAAGAGCTGTTGACCCCAATTCAAGTCAAAACAATGGAGCAACTCATTGAAACAACTGGAGATGAAGAATTATTAGATCTTCTCTACAAATACAAAAACAAAAATTTAGGTACATGTACTACATTTATTAAGCAGCATAAAAATAGATAAGGCCTTAGTATTACATGTATAACAATTCAGAGTACAGTGGTACTACATGTATATGACAATTTTTGTACCTTTTGAAGAGGAAATTAAGGGATATGAGACATGTACTGTAGATTCCTTAATATGTGCATTCTTAATATCACAATCGACAGGTAGATGTAAAATTGTGAGAACATAAATTGCTTAGCAGACTGATTATCTCAAGTTTTTAATTCAAATTTCAGCAATTAAAAAAATTAAAGTCTGTTATTTCATTTCATTCATACAGCTTGTTTCCAAATTACACTTAGTATCAAAAATTCTTCACTGATATTTATGAATAGCAGATAGAGGGTAGTAGTCTTCCTTACTACATGTAGGTGGGAAAAAAAACATGTACAGTTTTCTACAATAACAGACAAGCCTATACATTTTCATATGGTTTTGGACATACATGTAGAGACAAAGAGCAGTGTTTTCTCTTTATTTCACAGTAAAAGGTTAGAGATCAGTTGTAACAGGTTTTGAACAAAATCTGGTCGGACCTAACAACAAATGAATTTTTATTTTGAAGTGGCATTTTGTCAACTGAAGCAGTCGATTTGGCTGGTGGCTTTTCTTAGGGAAAACACTGAAAGAGTAAATCGATTAAATTCAAACTAAATAAAATAATGTTTAGATATCAAGAATCTAACTTATTTCTAAAAAGACTTAACACATGTATAAACTTATTTGATTTTTTGCAGTTGCCTGTCCATCTGATGAAGTACCAGGGATGAAGTTGAACTTACACATAAGTAACCACCCAGACTCCACCCCAGTGGTGCCACAAGAACATCAGGAACCACCACAGAACCACACTGCTCAGTCAGGTAACTTATATGCCCTCATGCAGTAAATGCTAAAGTATACATGTTTTGTGATGTACATGAAAGTGCATACTAGTTAGCTTTTGCTACATGTTTATATAACTACAACTGGTAATACATTTACAAGACAGGTTCAATTTAGTCTTGAGCAAAAATGTTGATGAAAATAACTTCTAATTTAGAAAAGCAATTGTATTTCTCCTTTACAGCCTCAATGAAGTTAGATACATACAGCTTCTATTATAGATTTCTAGTTTGAATTCTCTACTCTGATCATATATTTGAAAATTGACTTTTGCATATGTTTAGAGAGAGCTGGTCCACAAATGGCTGCCTATCCATCTCTGTCTTCCATGAACCCTCCAGCACAAGATGCCATGGATACATTGTTGTCAAGGCAAGGGTCAGTTGTCCAGTCGCCCCAGGAAGACCAAGACTCATTGGATAGTTTTAGTTACTACAAAATGACAGCAAAGCCCAGAGGTTAGAATTAGTACACCCATGATAAAAGCATGGCTGCATGACTTTATTTCACAGAGGATCCATTCTTATGTCTTTGGTGTGAATTGATGTAGAGAAAAAAAAATAAATGTGAATCTGCAAATGAAATATAACTCATAAAAATTATTAGCAAGTGTAAAAGGGCGAAAATAACACCAGGCAAGAATAATCCTAAATACAGTATTTAATTGTATTTTACCTTGATTATCATCTGGAATCTTTGGAAATCTTGAATTTTTTTTTTCTCAGATCTACATGTATTGAGTTTAAGATAACAAAGTTTAACTATATATATATATGCAAAAATATAAAAAGAAAACATCCTAAGCAAAGAATACGTAGGACCTAAAGATTGATAAATATAAAAATGCGTTTGTAAGACAATGGGCTACAAAAAAAGAACAAAACATTTGTCTATTGATTAGTATTGGAAATTAGGAGTTAATGGCAGAGTATATGATAACTGCTAAGTGAAGTACAACATTTGTGAATTTATCAGTCTTATTCACTTTTATGTACCTTTATGGTATATCCCCATGTAAACGTGAAATAATTCTGGATCGTTAGATTTTGAGAAAGGTCAAAAACTTGTAGATGTTTCTAGAGACATTTGAAAATTATAGGAGTTACCTCCCTTAATTGTGTTAATGCACCAACAACAAAAATCATTAAACTTAAAAAAAAGAATTAAATGGACTGTAGACGTCTTTTGTCTCACATGTCTAAAATTTCATGGTTTGTTAGAAAGTTACTTTTCACGGTGGTTTTAATTTCACAGTGAATCGATTATAAATACTCAGGTGCTATAATGCCTGTTTTAAGGTAAAAATAAAGTGAAATAGTAATCACGATGGTTTAAAGTTTGCAGAAAATTTAAAAATCGTGAACATAGTGAAATTAAAAACACCGTAATGTATTCCACTTCTACAGTATTTATATATATCAGGCAAAAGAATTACTGTAACTTTATTGGATGTTGCATTGAATCTAATGTTCTTTTCTTTAACAGGTTACTGTATCATTATCAATAATAAAATCTTCCGTGGACAGACAGATCTGAGAGAGAGAGCAGGAACAGATATAGATGAAGGCAAGCTGTTTTATATCAATTATTTTTAAAGTAAAATAATGGCATATTGAAGATTACTTTAGGTAATACAAATGTACTGTACAGTACAGAAATTTTATCTCCAGTTTTCAATTCGCCCTTTTCACAAGTGGGCGAATTGAAAACAGGGCAAATTCAAAGAATACAGTATAAATTCTAAAACAGAACTGTGACTGGGGGAATTTGAAACTGGGCAAAATTGTTGGCAAGTGTAAAAGGACGAAAATAGCATGGGGTAAAAATAACCCTGTATAAAGTACATCTTTTTACAATGATATATATCTATTTACATTTCCGTTTTCTCTAGCTGTGACATTTCTTTGAAAATTCAGTTTGTTGATTCCTCAATATTTACAAATTTTGCCAGTGAAAGGTTAAGTGCCTAAGTTTGCATGACAATCTCTTGCAACTGTCTTTAATATAATGTCTGATGTACTTGGATGGGGACTATGCATTTTTAACATGAAATGCTTCTTGTATTTCAGTTCTATTAGAAAACATTTCATTTACATCCACATGTTAATTGTAATAAATATAATCACTGTCTAGTTTGTTTGGTATGCCAGGGTGTTAAAGACAGACGCATATGGGATAAATCTCACAAAAGTTTTGTAAATCAAAAGCTTTTACAATGCATGGAACTATAGCTTTGGTTTTTCTGTCCAGACTTTCTCAGAGAGCTACAGTTCTGCAGAAACAGTAGTAGATAATTTTATTTAAAAATTGTATTGTTGAACAGAGAAACTCGAAGAAACTTTTGGAAACTTCTTGGAATTTGACGTTCAGATATTCAGAGATTGCACTTGTGAAGAAATCAGGAAAGTCTGCCAGGATTATTCAAGAAAAGATCACAGCCAATTTGACAGCCTAGTTGTGTGCATTCTGTCCCATGGAACAACAGGAGCTGTGTATGGTTCAGACAGCCAGAGCATTCCTATCCGAGATATAACCTCCTATTTTACTGCCTCACAGTGCCCCACTCTGGCTGATAAACCAAAACTTTTCTTTTTTCAAGCATGCCAAGGGCTTGTTCATCAGTCAGGTAAGAATAATGGGAGATTAACATTATTTTGTGGTCATATGGTAGGGATCTACAGTTGAACTTTGGTATCTTATACATCTTGAATACTGGGATTTGTCAAAGTAGGATTTCAGTCCCAACGTTTTTTTTTTTTCAGAGACAGCTAGAATATCCTATTTACACATATTCAGTTCATGCAATTTTAAAACAGAGTCTTATCCCTTTTCTCTTCCATTAACTCAAGCACAAGGGAAAATTAGTTTTGCTTTTTAAACATTATTATTTCATATTTTCTGGTATCATATTTGTTATTACTCGTATTGAATTTGAAACATAATGCAATTTTTATGCACTTTTACAGGTCTGCATAACACAAGAACCACTAGAATTGTTAGTCCAGGTATACAGACAGACACACAGTATGAACACCCGAGACCTGAGGAACCCCCTGAGGGGGCCAGCCCTGCCCCTCCCCGCAGCGTGATCCCTGATGAGTCTGACTTCCTGTTGGGGTATGCCACGGTCCCAGGTTATGTGTCCTATAGAAGTAGGTCAGCTGGATCCTTCTATATCAACACACTCGTGGAGAAATTGAAGAAATATGCTCTTGGTCAAAGGTAGAAACTATAAATTGCTTTTATTAAGTATTCTTCTATTTAAGTTTATTTAAACTTGTTAAAACTCAAAATGCTGGAAGATTGCAGACTTATGAATATACATGTGACAAAATTATTTATTTAAACCTTGTTATTTTGATGCAGTGGAAAGTATGGCACAATTTCTAATGAATGATGCAAAAAAAAATTATATAAGATATCTGACAGTAATTTATGAATTAGTTTTTACAAATGATTAATTTGATGCTTCATTCACATCACAAGTGCTAATTAAGTTTTATCGATTCAAAGATACATTTCTTTGAGCCTAAGAAAATTTCTTGTTTGCATTGACATACTTGTAACTACTGTTCTTGATGGAAATTGGCTTGGTCATTGAGAGAAAAAACATGGCTGCTTTGAAAAACATTGGCTTCAAGCAGAAAACGATCACACAATTTGAACTTATCTTTATTGTTTCTGAAAAAAATGTATATATTGTTTTTATTTTCAGGAGCTCTGATCTGATGTCCATTCTGACAGAAGTTAATAATGCCGTGAGCGATCTCCATTATAGTGATGAACAAGGAGCACTGTATAAGCAGGTCCCAGCACCCCAGTTTACCCTGCGCAGGAGAGTCCACTTTGATAAATGCTAGCTATGAGAGCAGACTAGCAGTTTTTATATAACAATGTATATGTTATTTACCTGTTCATGTGATGTGAAACCTCAATATAAAATGGAAGAACTACATTATTTATGTAGAGGTAATTTGTGAGAAACACAAAATGATTTATAATGGAAGACTGCAAGGAAAACTGTGTTTTAAAATTATGTATCAGTATATATTTTTTAAGTGTATATTGTTATTGATGAAGTTTATTTTTATGGCAAATGAAAAAATGTTATGTAGTTGAATGATTTTAAAAAATGCTCAAGAATAATAAAATAAGACAACTTAAATGGGATGCTTTTTTTCTACATAAGAATATTATGCAACTTGGAAAACAAGTAAAGTTTTATTACACTGGAAGATGCTTACATGTATAACAAAGTTCCAGGGACAGAAAAGTTTGCTTTGTTATAAACGTAATTCTTTATATTCATTAAGTCCATGAATATATATTTTTAGCTCACCTGAGCCGAAGGCTCAAGAGAGCTTTTCTGATCACATTTTGTTCGTCGTCTGTCCATCCATCCGTCTGTCTGTCCGTTCGTCTGTAAACTTTTCACATTTTTGACTTCTTCTCAAGAACCACTGAGCCAATTTTGACCAAACTTGGTACAAAGCACTCACAAGGGGAGATAATTAAGAAAAGGCAAAAATAGGGTGGGGTCATTAAAAAAAATTCTTCTCAAGAACCACTGGGCCAGAAAAGCTGAAACTTATATGGAAGCATCCTGGGGTAGTGTAGATTCTAAACTGTAAAAATCATGACCCCCGGGGATAGGGCGGGGCCACAATGGGGAATCAAAGTTTTACATAGAAATATATAGGAAAAATCTTTAAAAATCCTCTTCTCAAGAACCACTGGGCCAGAAAAGCTGAAAGTTATGTGGAAGCATCCTGGGGTAGTGTAGATTCTAAATTGTTCAAATCATGACCCCCTGGGGTAGGGCAGGGCCACAATGGGGAATCAAAGTTTTACATAGAAATATATAGGAAAAATCTTTAAAATCCTCTTCTCAAGAACCACTGAGCTCGAGAAGTTGAAACTTATGTGGAAGCATCCTTGGGTAGTGTAGATTCTAAATTGTTCAAATCATGACCCCCGGGGTAGGGCAGGGCCACAATGGGGAATCAAAGTTTTACATAGAAATGTATAGGAAAAATCGTTAAAAATCTTCTTCTCAAGAACCACTGGGCCAGAAAAGCTAAAACTTATGTGGAAGCATCATGGGGGTTAGTGTAGATTCTAAATTGTTCAAATCATGACCCCCGGGGGTAGGGCAGGGCCACAATGGGGAATCAAATTTTACATAGAAATATCACAGGCCTTCAGATCGCTTTGATCTTACCGACATGTATAAAAAAAACTTTTTTATACATGTCGGTAAGATCAAAGTGATCTGAAGACCTGTGAGAAATATTTAGGAAAAATCTTTAAAAATCTTCTTCTCAAGAACCACTGGACCAGAAAAGCTGAAACTTATGTAGAAGCATTCTGGGGTAGTGTAGATTCTAAATTGTTCAAATCATGACCCCCAGGGTTATGGCGGGGCCTTAATGGGGTAATCGAAGTTTTACATAGAAATATGTAAGAAAAATCATAAAAAAATCTTCTCAAGAACCACTGGGCCAGATTAGCTGAAACTTATATGGAGGCATCCTGGGTTAGTGTAGGTTTTAGATTATTCGAATCATGATCCCGGGTTCGGGGGGGGAGGGGGGGGGCACAAAGTTTTTCATAGAAATATATACTGTAGGATTATATAAGGCAATAACCACAATTTGTGAAAATTGTGTCTCGCTAATCAAAAGTCAATGACTATCTCGTGAAAATAAGGTGTCGCGAAAATTTAGTGATCTACAGTAGAAAAAATCTTTAAAAAATCTTCTCCTCAAGACCCACTGGGCCAGAAAAGCTGAATCTTATGTGGAAGCTTCCTGGGATAGTGTAGATTTCAAATTGTTCAAATCATGACCCCTGGGGGTAGGGTGGGGTCACAGTATGTATTACAAGGGGGAAATCTAGGAAAGAACAGCATGGGCAAGGCTACTCAGGTGAGCGATGTTGCCCATGGGCCTCCTGTTAAGGTATAAGGTCTAGAGACCATAAACTGAAATTTTGATATTGAATACCTTGTCATTTATAATTACATACATTATAAAAAATGTGCAGATTTTAATAATATGGTAAAAACTTTGTATTGTTATCAAAATTAAAAATAAAGTTATATTGATTTGAAATTAGGACTTAATTAACCCTGTTCTCAGTTTATGGTTTTGAGGCTAGGAATAAAAATCACTTTGCTCTCTGCATCCATTTTTGATAAGCATGTCCACCATAATCATGTTTTACATGATTTTTTAAGGAGAGGATGTTCTAAGTTTTAAAAGAACTTGTGTCCAATCCTTTTGTTGTAACATCTAAACAATAAAACATGTTCAAATCAATCATTTTTTACTGTACAATTAAGGTTTCTTATGAGAGAGATAACTCTCAATGTGATGCAATTATTCCTTTAATAAAATGTTAAATTAAAATATTTTTCTGTAGAATTTTGCCCTACAATGTACAAGTATGCTGAAAATTTTAGAATTTAAAAATTCTATTTCTTTAATAAAATTGATATTTAGGGGGGGGGGGGGGCATTTATATAAACTGTACACAGATGGATGATTTAACTTTTAAAAACAGCTTTATCTTTGGGTTTTGATTGAAAACTACAGCATCTATGATTTACTTCTTTTTTTCAGAGATAAAACAACTTGTTTTTGTTTTTCTAAATTTACATAATTACAGTGTACTGTAATCTTGATATTTAATGAAGTGCATAATTACTAAAAACTTAATATTTTACGATGCTAGAAATTTCATTTAGACCCTCCTCCCCCCCCCCCCCCCCCAAAAAAAAAGTATGTTTGTGTCCTAAAGTTACATGGTCTGTTTATTTTCACATTTTTCATTTTTAAATGTGTTGACACATGTGCTAGAATGATATTATATGTATACATAGACTTCATAAACATTTATGTGTTTCTCAAATGTACAAAACTGTGTCGCATAAAAACCCCACTGTTTTGTTTTCATGGCTTTAAAACTGTTAAAGACACAAAACTGCATTTATTTTACCATTGAGTTATGAATTTTCTAAAATTTGAAATTGTTAATATTTTGACTGAAAAAGAATAAAATACATATTAAGTACTCTCCCTCTCTCTCTCAAAATGTAAGGGAAATAAAAGTGCATAACAATTTCAGGAAACAATTGTGTTTAAGAAAAAAACTTTTTTTGATTTGAGAAACATATTTAAGTACACATAAATATAAATACTGGTAATGCTCATGGTAACTTGCATGTGCAATTTAAAATAAACATTACCTATTTCATACTCAGTTATTTATTTCTGAAACTGAAGATGAATTGATTTTGATATATCTGCAAAATGATAGTTATATTAAAACCATCCATTTATGGCACCAAGAAAGATAAATTGCCATATAAAATTAATCCACAGTTAAAAGGTGATGGCATAAATTTTATTTTCCCATTAAAGTTAAAAACCCGCTTCTCCGTCTTGCAGTTTACATTGGCACCTGGCGTATTGTTCTGATTATTGTCCAATCTAAAAATTTCTTCAAATTGTAAAAAAAAATTAAGAAAGAAAGCCTTGCATGTGCTATAAAAATTATTTCTTAAAATTAAAATTCATAGACTCTTAAAAACAATTTAAACTTTGAAACTGACAAGGAAAGATATTTTTATACAATGGGTGGATCTAAAAGGATAATTATTCTGAAATATACATCCATCTGTAAAGAGCTCTCTCTCTCTCTCTCTCTCTCTCTCTCTCTCTCTCCGTTTTATGTCATTTTAACTTGGCAAACAGGAGATTTAGAAAAGGGGAAAAAAGTTAATAGGATTCAACCACTTGTGAAGAACAGGACAAAAATTATATCGAAATAAAATAAATGTTAAAGATGGTGGCATTTAATTTGTCTTGTGAACTTAACCGTGTCTGTTTATTAACGTGTACGATTCAATTGGAGAGATAGCTTTGGAGTTGGTTTTTATGGCAGTGAGAAAAATTCTTTGACTCTGCAAGCGGAAAACGATCACACAACATTGCGCTGTAGAAGTTCTGAGGGACAAAAATGCATTGGATATTATAAGCAACCTGTAATTACGCGTAAGGGCCCTATTGCGTGTTTGTG
Source organism: Saccostrea cuccullata (assembly GCF_032062105.1). Taxonomy (NCBI): domain Eukaryota; kingdom Metazoa; phylum Mollusca; class Bivalvia; order Ostreida; family Ostreidae; genus Saccostrea; species Saccostrea cuccullata. The sequence continues at coordinate 656,600 of NW_026940736.1, read as the reverse complement.
ATGTCTATTTATTTATAAACCCCCCTCTCTGACTTACACACATTAAAAAAAAATCTCGCATTTGCGCAAAGTTTTAATACCTTGCTCAGAAACTTAGATGGAATTTTTATCGGTGTGTAAACTTGTCGGATTTATTAATTATTCCCCAGGGCATGGATAATGGTGGGACATCTGGCAGTCACACCCGTTCATTTCTTTTACTGCCTTTGTTTCAAATCAGATATACTTGGTAATTGTCAAATTTTGAATTTTGTCGGGATTCCGATAGAAGAAAGGGGTGCGTATCACTTTTATACGTATGAAAATCAACAGGTATAATTTACACTACCCTTAATGCAATTAACTCTAACTTTTGACCCGAAGAAAAGGATTTCACACGTTTATTCATCTTACGATATCTTAATTGCCGCTGGATAAATTATGTAGTTTTGATCTCTTTACATCGAGATATTTTGTAAATTAGAATTAAATTTGTCACCTAGTTGAATTATACCGTCAAACGCGTGCAGAATTGATCAGATCATATTATAGTGTGAGAGCTGCAGTGAACATCGTATAGTGGCTGAGACATGGGACACAAGCATATCATCCTCCTAACCATTGTGGTAAGGTTTTATTACTTTATTTTTATATTCAAACTTTTTGTAGTTAGACCTTCATTTTTAACAATTATATGTTTTAAATCTTAATTTTTTCCTTTTCTAATTTTTACGGTTATTCTCTCTCTCTCTCTCTCTCTCTCTCTCTCTCTCTCTCTCTCTCTCTCTCTCTCTCTCTCAGCAAAAACTTTTTAAAAATATGTATATAGTGTAAATGATAATAATATTGTAAATATATAATTAATAATTTAATGTGTAATATATGCATAATTTTGTTATTTCTTAGTAAAATAAATAAATGAACAACAAAATGCTTGATCCACCACCCATGTTCATAACAGCAATTTTTAAGCACATTTTAAGAGAATGTTTACCAATCACCGGCTTTTCTACTTGTAGTCAATAATGGCCATTAAATAAGACAATTCTCATAAAACTTGACCATTTAATTTCCTCTGCTCTTTTATTTTCCGAAGATGTAGGTGTGTCTAGATTTGCGATTGTGTGTAACTGTATGTAAATTTTCTCCACAACTTACAGCTAAATCAGAAACTTCAAGAAACCAATAAAGGGCGATGAAAAGGATGGGTGGATTCAACGAGGATTTTTTATTTAAAATTTCAAATTAAGAAAAAAAATTGAAAGAATTGAGGAAAGTACGGTTTCTTATAACGGGGGGGGGGGGGGGGGGGGGTTGAACAGCAAAATTATAAAAATTAAAAGAAGTAAACTTTTTCCCCCGTTGCTAGTTCAGTAATGGTATAATTTTATTCGACGATCTTATTACATAATGCATTAACAACATTTGTAACCTTAACAAGTAACTTCCCGTATTTAATTTAAAGATGACTACATGTAGCAATATAGTTCTCAACATTTTGTGGTTAAGACTTAGAATGGAAATCGTTTTTCTCAGATCCGGGCTTAACTTGGTTTTATTTCCCATATTCTAATTAGGGTACTTTTGATGATGAGAACTCAATGATAATCACACATAGAAAAAATGATAGATAAATCTATATAGCGTTAATCATGCCGGTGCATCACAACTTCTAACCAAACGCGATGACAGACGAGCACTATAGATCGAACGAACTTTATATCTCAACTCTTTCAGCGAAAGAAAAATGTGCCTCCGCTACAAAGTAAATATTGATCAATTGTTTTGCGATCCTTGTGTGTTGTATAATTTACCTGAGCGGTTGCCTTTGATGTTAAATTAGAAACATTACACCTGGGATACCTTTACTATGCTTTCCCGATCACAGTGTTGGAAGAAGAGCTAATGAAAGGTGATAATTATGCACGCCAGCCTCTTGCGATGTTTCATGTTGCGTGATGAAATATTAATTTCAACAAAAGAAGAAATTCCATGAGAAATTAAAAATTAAATGCCTGTCAATAAAGTAATTTTCTTTTCCCCTCTTTTTATCGGAGTGTTTTATGTGAGGAAGTTTTTTTGGAATATATAACATGGTCACCCACCCATGAGGTCGTTTAAATGCGGTTAATGTTTTTATTTGCTTTGGGTATGAGAAGTCTTTGTTTTTTTATTCAATGCTGCAATTTTTCAAATTTCAAAAACTTAGTGCAAGTTAAATCATGAGAAGATTGTCCAATACCTTTATATAATACAAAGTGACGAAAGTCAATTTTAGTTTTTCATTTGATTAAATTTAGAGTTAAAAGTCACATCAAATTTTGATTTATTATTTCATTTACATACATATGTATATCTCTCTCTCTCTTTCTCTCTCTCTCTCTCACTATGTGGCATGAATTTTTATTTCCACCTCTCTGTTATGCATACGTTTTCGACCTTTTTTTAATTCCAAGTGCCTCTACAATCATTTTGTTTTTAATAAAATGAATGTCCCCCTCCATTCCAATTAACTAATATTTATCTAAATCATTTTGACAGACTTGCATCATGGGAAGCCTTTCTTACGAGGACTGCACATCGAACTCTTCCAGCGATATCTCAAAATGCTGCAGCTTATGTCCACCGGGCCATGGAGAAATCGAGAAGTGTACAAACGAAACAGATACAAAATGTCAGCCCTGTGAATACAGAAAAACGTTTTCTTCATCAAAATACGACACATTACCCTGTAAGAAATGTAAAACTTGCCGGGAAATGGAACGAGAAATTTCGCCGTGCAATACCACACACGATACCGTTTGTGGGTGTCCATTAGACTTTTATTTTGCAGAAGAAGTAAGGAAATGCCAGCTTTGTGACTTGTGTCCGTATGGTTCGGGTGTCATGGTACCCTGTAGTACTGACTCTAACTCCATATGTAGGAAATGCGAGAATGGTACTTTCTCCGACGTCAAGAGCGCCACCGCGCGGTGTAGACGTTGTTCCATCTGCAGGCCGAATCAATTCACAGTAATGGATTGTACAAATGAGCAGGACACCATGTGTTTAGGTAGGTACCTACCCTACTACCCCACTACCCCTATTAACCCACACCAGCACCACCAAAACAACTACACCTCTGCATTTTAAAGCGGCTAACGCGGTGGTTTGTACAGCACTATCCTTTCCCTTTATTTAAGCAGACCTATATGTATATATGAAAATTACTGATGAGGTATTTTAGAATTTCTAAAGTTCACAACATCTACTGTGTTATCAAACGATTTCATTTTTTATGTATAGAATTTTTCTTTGGTTAGAATCTACTCATGTCAACGTGATTTTAAATTAAAACAACCCTTGATCAGAAAACACACACCAAAACAGAAGTTCAGAGAAAGAATTTTTTTTGGTTATACTATTTTGTCAATTCGTTTCTCAGTAAACAACTATATACAACTTTCATTCATATGGCGAATCGATATACCTCAGTGAACTTATATTTCATATTTTGCTATTTTACTGATTATAGACAATAATGCCCCCCTTACAATAAAAATTCATTTTTTTCAATCGTCAGAGTTCCTTATTTAGTTATATACATATATTTCATTATCACGTTGATTCACCTGTTAATGGTTTTTCTGATTAAAAAAAATTCCTTTGCAAACATGCTATGCGTTAGACTAGTTTTCAACTTATAGACCGAAACAGGTTATTGGTAAATAAGTTTATGTTACAGGGATTTCAAAGAAATGATAGGCCGTAGTTCAAAACTGCTAGGGTCGCTATAATGACACCTTTCGCAAATATAACTAAAATTCAGTCTTATTGTCGACCGACAGATTTCATATGTCTATTGTTGGACACTTTTTATGCTAACTAATTTCCTGTCCCCCTGATCAAAACAAAGAGTTTACGGCATATGTAACGCATATATAACCGATCGACATGCAGGAAATGTTCATATAAACCGCCCAAACACCTGATACCCTTTGGAGTTTCTAAATGTCCCTGTTCACAAAATTTTACTTTTAATATAAGAATATCGAGATTGGCCATTGTTCGTTATTTTCATCTTTTTCATTCTGCATTTGTCGAGAATCTGTCAAATTGAGCATACAACAAGATTTCATTGTAATATCTTGACTGGCAACTTTTGTTAACCTATGCTTTCATAATCAGAAAATTAAAACATTTTTATGTTACAAAACTCCTGACACTAAAGGGTAAATATTCTGTTAATTCTAAGCACATGTAACCTTGACCTTTTGGAGAGGACATATATATGCATCTTATCTGGTGTCCAATCCAGTTATGTAATGAGTCTTTACACAATAAAATATTGATTAGATTATAAAAATTAGATATCACTAAGCATGGGAAACATTAAAACGACTAAAATAAGATTTTTTATTATCTTTATATCATAGCTGAGGAGGGTCGAATTTTTTTTCTCTAACTCTAATTCTGCGCCACCCCCCCCTTTTTTTTGTGAAGCGACTCCTAAATATGTCTGATATAAACCATCCTTGTTTATTATGTATTGAAAAAGTGGCATATACGCTGTTATCCTACTGATTGTTCTTTGGAATTAAAATCGATAACGTCTGGGCACTTCAAAAGAGATTTCATCTAAAATTTATAAATAAATTTGACAGCTGAAGCAGCTGACTTATTCTACACCTATCCGGCCTCGTTCTTTATTCTCTCACATGTTTGAAACTAGATATTTATTTTTAATGACATATGGTAGTTTTATGTTTTGATCTTTATAAAGCTTCAAGTTTTATTTAATTGTATAGTGTATGTATTGATTATAATTTAGAAATTAGTACAGTAACATGGATAGAATTTAAACCTGTTGAATTATACATCAAAGATGGAGGAATATATAAATCAAACAAGTTTTCCATGAGTTAATTTGAGAGAGAGAGAGAGAGTCCATAAGGACTAAATACGACTGTGAAGTTTAACCATCAATTTGATAACATGTTTGTTAATTTCATTCCTATAACCATGATTGTTAATTAAGACACCACGTCCTGACAAAAAAAAAAACTATACCTCCAGAACGACTGTGTTGAATTTGTCCTTTTCATCTCTTTTTTATTTTAAAGATCAATCACAATCTAAAATCTCGCGAGATTTTAAAAGCTGATGTTTGGTTTATATATGTACTTATTTTACATCGATAAAAAAGTCTCTCTATTTGATATAGCAATGCAATAAAACCCGAGATAGAAGTATTCGAATTTCCTTTAAGCCATTACTTAAATCAATTTAACGCCGCGTTTACCAACATCAAACACAGTTTCTGCATTCGTTTTAATTTTTTGATCTACATAAACAGGACATTGATCTATCGTAATATTGGAAATTCATACAATTTTTGTCTCTGTCGTCGTCAACATGTTTTACCAATCAAACTTAAAGTTAATCAACTAAAGGTGCATGCAGTGAGAAGGGGGTTAAAGTAACATTTGTTCTTTCTAATTATCCTCCAAATCCAAGAGTTTCTTCATAACACGAAAGGTTAATATGTGTTTAAAACTAGGACTGGAGTTTTGACTTGCAAAAATTTGGAAATACACATCTAGGTGTGGACCAAATCCGTTTCCATTCCACTGGCTCTGTAGCTCCAGACCTGTATCTCGCTGGTCTGAAAAAAAGAAGGATTGATCAATATTTTTTTCCCGCGAGCTACAGTTCTGCAGCTATTGGCTTTGAAACCAAAGCCATTTGTATATTAATTTTCATTGGAACTGTATGCAATTTGCAATTTAAGAGTATTTTCCTAATCGAATAAGGTATCAACTTTATATTACATGTATATAATAAAAAATCTTAGTTGCATATTATGGGCAAAAACGCGGATTCTCTCGGGAGTGTTCAGTTACCGGAAGTCTGCCTGACTCAAGGACTGCTCCCCGTCAGTATAAAGGAACCACAGATGATCGTAGCTGTAAAATCGTCTTTTTGATTTCAGATTGTTTGAATTATGTATACAGGGTTTTATTTTATCGCTTTATGGCCCCGACAACTGCCTGCCTCCACCATAGGACTACAAAAGAGGAAGAAACGATAATATCTGCCGGTTACGACAAACCCCGATGTATAAAATACGTTACCCCTTTTCATGTTTTCTTTTTAAGATGTAGAAAACACGAAGTTGATCAGGGATAAAACCAGATTAACGACGCAGTCAAAGTGTTTGTTGTGAAAGCATTTGGTGGTTAGAAGTTTGATGGATAAAGTCACGAATGTCTAATTTATATTATGTCTCAACGAATCACCATGATAGAAGTTAATACATTTTTTTTTTGCAAGAAAGTTGCAGACAAAAGATTTTGAATTTTTAATGTAGAAATCGACGAACAGATTAATCAATAAGATATAAATCGAATAGATTGAGACCTCCGCAAAGAATTTTGAATCTCGGACTCTTATGTGGATCTTACATGTAGATCCCAAACATTGCAATTCAATGCAAAGAACACACTCCTTCAACTAATCAAAATTCCTCTGTTCAAAGTAACTTTTAGCTGTTTTGTAACTGTGTAGATTATACCCTGTATTACTTTTCAAATACAAAGTAACCCAGATTATTTCTCATTGTTAATTGGAACACCATCTTAGCTAACCAAAGGTCTCGGGTCCGCTACACTCCTCAGAAACGGACTATAGAAACCACTGGCTAGCGAACATGTCGGAACCAATGTACGAGTTTTCTCTCCGTCATTTTACATTCAATCCAAAATGTAAGGGAGAAAACACGTGGGTTTTGAAGATGCCTGAATGATAACCATTGACATTTCAGAAGTCGAAGATTAGAGGATCATAAAAGTTACAGCTTTATGTAACTCAAAATTAGATATTACGGCACTATAGTATGGAGGGGGTGGGGGGTGGGGGGGGGGGTTACAATGTTTTTTTTATTCCGAAATGGAGATGAGTGAAAATACAAAAGACTTGGAATTTATTAATAAAATATAATACAGAACAATTTGTCCCGTTTTTGTGATACATGAAGTACATGTTTAATGTATGTTTTAGTCTATCCTTTAAAATTATGAAGATTGTATCTATTATGAAGACCAGTAAAATCCTGAAAAGTTAGACTACAAAAGCCTTTTTCCTAAAATAAAAATTCAAAGAAGAATTAAATGTAATCTTTGATATTTTTAGCTCACCTGAGTCGAAGGCTCAACAAAGCTGTTTTAAATGAAATTTATCCGTTGTCTGACGCTGTAAACATTTCCCATTTCATCGCCTTCTCCAGAACCGCTGAGCCAGCCAATGTCATTCAAATCAAATACCGCAAAGTATCCTTGAGTGAAGAGAATTCAGAGAACATTATAAAGAATTGTGGAAAATTAATGAGAATAAAGTTTCAAAAACTTCTTTTCAAGAACCACCTGGGCCAAATAAGATGAAACTTGAATAAAAGCTTCGTTGCAATTGTTACAGTAGATGTACTTATTTTAAAACATGACCCCGGGGTAGGATGGGACCACAATGTACGATGAAAGTATTATATATAATTGTACAGTAAAACATGGATATGGCGAATATCATACCTCTTACAAGGTAACAATTTTTCTTTACCGTGGTTCTAAATTCGAAACTTTTTATATAAAAACATTTAGCCCTCTAACAGCTCCATAATATTAGAGCCCTTAACAAACTGAAAAAATCGCCTCACATGAGTCGATTTCCGATTCTAAGGGGAATGGGGTTGATTATTTGATTTGATACTCATACTCGGTTAAAAGTCATGGCTCATGAGCCACTTGTGGATAGAAATTCAAAGCTCCAATCCATTACATTATATACATATGCTTATTTTTGATGCACTGAAAATAATTTGATATCGCCCGAATTGACATTGATTTGTTGTAGTATGCCTATATATATTTTTTCTCCTTTCATCATTTTTGCCCAAGGCGCCATGATGGTTTCGAGTAAGTGTGCTGTATGAATACTAGTATCCAATAAAAATACAGTGATATTAAAAAAAACAACATAATGCTAGAAAAAGATCCTTGTTTCGCTTGAAAAAAATTCTATAAAAAGTTCAAGCACCCTAAATATCGTTTTCTGGAGACATGTCATTGGGTACAAGATATATATGTTTTAAAAATTTCTAACACCCTTGTCTGATTTCTTTTTGGCCCAATTAACTGATTTAATGTGCGTCACATTTGTTAACGAGCAACATTGCAAAGGAATGGGCATTGATCCTAAAAATATAGAATACTTAAAGTTATACTTTTAGACCCAGACAAGTTATTTTTTAATCCCGATGTAAATCACGAACTAGTTTGCAAAGATTCGACTCTAAATGAAGTCATCTAAAAGAAAATCTCTAAATAGGTTAGAAACTGTCAATTCATCGTATATGTTTTTTGATGAATAATTTTCTTCACAAAACAACAGACTTCATGACCACGAAGCTTTGGTGAGCTCACTTTTGATCTTAATCTCGCTTTTAGAAAAAGAGTGTATAGTGGAAAAGTGAAACTGATATCAAAAGTGACCTCAACTCTAAGTTTTTATGTCCCTGAATCCATAGAAGTGTGATCAGCACTTGTAATATATTCATTTCTTCCTTTGACATACGATTTTTACGAGGTTGTCTGAACTTAATACGTATTATTGTAAAATGAATAAAAATAAATCCGTAAATACAGCAAACACGTCTAAAAGAATTTCATTGGTTGAATTTCTGATATCAAAAGATATATACTTGATTAAAAAAAAATAATATCTGATATCTTGATTTTTATTTGTTATACTTTTTTTATATCAGAAATTCGATTTTGATATAAAGAAAAAAGTTTATTTTTGTCTGTGAAATTTTTTTTTTAGATTAGGAAAAGCCGGATAGGCTCATATAGTATCTAGCAAATTCATAATCACTTGATATAACTAGCGTGTTTTAAAATTTGGATGCATGTAAGTATTACACCCAATCCCCGCCCCCAGGGTAAATACTTTAGATGCTGTAAATAAAATTTTAAATTTTAGTACCCAATCAAACCAAAAAAATGAACGAATACTATAAGAATTAAAAACTATGAAAAAGCATCTTTAGAAGGAAATCATTATACCTGGTAAGTTCACCGAAATTAAAAAAAATTATTCAAAGTCACTGAGTGGTATAAAAATTTAAGAAAGATCCACCTAATTTTTTTTCAAGCCATAAACTGTAAAATACCACATGATATTATGTAATTTCCTTTATTTTCAAACAGAACTCGTCTTTTCCAGGAGGTTTAAATTGCATAAAAATTGTCGTGACCACATAACCCTTTTAAGAATCTAAATTTGTGCTTTCATGTACTTGTTGGGAATGTTTTATGGAAGGAAGTTCAGGAAGCAGACCTTTTTCTTTCCATTTACCATTATGTCAATCAGTTATTTTTGGTAAAAAGAGTCCAAAATGAACACAACTCCGTTTTAGGGAAAACCGCCCAAATAACGCTTCTGGACTTGACTCCTCTTTTGGGTGAAATCATCATTATGTTGATCTGAACAAATTTCAGAATGTGCAGGCAATAAGAAGCAAAATAATTTACTAGCAAAGATAACACATTCATTGTAAATGGCAAATCTTCGATTTAAAAAAAAATACATTTTGTCATTGAAGCAACCAAATATATATCAACAGGTTGAACCCTATTTGTAGTTAAAAACATCTTCTCTATTAATATAAACTTATTCAAGAACATTAAAAAAAATTATGAACAGTCGAAAAGTGATTTAATTTTTCTTTTAGTGCACAGCTGAATAGTTTATAATACATGCATGTAATTCAGTGAAAAGTGGCAACATTATTGCATCCTAATTGCATTTGCAGGTCTTCAGTTTTCCTTGCACATATAATGAGGATATAATTGAAACCTATCTTAATTTGACGCTTTGCATCAAATCTGGAGGAACTTAAGTTTCGAACGTTTAATAAGTTTACTCGCCATTTTTGATACATTGGTCGCTTTTCAAAAAGTGTTTTTTTTTTAGGTTTTCTTACATGAAACGACTATTGATTATGAATATGATGAATAATCTTTTTCTTCTTTATCTTATTTAAGATAAACCAACAGCATTCCTAACGACAAAGCTAACACAACAGCCACCTAGTAAAACCATCAAAGAGGACGAATTCGACGCCATTCCAATTTACTGCGCAGCTCTTGGAGCGGTTGTGCTAGGTCTCCTTGGTTATGTGTTCTTCAAACAGTATTCCAGACTCAAAGACAAGAAGCGCCACCAAATTCATGATCCGCACGATCACGTGGAATATGCAAGAGCTTCCGGTGGTACAGACAGCGGCGTGTGTGTAGATTTTACCATGCAATGCAAAACATGTAAGCCTTCTTTTTAAAGTTACATGAAATCTACACATTTCTTCAACTTATAAGTATCTTTATCTTTAGATGTTGGTTTTGCAAAGTACATCTTGTAAGAAACAATACACAACTTGCGACTTACAGAAAACAAGTAGAAATATTGTTTCTTACTGAAAGAGATCACAAGTTCAAAGATTTGTATCAAAGAGAAACATTTCTTTATAAATAGGATACATTTCGTTAGATCAATGAAACAGATACAAAACTTACAAGTTAGGATTATACTTATTTCCAAGAATTAAAAGAGATATAATTTGAAGAACACATTTTGATTCTCGGTTACTAAGAATTAAAGAGCTCTACAAATAACTTACAAATAACTTTATAAAATATGACATTTTCTTCGAAGAAACAATTCTTTTACTTATATTGAAAAATGGTGTTAAAACCAAGTTTCCCTTTGATCAATGTGACTTTATAAAAGATGACATTTTCTTAGAAGACACAATTCTTCAACAAATATTGAAATGATGTTCAAACTAAATTTCCCCTTGATTAATAGTTATAAATTTCCAAATGCTAAAAACATATTGTCATTTCAACACGTGGTTTTACAAATGAACAAATTTTGTTTCTCAGATAATGAGCTCACAAAGTACAAAGATCTTCCTATATCAAAGAGAAAGTGCGTGGAGCATCAGTTAGTTAGCCGCCGCGGAAATCCCAGCGACTGGAGAGCTCTGGCACAAATTCTCGGTATAAAGCTTCACTGCACTCTTTTTTGTTCTTTTAATCTCCTTTTTTACAGTGTACATCGAACAAGAGCTAAATAAACACAGATGAATAGTAGCAGACGAATCAAAGGCGTCAGGACATGAGATACGGTCCTTTGCACTGGTGCAAGCTTAGTAATAACATTGATGTGCACAGGAATATCATTGAAACGCTTTACTTCAAAAATTATTTTGAGTAATATCTCTATACAAATCAAAGTGTGTTGCCAGTTTAGCGATTTTCAAGCTTATCCAATGGCAGCTACAAGAATCTCAAGTTGATATGACTATAATGGTGACTTAGAGCTGTGTCAAAACTTAAGGTCAAGGTCATACTAGAATATACAAGACTAGGATCATTGATGGATGGAATGTAATAGATTTGAAGTTTAGCGTGCTGTTCGCAATGTCTTTGAAATGTGTTCTGGTTTTGATTTAAGGTCATATTTTTCAAGGCTAAAGACCACTGCATTGAAGGCGTTTATATCATGAATCAAGAGTCATCAACTTGATGCAATGACCCTTATATAATTTGTAAAAGGGGGATAACCTCTTTTTTAAAATTTCATCTGCGATCCGTGTATTCGACAGATCATATAAAATTCATCATTTTATGGCGTTCCTTAAAAAAAGTAGAACTGGAAAAGCGTTTCGGAATTTTTAACAATTTTAATCCTTTTTTTCAGGATACACATCTACAAAGATTGACCAATTAGAATCGAGTGCTGGGGACAGTTTACATTGTTGTCAGATGATGTTGCAGACTTGGTCACACAGTAAACGGAACACGACCGTGGGCATACTTATGAAAGGACTTAGTCATATAGGTCGACACGACATTGTTAAGATCTTACAAGCTGATCTACAAGTGTCGAAATCAGATCATAAACACGTTCGAATTGTATGACATAACTTTTACTTTGAATAATCAATATTTTTTTTTTATTTCTCTACATTCCAAGATGAAAGACAAAACAATGTTTGTTTACGGCGATAGATTTGACCTTGGAAGTGGCCTTGAGTACGAATTCATGATCGTTTTCTGATGCTGTTTTATATGTACATTATGAATCACAAACTTTTTAAAAAATGTTTTGTTTGTACATCAAACCAATGCTTTTTACAATTTTAATTTATTAAAAGTATTTTCTTCAATTTAACAGGTTGTGAGAGCTTCCTTTGAACATTATTTCTCGCAATTAATTCTTGTGTCGTTGAATCTTTTTTCTCAATCAACATTCAGTTTACATAATACATACCAGGCACGTGGTAACGTTTCAGAAAATTAGGGAAGGGGGAAATTAACAACTTCAAAACAGAACAATCCTATTTTCAGGGATGGAAAGCAACTTTTTATGAATATAAAATTTTAAATACATATACGTCACCAATGAAGAATTTGACATTGCTACAACAAAATGGAGAGGGCAAATCAGCGAACATTTGCATACTGAATTAACAATAAAGATATACATGCATATTATTTGGAAAAAATGTGCCCTATTCCGTGCAAACATTTATATAAATAGAAAAGAAGTGTTAAGTTCCTAAAATTTTCTTTAGAATTTCAATTTTCTTGAGGACTAAAAGGATGTATGTGTAGATAAAAAGAGAAATATTACGGCATCAAAGGGAACCACCTTTATGTTTTTTATCTATTTATTCCCAGTCTCTTTTGCCGAGTTGTCACACCTCTGCAATGGGATTTCGTCAAGATTTTGACATAAAAATAAAACGATTTTTCAAAGATTATTTAAAATCAAACTTAATGCTTATAAACTTGACACTTTAAAGACGAGTTTTCTCATTTTTCCCCTTTAAACTATACAGTATATTCTTATTTAAAAAGACAACTTGGATCCTTCATACTGGTCCAATCCTCTCCATTATTTTAAAAAATCCCATTCTATACTCTGCCTGGAAGCTTTCAAAGAAGCTTCATTTTTTCTGACCCACTGTTTCTTCAAAAGATTTTTTAAATGACCCACCAACAAAAGACATTGGCCCTCGATTTGAAAAAAACATGAATCTTCATCCCCATAGGATGCTTTGTGGCAAGTTTTTTTTTAGCTTTGGTAAGTCAAAAAATGTAAAAAGGTTCAAAACCATTGACAGACAACATATGATCGTATAGGCTCACTGTTCTAGATCCACTGGTTCAGGTGAAGTCTTAATTAATGATAAAGAATTTCACATTCAATGCTTGGTTCTTCTACTAGAATGTTACGTTTTTCCTGAAATTCGACCCATTTACGAAAAGTATTGATGGAAAAAAAATGTTTATACACATAGACAGACGGAAAATAAATGATACTACATTCACCCAAGCTCATTTGGTCTTTGGTCAGAAGAGTTTAAATTTTTATTAAAAATATTTCGCAATAAAAAGAACACAAAAGTCTCGTATTTTCAAATATAATCTTAAAATCTGTAATTATGTATTTTTTGGAGTCATCCAAAAATTATAACTTGCTGAATAACAAAGACTTTACTGATTTAAATGAGCAAATTACAACACCTCCATAAAAATGGGCAATTACAAATACACATTTCAAATGAGTCAAAAAACAAATTTCTTGAAATGAAAATTTAAACACAATTATGGCACGCCAAATTCACACAAATGAGCTAAACATAGTTTCACAGTCGATAAACTATGTTTATCGGTTGTAAACTGTAGTTAAACAACGTAAATATTTTACATCTGTAAACCATAGTTAAAGCGATAATCTATGTTTCAGAACCGTAAACTATACTTACGACTGAAAACAATTTTTTGCGATTGCAAAACATAGATTATCTGATAAATACAGTTTCATGATTTGTAAACTATGGTTTACAACTCTTAACTATAGTTAACGATTTGATAAATATAATTTCACGATTTGTGAAACTATGATTAACAACTCTTAACTATAGTTCACGATTGTAAATTATAGTTTACAGACGTGAATCTATGTTTATCAACAAAATCTATTGTTAACGTTTTATTACAGACAGATAAACTTAGATTAGCATTCGTAAACTATAGTTAACAATAAGTTTTATAGATGAAAACTATGGTTAACGAATTGTAAACTATAGTTCATGGTTTGTAAACTATAGTTTACAGTCGATAAACCTAGTTTATCAACTGTGAAACTATTTTTAGCTCATTTTTGTGAATTTGGTGTGCCATACACAATTCATCAAAGAATGTTGCTACAAAACAAAACGAAGCACCTGCATTCTACAACGACTGTTTTCCACAACATATGAAAATATGATGGATCCTATTAATGATAGAGAATATTTCTTATCAAAACCTTTTTTAAGAAAAATCTATGAAAAACTATTTACAAAGAATTAAGAACATTTGTACGCTCACAAAAATACCCAAAACACCTACTACCTGAACAACAATTTTAGTTCTCTTTCAATTATAGAAAAATGTATAAAAATAATGTTTTAATATTTCTTATTGTAAAAAATCTGAGTTTTTAAACAAACCTACGCATCCTTTCAAAGCAATAATATTTCTAAAACATTGCTCCTTGAATCTCTGAAAAAATTCACAACTTTAATTTAATCGATTGTCTTAAACCCCCTCTGTGACATGTACCGTATATACTCGCCTATAAGTCGGTCTGCCTATAAGTCGGTTGTATTTTAAAAGCTTATATATCATAGGGACTGACCTCATATAAAACCATTCATTTTATAGCTCGCCTATAAGTCGGACATAGAGTTTTGGACCAGAAATTAACTCCCAAAAATCCGACTTATAGGCCAGTATATACGGTACATAAAGGTATGATTTTTTTACTAATCAAGTTGTATGTATATTTATTAGAATGGAATTTTTTTGCTTATAGCCTTAAATGTAATGTAAATGGTTGCCTACTTAAGAATATATCGAGAAAATCACCTAGAGGGTAACTATCATTTTGAGTTATCTTTAACAGAAAAATTAAGCCACTTGTAGAATACTAATTAAAAGCAGGTATAAAAACGTCAATAATTGTGCAAAGGTCACGGTTCATGATGGAAATGCAATTTAAACAAAACTTTCAGACTTATAATAAAACAAGGTCGCATTTCCTTTCATATTTCAGGATATAAAAATTAAAAAATATGAATAAAAAAATGTTTCACAACATATATGAGGGCTGTTTAGAAATTATTGAGACATTGCGAATGCAGTTCTGAATCAAATGAACACCAAACATCAATGTGGAAAGCTAACAGGATGTACCCTCTGTGGGAAGAGAGATAATCCGAATGTTGATACCGTAACTGCATAACCTCATGTGAGGATTATATTATATCAGCTAGATAATTTCTTAAAAATCTAGTGGTAACTGTATTTTTCACACACAATCTTCCATACTTATTTCTAATAATGTGAAGTGTCGATAACGAACAGTGATCATTTTAATAAATTCTTTAAAAAAAAACAACAAATTGTAAACAGGGTCTAAACACAGACCCTTGAAAACATCAAAAGGTAAGTTTTTTTAAACAGTGAACAAAAAACACAATACACTCTCATATGAAGCCCAATGCTTTACTTCAACATTTTCTTGCAGTAAACATGGTAAAACACTAAAATAACATTTGAAATATGAAACCAAAAAAAAATCCATGAAAAATGGCACATAGTGGTCATGAAAATATAAGCACCATAACTAATTAAAAAGCAAACAAACAACTCAGATGATAACATCAACAGGAACAACTAAACTAGATTTAAACTACCGGTAATTACACTTTTTGATTTATTTGTAAGTTTTCTTAAAGAGGAATTCAACTTGGAGTTGACTTTAATTGCAAATCATTTGCTAAATCAATGGATTTTAATGGTTATATACATATCAAACACTGATTTACAAAAAGATGATTAAGTCACTTGGCCCTACATTAAGTACTGGTACACAATAATGCATTTAAAAGAAGCAAAATTCAGATATTATGAAATTTTTTTTTACAATTTATCATCCATTCATTTTAGGAAAGCATTGGCTTCAAAATCATGAACCCCAGGCATGCATACATATGTATGAAATGTTTTCTACACATTTTCACTATACATACAGCTGTACATTAATTTTGTGTCAAACTTGAAAAAAAATATATTATACACCAAACCAACTTCAGAATATGAAAGAACAGTACAGAAAATTTGGATAGGAGAAAGAAAATGTTTGATTCTTTAAAGAAATATGAGCTGCAACTTTGAAGCCATAAATTTTTATTGCAAAACTATAAATACAAGTAACTATTTCAAGAACAGAGAAAAAGAATATTTATAATCTTCCGTTGTTCATATTTGTGATGGAAGAACTTTTTATAAGCAATGATTGAAGCAAAATTGCATTACTGTCATTCTGTACAATATTGATGTCTTAACTAATGCTATTATACTTGATTATACAGAAGTGTTTCTTTCGAAACAATTGAATACGTTAATTTAGTCTAACTGAACATAAAGGTTTAATGTACATAAAAATTTATCATAATAACATATTTCATCGGCAAAATAAAACTATTAAAAATGCAGCTCAAATTGCTTTAAATAAAAGCTCAAATGAAAGATATTCAAATGAAAACAGAAGTTGGTAAACTTACATTAAAACAAATGAAAATTGTTTGGGCCTACAACTTTAACTTTCAACGGTTGCCTAGCCATAACCTGTAAACAATCACAATATGGCAAAAATCACACTTTATCCATAATATCAATTTACAATTCATTCCTCTTTTTTAATTACAAGGAAAGCTAGCTAGGTTATCACAATAAACATATCTGGCCTTATGCCGGGGACCTTTACGGAGGCAAATGATAGAACAAATATGCTTATACCATCTTTTTTCATAAAGAAATAAGGTTTTATTTCATATGGAAGTATAATTCTAAAAATTTAGTTTTACATTTTTTTTCCTACTTGTAAAGCCTGATATTTCAATCCGGTAAACATCACACATTAAAGAACTTTGCATTCCAAAAGTTGAAACAAAACTTTACGTTTCCACTCTAAATGAAATTTTAATCAAAACATTTTTCTTGCGCACATATCATTAACTAAACTCATCTTTGAACCTAGCTTCAGGTCAAAGATTTCCTTAAAAATTGAAAAAGAGAATTTTTTTTGGTTAAAAATTTCTTAAATTTAAAGAAACATCTAATACTGCATGTGAACATATTTGGTTTTCATATTTTACCACAAAAACATGTTTAAAGATGGTATATTCATGAGCATTGCTGAAATGTGATTTTTCATATGTTCTTCACAAGAGATATGCTAAATTTCAATACTAAAATATTAGTAGGTAAAAATATATATAGATTCCTAATCATACATCCCAACTAGTCAACAAACAATACAAAATCAACCAATCAAAAATGACAAAACAAAACTTGTTTTTATCATGATTTTTGAAAAAAAAAACCCAAAATGGTGGTCATTGGCTACACTTTGACATTCATACTGATTTTCTCCAACCTTACACTACATTTCTTTGTCATGTCTGCCAAATTAAAATAGTCTCTGTGTAGTTTTGTGCTTTTTTCCTTTCCACCATCCTCCTTGACAGAAGAGTTACTGGTTGAACATACACTGGCAGTTGACAAGCTTTCCGACTGGATTTCTTTTGCTTTCTCCACATTTGCATCATCTAAGTCTAAATCTGGAAGACTATCACTCCAGATATCAGACTCCGGTTTTCTTTTTTCTATCAATTTCACAGTTTCTGTCAGGTTCTTATGCACCTCAACACTGACTTCAAAATCCCTGTTGCCCACTTTCTCTGTACACTGCCTTTTGGTTTCTTCATATATTGCATCTAAAGTCAGTGGTACACTTTCTTGGTCTACAGGTGGGACTATATTTTCAGCAGGTTTCTCTTCAGCCATGATGAATTCAGTAGAAATAACACTTATAGATACTATGTCTTCACTACTGTCCTCTGTTCTCAATCTACTCTGTTCAGCAATTGCTTTATCCTTTTTTCCATCTTCATTTTCACTAACAGGTAATGGCAAGCTAGTTATTTCTTCATCTGCTTGGTCATTTGTCCCACAAATGTTAACATCCTCTTCCCTACTATTGATGTTTTCTAATTCTTTTGTCACCCTATCAATGGTTTCTCCTACTTCTGGCAAGTCTTCCTTTGTGGGTTCATCCAACTGAGCTTTAGCACCAGTGGTCTCCTTCAGAGAAAACAAAAGTTTGTCAATATCCATGCAGGATTCTTCTTCATCATGATTTGATTCACTTCCAGAAGAAAAGGCCACATTGTCTGCAAGCTGCTTAGCAATCACTTTCTTGATATTCACAGATTTTAAGTTCTGTTTCTTAGTTATCCTTTTTAGCACAACTGAACATGACTTCAATTTAGGAACTTCCTTTTTTCCAGCAGATATATTTTCAGCCATTGCTGTAGCCTGAAGTTCAGGTTCAGGTATTATAGGCACCTGTAAAAATCTTCTCAAACAGTACAGTTCATCATCTACCACTTGGTCCACATTTATTACATTGAGGGCAGGATTATCAATTTGATTGGGCATTCTGTCACCAGTTTGATTCAAGTCGTGTGGACAGTTTGATACAGAATCTGGATCAAGTCTCATGAGTTTTACACTACATGGCCTCACTGATGATTCACTATCAACACTCTCCATGTCTATCCATTTCTTTTTCTGAGCTTTTCGTGTGTTTGGTTTAGGGATCTTCAATGGCTGCCTCCTGGTGCTCCATTTGGACAAACTGGACATGGTATCTCCACTTCTCCTCCTTTTTCTGACAGGTAGAGTTGGAACTAGAAACTCTGAAGAGCTGTTTCTTGCAGCAGTTTCCCTCACTATTTCATCTGAAATTGATTTTTCAGTTCTTTTTTTCAACTCTTTGACTATGTCATCAAAAATCCCAACATTCTTACTCATGTATTTTGCAATCTCACTGCTACTTAGTCTTGGAATATTCACACTACATAGTTTTATAGGGGATGACTGACTGGCTTTCATACTTTCTTGTTGACTTCCTTTACTATTTGTGGACTTCTTACTTTTATTCTGAATCTCAGTATTTTCAGCTGAAACTTCACTAAGTTTTCTTGTTCGAGGGGAAGTTCTCTTGGTATTCACTGTTCTATCATTGTTAAAACTTTCTTTTTCGATTTCGTTCTGTGATTGACAAGGTGAAGTGTTTGCTAATGATTTAATGAATTGTTCTTGCCATGACTGTGACCTCACTGTCCTAGTTCCATAGTTAACTTCACTAGCTGTTTCTCGTTGAAAAGACATAGGTTTCTGCTTTGGTTTATGAACAGCTCTGGTGCTTGAACTCTTTTCTGAACTTGATCCTGGAGACAAACTGATTGTGGAAGCACTAGTTCTCCTACCAGATCTTCTCTGTTGTAGGTATAACTTGGGCTCCATGGGTACTTTAAAGTTGTCAAAGTCAGAACTTTTCTTGTCATCAGCTGCCTTTGGTTTTTCTTTTATCTTAGTCAGGGACGAATCTATAACAATTTTTTCAAGACTCACGGAACACTTCTTAATCTGTTCTAAAAACTTTTTGCTAGAAATTTCACTAAACTTTTCGAGCAGAAGTGAATTTTTAGAATGTCTTGCATGTTCATTCCTCCTCTCTTCCAATTTCTTGATGACGGTGTTTGATTTGAGATCATGCTTGAAGTTGATTTCACTAATACTTTCAAACAATCCAGGCCTACCTCTTCTACCCCTCCTACTGCTAGTCATGGTATCTTTCTGTTCCTCCTGTTTTTCACCTCTTAACATCCTTGAATTCTTAGGTTTTTGAGTTTGATTGGTAACTGAATTGCTTGACTTTTCCTTGGCCCTCATATTAACACTTTTACTTGGACTTGGTATCTGCTTTTTCAATTGATGATCTGGTGATAGATTTTCAGTTTTTGTAAACCTCTCAGATCTTCTTCTGTCATTGGATTTCAATTTGGAGGGATTTTCTGGGACTTTGAATTCACCATCTTTATTTTTTCCCTTCTGCGGAGACATCGCACTGCCTGTGTAGCTTGCAATGGACTCACCACTCAAACGACGCACTCTTACTGATAATGGCTTTAAGTTCACGAAATTTTCTTTTAGATTATCTGATGAAGTTTCAGTAGTTTCTGCTTTATTTTTCACAACTGTCTCTTCATCAGTTTCACTTTGTAGACTTTGAGCAGGTGGTTCATGAAACAAGGGTTCACTCTGAACAGGTGGCTCGGGAAGAGGTTTTTTACTGCTTGAGGCATAAGACACTTCAGATGTTTGTTTCTTTGGAGACCCTCCAGTGTATACGGCAATGGATTCCTCACTTAGCCTTCTCACTTTTATGGAACACTTCTTAATGTTTCCAAATAGGTCTTCATAAGAATACTCCTTGCAAACATCGTTTTTTCCAGACAAATCAGAAGCGGACAGAGAACTGCTTGGATCTTTGACAGAGCTTTCACATGCAGTTTCCTCATTACTAAAGGACCTGAAAATGAAGCCATCAACATCTGTACTTGTCACTTCAGTCATGTCTGCAAAATTTGTTACATCTTCTTCCTTGTCCGATTTTGAACACTTTGGGGAGGTATCTGTTAGACTAGGTAGATTTTCTCTTGCCTCATCACTTGGACTGAGCTCTCTGACATTTACACACTGTTTTACCTTTGAACCTGCAGTGAGTTCTTCATCCTGATTATGCTCACTAAGCTCTTTAGAGTTACTCTCCATGTTAGTGTTGCTGTCATGGTCTTTCTTTGCCCCCTCTAAGCTGCTCTGCTGCATTACTTCATTTTCATCATTCTGATCTTTCTGATCTTCTGTATGTCTATTGTTTGCAATATCTTGATGTATCCCCCCTTCCTCCGAATTCAGTGACTCTGGAGAAGTTTCATTGGCTGACGTATCATCTTCAGACACGACCAGTCCAGACATCTCCCTGCAGATGGCTTCAAGCTTGGTTGGTGAACAAGTTGTGTGCTTTCTTCGTCTTTTTCTCTTTTTGATTTTCTGCAAGTACTTTTTGTCTTTTAATTTATGTCCAGGATATTTTATGGCTGAAGAATCTATACCTATCTGAAAGTCAGGTTCTTCAGAGCTCTGTTCCTCTCCAGTCAAAACACTACCTTCTTTTTGAAGAGAATTCTCAGATTCTTTGGGCAACTCTGGACCTAAATTTAAACAAGGGCCATTGCTGGTCAAATCTGTATTTGATTCCAATTGTCCAACAGTTTTTGGAGTCAATTCATCAGCCCCCTCATTTTCCTCTTGTGACGGACTTATGGAATATCCAAGTTCATAGAGGATTTCATCCGATACACTGGGACTAGTAACAGGCTGGTCCCCAATAAGATTGTCAGTTTGTCCACTCATTGTAATTCAGTTGTCCACTCATTGTGGTTCGTCAAAATTCTTTCCCATTTTAACCTGAAAAATAAAATTTTACGATTGTGATATAAATAAAAATTTGACAAAAATTTCTTAGAAAATAAAATAAAGTGCCACGCCACAGCATGATACGCCCGTCAAAAAATTACAATTATCTTAAACAATTAAAAGTGCAAGAAAATCATGTCAACCTTGATTTTAGATTTCCATGATTTTTCAACTCCTTAAAAATTTGTTTATCCATCTCCTGTGGTGTAGGCATTAATTATAACATATATTGCATCATTCATAGATTTCTATACTGGTTGTGTTAGACCTTGCCAAAATGCCTATCATATTAAACAAAATCAAATTAGTCTTAACAACTTAATCTATACCTAATTAATTTTGAAAATAAAAGGCTGGCCATCAAATATAAAATGACCAACAGTTCTTCTGTCTAATTCCCAAAGGATACACTGTCAGTTAAGATAATGCTCTGAAGAAATGATTGAGACAGCTATAGCCTTGCTACATTGAACACATTAATTAATCTTTAACTGGATGCTTGTCTACTCATTACTTCCAAGAGATTATTGGATCTGCACTATCTACCATAAAGCATGTTTAAAACATATAAAACCTCAATGATTTTTTTGTTAGATTTAATGGCAGACAGGTTTTAATATGCAATTCATATGGACATGCTGATTCCACCCCACTCCCATAAAATTAGTTTTTTAAAGTTCATAATATTATGTAATATCAAAATAGTTTATTATGCAAAATCAAATTAGTTTTATTTACTTCTCATTAAATTCATTTTAAAACTTATGCTAGCCAACAAGAGCTATTTTTAATCAACAGGATTACCCATTTGTCCCAATACTCAAGGGATATAGATAGCACCGATGCTCTTCCTCACACTAAACTCATTA
Organism: Saccostrea cuccullata; assembly: GCF_032062105.1. Classification (NCBI taxonomy): domain Eukaryota; kingdom Metazoa; phylum Mollusca; class Bivalvia; order Ostreida; family Ostreidae; genus Saccostrea; species Saccostrea cuccullata. Next base: position 634,213 of record NW_026940736.1, on the reverse strand, counting down.
ATTTCTCTCTCTAATTTGACATGCAATTTTCCGTTATCAAAATTCTTCTTGACCAGTGCTTGATAATTAAACTCATGGGAGTGGTGGAATTTCTTTAACATACATTACATTTGTTATAGATTGCTGTCAAGTATATGCTAAAAAAAATAAGTATTTTCTTGATTTAACATTTTTCTAATAAGGATAGTGCAATACTTTTACATTTTTTGGAGTGTGTAAATGAAGAGAAAAAAAGACATTTTTTTTTAAAATTTCACTTTAATTAAAGGTCACAGTGACCTTGAAATAGGTCGCGACACACCTTCTACCTAAGATGCATGAAGTGGCCAAGTTTGATGATTCTAAGTCTAATAGTTTTCTAGTTATGGACCGGACAGGATTTTTCCATATTTGGCTATAACTTTTTAATTATAGGTCAGAGCGGCCTACTTTTTGTGCGCGACACACCTTCTACCCAAGATGTATCAGCTGACAAAGTTTGATAACTCTAGGCCTTATAGTATTCAAGTTATGAGCCGGACACGAGAAAAGCTAACAGACGGACGGACGGACAGACGGACAGACGGACAGACAGACGGACATGAAGCCTATAACATAATACGACCCGTCTTAAGACGGGCGTATAAAAACCCAAACAAACTAATTACAATAAAGCCATACTGCAGGTATAAGTACTGGAAGCATTGTGTTGTTTATAAGATGTAAGTTAGACATAAAATTTGGTTTGTATGTTTCAAAAAATTGACATTAGAATGCCACCTCAGGTTTTTCATTGGTGTTGGTTCTGACTTTTCCCTGCCATGTCAAATATTAAAATCATGAAAACATGTGGACAACATTAGATTTTTAAGACTATTTTGTGTCATAATGAGAGATCACTTGAAAGGTCTCAATGAGCTTTCATGCTATTATATAATAAGCACAGCGAGCAGTGTGAAACGCTGCTTATCAATGTGAGCTCTTAAAACAACACATGGGAAAAGAGAACCAGAAGTCTCGACATGTAGCTCAACTGGTTTATACTTAAAACAAAGGAATAGAAATGTAGCAGTTGGGACTTGAAAATTAAAAACAGCAATAAAAAGAAAAATGATCCTTGCTGCTCATCAAAATAAAAACCTATGCACAGTATTATGTGTCTTAGTATAGTCTACTTGTGTGCCAAGTTATATTGAAATCGGACCAAAACTGTAGGAGGAGTAGCATTTTGAAAGAATTTCACAGAAATTTCTTTTTTTAGTAACCATGGCAACACCGTTCATCAAAATCAAAAACCAATGCACAGAATTATGTATCTTAGTGTAGTCTACTTGTGTGCCAAGTTATATTGAAATCGGACCAAAACTGTAGGAGGAGTAGCATTTTGAAAGAATTTCACAGAAATTTCTATTTTTAGTAACCACGGCAACACCAATCAACGGAATCAAAAACTGATGCACAGAATTATGTATCTTAGTGTAGTCTACTTGTGTGCCAAATTATATTGAAATCGGACCAAAACTGTAGGAGGAGTAGCATTTTGAAAGAATTTCACAGAAATTTCTTTTTTTAGTAACCATGGCAACACCGTTCATCGAAATCAAAAACCAATGCAAAGAATTATGCATCTTAGCGTAGTCTACTTGTGTGCCAAGTTATATTGAAATAGGACCAAAACTGTAGGAGGAGTAGCATTTTGAAAGAATTTCACAGAAATTTCTATTTTTAGTAACCACGGCAACATCGTTCATCGAAATCAAAAACCGATGCACAGAATTATGTATCTAAGTGTAATCTACTTGTGTGCCAAATTATATTGAAATCAGACCAAAACTGTAGGAGGAGTAGCATTTTGAAAGAATTTCACAGAAATTTCTTTTTTTAGTAACCATGGCAACACCGTTCATCGAAATCAAAAACCAATGCAAAGAATTATGCATCTTAGCGTAGTCTACTTGTGTGCCAAGTTATATTGAAATAGGACCAAAACTGTAGGAGAAGTAGCATTTTGAAAGAATTTCACAGAAATTTCTATTTTTAGTAACCATGGCAACATCGCTCATCGAAATCAAAAACCGATGCACAGAATTATGTATCTAAGTGTAATCTACTTGTGTGCCAAGTTATATTGAAATCTGACCAAACCTGTAGGAGGAGTAGCATTTTGAAAGAATTCTACAGAAATTTCTATTTTTAGTAACCACAGCAACACCGTTCATTGAAATCCAAAATCGATGCACAGAATTATGCATCTTAGTGTAGTTTATTTGTGTTTTAAGTTATATTGAAATCAGACCACAACTTTAGGAGGAGTAGCATTTTGAAAAATTACTTACAGACAGACAGACAGACAGACAGCTAGACAGACGGACGGACGACGGACGCATTACGATTGCATAAGCTCTTTTGGTCTCTGACCAGTAGAGCTAAAAATCAGGTTTTGCACATATTGATCCAAATGAATTTTTTTCCAGTTACTTGTGGTCCCAAAATCCTTAGCCAAAGGTGTATTACCCCAATTTATGTTCTCCCAGTAGCCAGATATTCCAAGAAAAAAATAAACTTAAGTCTGCCTTGATTTTAATGGATATATAGAGCAGATAAATAGTAGTTTTTGACTAAAATTCACACTGTGCAGACTTCATTTATTGATGCAACATACTTATGACGTCATGTGACATCAGAGTCGAGATGCACAAAATGTCACATGAGATTTGATGAGCCTTATCTATAATACAAGAAGCCCATGGGCCACATCGCTCACCTGAGCACTGTGGCTAGCATAAAAGCAGAAATTAGTTTATTATTGAAAAGTTTAAAGTAGGTCTATACTCGCACTACGTCATTTACGAATAGTAAAACTGGAACCGCGCTTCCTTTTTCCGAGATGAGACTTTTTGACTATATTGGTTTGACTTTTACTTAGCGTTTTAAATATCCGGTAATGATTTTGCTCGAAGTCGGTCGCGTCAACAAACACAGATTCTACAGTTTAAGGATAAATTAATTAAAAAGAGAAGGCTGGGAACAACTTTCGGTTGACAGAATTAATTAGGTAATAAAACGATATTTCTGTGAATGATGCATGTTTTATATGCCGCGCCGAAAACACGGACCATATACATGCCACATCAGAACATGTATCAAACTATCGAGGCGATTATTGTCGACGGCCAAGTTGAAGCTAATAGACAAGTGATAATTCGGAAGAAAAGTAATGACTACGATTTGACTTTGACAATTTATGGATTTTACTAATTAATCATTACAAAATTTACTTTGAATAATAATTATTGCATAAAATGCATACCCCCTTCCCCCAACCTGCTTACCCACGAAACCCAATGCAAAATTATCTTTTGAATAAGTATTTGACAAAACTTGATTCACTTGCAGCACACTTCATTACTTTCTGTAGCAAAATCATCCAGTTTCTGAGAATCAGTCAATTACTTTCATTTTCATCGTCTCCAATTTAAAGACAAGTGTGTTTTATTTTTTTTTTATTTTTTATTTTTCTGAGTAAAATAAAATAAATTTTAGGGACAATAGGTTTTGGGTTTGTATAATTATTGTTTTAAATTATGTTCAACTTTGTTAATACAAGTATACACTCAAACATTAACAGTATTACGGAAATATGTGGCAATATATTACTTCTGGAAGAAAGAAAATAGGGGGGTCCCTCTAGTGTGGAGCTCATACCATGAAAAGTAATGCGTCAACATATAATTTTTTTAAGCTTATTATTTTTCTTAAATATAATTTAGTAAAAATAATGCAAATTTACGAAGTTTGAGTCCATAATTTTTTTTAAATGACCGAGATTGTCCTATGAAGCATATTTTCTCACATTAAATTTTGATACAATAGCCTAACAAAGTGCATCTATTTATAATAATTCATGCAAAACAATGATTATATATTGTTTACTAACATGTTTCTACTCTATTTTGGGAATTAAAGTTGAATATTTAGACTTAAATTAATTTATATACAACAAAATCTAGGATAGGTAAAATTTCAGTATTTTACATTTCGGGGTATATACTCCGATACGCTATAGCGGAAAAGTGAACATGTTGACATCTAATTTTTCTTGTGTCTATCCATTGCTGGGATGTATGTCTATCTTATAAAAGCAGATTTTTAAAGATTGAGCCCATTTAGTGCCGAGTATAGAACTACCTTAAACCAAAAAGTAGTCCCAACCATTCCTTAAAGGAGAGATGGAATGATTTGCACAAACTTGAATCTACACTACCTGAGGATGATTCCATATAAATATGACCAGTCATGGCTTTGTTATTCTTCAGAAGAAGATTTTTAAAGAATTTTTCTATATATTTCTATGTAAAACTTGGTCGGCCATTGTGGCCCCGCCCAACCTACGGGGGTCATGATTTGAACAAACTTGAATCCACACTACCTGAGGATGCTTCCATATAAATATGAGCAATCATGGCTTTGTTATTCTTAAGAAGAAGATTTTTAAAGAATTGTCCTGTATATTTCCGTGTAAAACTTTGGTCGGCCATTGTGGCCCCGCCCTACCCCCGGGGGTCATGATTTGAACAAATTTGAATCTACACTACCTGAGGATGCTTCCATATAAATATGATCAATCATGGCTTTGTTATTCTTGAGAAGAAGATTTTTAAAGAATTTTCCTATGTAATTCTATGTAAAACTTTGGTCGGCCATTGTGGCCCTGCCCTACCCCCGTGGGTCATGATTTGAACAAACTTGAATCTACACTACCTGAGGATGCTTCCATATAAATATGATCAATCATGGCTTTGTTATTCTTGAGAAGAAGATTTTTAAAGAATTTTCCTATGTAATTCTATGTAAAACTTTGGTTGGCCATTGTGGCCCTGCCCTACCCCCGGGGGTCATGATTTGAACAAACTTGAATCTACACTACCTGAGGATGCTTCCATATAAATATGAGCAATCATGGCTTTGTTATTCTTCAGAAGAAGATTTTTAAAGAATTTTCCTATATATTTCTATGTAAAACTTTGGTTGGCAATTGTGGCCCCGCCCTACACCCGGGGGTCATGATTTGAACAAACTTGAATTTACACTACCTGAGGATGCTTCCATATAAATATGACCAATCATGGCTTTGTTATTCTTCAGAAGAAGATTTTTAAAGAATTTTCCTATATATTTCTATGTAAAACTTTGGTTGGCCATTGTGGCCCCGCCCTACACCCGGGGGTCATGATTTGAACAAACTTGAATCTACACTACCTGAGGATGCTTCCATATAAATATGAGCAATCATGGCTTTGTTATTCTTCAGAAGAAGATTTTTAAAGAATTTTCCTATATATTTCTATGTAAAACTTTGGTTGGCAATTGTGGCCCCGCCCTACACCCGGGGGTCATGATTTGAACAATTTTGAATTTACACTACCTGAGGCTGCTTTCATTTAAATATGACCAATCATGGCTTTGTTATTCTTCAGAAGAAGATTTTTAAAGAATTTTCCTATATATTTCTATGTAAAACTTTGGTTGGCCATTGTGGCCCCGCCCTACACCCGGGGGTCATGATTTGAACAAATTTGAATCTACACTACCTGAGGATGCTTTCATATAAATATGATCAATCATGGCTTTGTTATTCTTGAGAAGAAGATTTTTAAAGAATTTTCCTATGTAATTCTATGTAAAACTTTGATCGGCCATTGTGGCCCCGCCCTACACCCGGGGGTCATGATTTGAACAAACTTGAATCTACACTACCTGAGGATGATTCCACATGAGTTTCATCTTTCCTGGCCCAGTGGTTCTTCAGAAGAAGATTTTTTAACAAGAGGCCCATGGGCTTTATAGGTCACCTGAGCATCATGCAACAACTTTCAAATGATTGAATTTGGTTCATGTTTTTAGCTAGATGCTATGGCATTCATAATTTTGAAAGAGGCACCATTGCTAATCATAACTATACACTTAGCAAATATTTAGTTTGTTTACTTAATACCCATAAGCAGGGTAAGGGAACAAAAATGCATGTTAACTAATCAGTAATATTCAGCAATAATTGTGAGTGCCCCTACCACAAATGAACCCCTGACCCTAGGTCTACACATTGCACAATTTTTTAAATGCACACTTGCTTATCAAAAATGTTTGATTAATACCAAGGAGCAGATTTCAAACAATTCATTTTTAGTATATTAGTAGAGCCACCCCCCCCCCCCCCTCTTTGGTATCCCTGACCCAGGGGCCTTGAAATTCACAATTCTGGAAGAAAAGCCCTTGCACATCATAACCATATAAATAGTTCATCTGCTTATTACTCAGGAGTAGAGAAAAAGATTTTTATAGATGTAATGTACTTTCACTATATAATCATTATAGAGCCACACCCTAACACCATAACCCCTGACCCTGGGGTCATAAAATTCACAATTTTGGTAGAAGCATTCTTGCTCATCATAACTATGTCCTTAATTAGTTTATTTAATACCCAGAAGCAGAGAAGAAGCTTTTCAAAGAATAAATGCATTTTCACTATATAATCAATAGAGCCCCGCCTTAACACCAGAACCCCTGACCCTGGGGCCATAAAATTCAGAATTTTGGAAGAGGCACTCTTGCTCATCATAACTATATACTTAGTTAGTTTATTTAATACCTAGAAGCAGAGAAGAAGATTTTCAAAGATTTAATGCATTTTCACTATATAATCAATAGAGCCCCACCCTAACACCAGAATTCCTGACCCAGGGGCCATAAAATTTACAATTTTTGTAGAGACACTCTCGCTTATCATAACTATGTACTTTATTAGTTTATTTAATATTCAGGAACAGAGAAGAAGATTTTCAAAGAAATAATGCATTTTCACTATATATTCAATAGAGCCCCGCCTTAACATCAGAACCACTGACCCTGGGGCCATGAATTTCACAATTTTGGTAGAGGCACTCTTGCTGATCATAACTATGAACTTAATTAGTTTATTTAATACCCAGGAGCAGAGAAGCATACCCAGGAGCAGAGAAGAAGATTTTCAAAGAATTAATGCATTTTCACTATATAATCAATAGAGCCCAGCCCTAACACCAGAACCCCTGACCCTGGGGCCATGAATTTCACAATTTTGGTAGAGGACTCAATGCTGATTACAATCATACCAGCAGTTTGACTGCTTGATGTCCAGGAGTAAAGAAGAAGATTTTTAAAGATTGCACTAATTTTAGTGGTTTTTGCCCCACCCCCCAGGCCCCAGGGGGCAGGGACCATGAAATTTAATATTTTTGTTCCCCTTCACCCACAGATGCTATATTCCAAATTTGATTGAAATTGGTTCAGCGGTTTCAGAGAAGAAGCTGAAAATGTTTAAATGTTAACGCACGACGCACGACGGACGACGGACGAAAACAGATAGCAATAGGTCACCTGAGTTTACTCAAGTGACCTAAAAATGCCATTATTTTTTCACTAATTCATAATTATCTCCCCTTGGAAGAGGGCATGGCCCTTCATTTGAACAAACTTGAATCCCCTTCACCTAAGGATACTTTGTGGCAAGTTTGGTTGAAATTGGCCCAGTGGTTCTTGAGAAGAAGATGAAAATGTGAAAAGTTTACAGACAGACGGACAGACAGACAGACAGACAGACAGACAGACAGACAGACGTTCAGACGGACACCTGACAAAATGTGATCAGAAAAGCTCACTTGAGCTTTCAGCTCAGGTGAGCTAAAAACTGAATAAGCATTTGGGTTTGCCCTAGCCATCACACTGTCAACATATTACCTAAGATGCAAAACTAGCAGAGGAAGATTAAATTATATCATTACCTTCAAGACAGTTTGGTCAGAATCATAAACATTTATTGACAATTTTCAAAGGGCAGCTTGCATTTTGTTGGACCCAGGAACCTAATCCGAGATTCCTCTGACTCTTACCTCTGCTTTTTATATTGTGATGTGTGCAGGAGAGAGTCAGAGTGGAGGCCAAATTGAAAAGTGAGAATTCAGCAACACCAGCTAGTGTCGCGACCCTGTCTACCTTTCACTACTTTATTTCGTGGATCTAAACCCCAGGATGTGAGAAATCAGTAAAGGGATGATTCTTCTACAACTTTATCCTCATTAAAAGGATGCTATAGCCATTTAAATGGCCCTACCACTGACAAATGAAGCATCACTTGAAATAAGTCGCATTCTCGCCATTCCATTTCTTTGTGCATGACGTCAGCACACAAATACACAAACAAACTATCACTTGAAAAATTCACATGTGTTGTTACTGCTGATTTTCCCCTACATATTAGCATAGAAGTCGTTTTTGACAGTTGCTTTCCTTATCAATAAATAAATGAAACATTATTATGTTGTTTTATGTACTTTCTCACAACACTTTCATGTTTTTACAAAAGGTCCACACATGTTTTGAGCATGTGTTACTTTACAACAGATTGGAATTTTGTGTATTTGTGTGCTGACGTCATGCGCAAAGAAATGGAATGGTGAGGAGTGACCTAATTCAAGTGATGCTCCATTTGTTGGTGACAGGGCCGATTAAAAAGCAATCACAGGTACTTGTGGACAGGACCCCCCCCCCGATATTCAACCCCGGGGCTTATTTGACATTTTTTCCACAATTTATATTTAGTACACTTATTCAACATGTTTGCAATAGGAACAAATCGTCCAAACCCCCAAATAATCGCTCCACAAAAAATACCCTACTATACATTATAAGAGAGAAAGGTAAGCAACTTCGGTTTGTTTACGTTTAGGTAAACGCAACGGAAGTGCCTATTACCTATTATGATAACACCCGAGAGTGATTATTACGTCAGGCAAAAACTCTCTCGGACGTTATCGTAATAAGTGTAACATTCTCTATGCACTTCCGTTGCGTTTACCTAAGGAAATTTCAACATTCTAACTGGAATGCTGTTTGTGGGATTCTTACGAGATGCAGAGTCAATTCGATAGCATTGACTGAGACAGAAATATATGTAGAGACAGTGTGGACCGACATTTTAGGTGAAAATGAAATAAATACGTTTTTAAACCCAGAAAGACCAGTGGGGGTACAACGTAAACAAACTGAAGTTGCTTACCTTTCTCTCTTATAATGTATAGTAAGGTATTTTTTGTGGAGCGATTATTTGGGGGTTTTGACGATTTGTTCCTATTTCAAACATGTTGAATAAGTGTACTAAGTATAAATTGTGGAAAAAAATGTCAAATAAGCCCCGGGGTTGAATATTGGGGGGGGGGGGGGTCCTGTCCACAAGTACCTGTGAAAGCAATAGCATCCTTTTAGTGAGGATAAAATTGTAGAAGAATAATCCCTTTACTGGTTTCTCATGCCTCAGGGGTTAGATCCGCCAAGGACTTACATACGAATATATATAGGTCCCTGAATCCGAGAAATAAAGTTGTAAAAGGTAAGGCAGAGTCGTGACACCAGCTGGTGTCGCTGTATTCCAACTTCTCAAATTGGCTGCTGCTCTGACTCTCCCCTGCACATGTTACAATATAAAAAGCAGAGGACAGAGTCAGAGGAATCTCGGATTACAAAGAAACATCCAGTTTGGTTTGAGGGGTAGACAAAACACACTTTGCCCGAGAACACAGTCAATCAATGTATGATTTCTCAGTAAAACATTGGAAATGGTAAGACTTTTTGAAATATTGGTTTATAGAGGAATTAAATTTTAAAGGCATGACAAATTTGATTTTTTTTAAAAATGTTAATATCCTTCCTGTTCTAAAATATTTGTTCCGTGGATCTCTCTGTAATCTAACTACAGTATATATATAAAGACATTGAGAAATCATTAAATAATTTAAGGGTTGAATATGTACACGTTTAATAAACACAGATAAAAATACAGATTATAAAGACAAACATGTTTCAAAATTGCATCAAAATCAATATTATGAATCAAGTGAAGCCTTGAAAAAGATTTTAAATTTTAAACATTTTCCAGAAAGGCGTGTCCATTTGAACATACTATAAGTTGTTATCATTTCACTTACCATGCTTACTTTAAACAAAGTGTCGCTGATTACAAAAGCATCATATGCTAAAATTTGGTCCCTGTGTAACCCAAGTTGACTCGACAGGAAATTTTGCTTTCAGATTCGAACTGAACGCCGATCCCGACTCAAAAAGAAAATATTGCTTGCAGCTTAGAAAAACTTTCCACTTTTTCAAAACCTATGCAGTCTAGAAAACGTTCTTAAATATTTTATTTTTTTTCAATTTGTTAAACTAATGACTTGTAGAATTAATGATAGTGACAATAAGTCAGTGTTCCGAACATACTTGTATATTGATTACATAACAGATATTGCAATGCGCAATCATCATCTAACATTTAAAATCTTCATAATCTTGAACTGTTAATTGGCCGAGAGATTAATATTTCACTGTTATTTATGTCTCTGGGTAAGCTCCCTCGACAATCTTTTGAATGAAAATAGAAAAGCTTTACCAACCGTTTAATTATTCTTTAAAATATAATAACTGGTGTAATCTTCAAACAGCTTTTGAAATTTTACGTTCTGATACATTTTACTTTCTAAGATAAAACGTAAGAGCCCTTGTTTATTTCAGAATATTATTGTAAAATTCAATAAATAATGAAAATAAAAATTATATATTTAATGATATTAATTTAATAGTTTATTAATTTAATCTTCCAGATTCATCATATGCCAATAATTAGGACTGGGGTAAACGATTTCACATTCAAGATATGTTACCGATTTCACATTCAAGATATGTTACCATAATCATGCTTTATAACCATGTAATACGTAAATCGGTTTCAGAACTTTACAGATCGGGTATAAATTTAGTAGACTTTTTTTCCATTGGGTGCACACCGTGGCTTGCAATTGTTGCGTTGTTTTACATCGAATTCCTTCATGTTCAATACTCAACAGTAGACTCTGATGATTCCACTTTTATAATAATTCTTTTTTTTCCCTAGATATTAAATTAATTTATTGAATAAATAAATAAATGGTTTCAGAATAATTAATTTCATATAACGAAATGTGTTTTTGAAACAGTCAGAAACACAGAAGTCCCCGTATGGCAGTTTATGGCGAGACCGGTTGAATTTTCTCAATTGCAACTCAAATTCCAAATACCATGGTCAAAAGGTTGTAATCGCTGTACCCAAAGGAAGGTCTTGGCACAAGGAATACGTCTGTGAAATATGAAAGCCATAGCCCCAACCCATCAAAAAATCGGAGCAAGGTTATTTTTGGTGAACAGACAGACAGACGGATAGGATAAAAAGTATATATACCTCCGAATCTTCGATTACGGGGCATAAGAATGAAAAAAAATTATGTACAAAAAGGTCTTCTTAAGAACATATATATAACTCGATCGGTTCTTCTGCTGTTAGCAAGCTGACTAGACAAAGCGTGAATGAACTGACTTTGAACCTATTAAACGAAGTCTGACATGTATTTTGATCATGTTGACCATCTAGGATAATACAAATTCAAAAAATGAAAGATATTTCAAATAGTAATGAAGAGCCCCAACCAGTAATAATCTCGTTAGGGACTGACCCATTGTTGGCAATTACCCGAGGGCGCTCTCGAACTTATTGTCCGTTTTTACTACAATATACAAAATCGGTAGAATGGGTGAATAATACCATGAGAGAAAAAAAAACTGCCTCTTTGAAAAGAGACTTTTAAAAATGCAGTCCATTAAAATTGCCCCGACGAAAATAGGTGAATAGTAATCTGAAACTGATAAAGTTAAAAATAAAATTACAAAAGTTTTATGACCTCTTAAAACGTACGTTGGTCGCTGATTTGATATGTTGCAAATTGACAAGAGGTGCATGGTCATTTTTGATATATAGAATTGTCGCCTCGCAGGAAAGTCTCATTTGGGACCTTCCTTCGACCCTTCTTTCATTTTCAATGCATCTTCAAAAACATTTTCATAACTATAACAGTAATAAAATGCAGAACCTCTATTTAAATTTGTTTTATTAATATATATATGGTAAAAAAAGGAAAGAAAGAAAGAAGATAACGAATAATTTAAAAGGAACAAAAATACAATCTAAACAGGCAATAAACAACAAGAATTACATATGTGAAGCTTGAAAGCCCTAGCTCTTACCATTCAAAAGTTATGGTCAAGGTTAAAGTTATTTCGTAAGTACGGAAATGGTCAAGGTCAAAAGGTCAAAATTGTTGGTGCCAAAAGAAAGGTCTTTTCACAAAAAATTGATGTTTGAAATATGATATTCCTAGTATCTACCGTTTAAAAATTAGGTCAAAGTAAAAAATTGGATTTTTTGTGTAAAAATCGAAACTCCAAGGTCAAGGTCAAAGGGTCAGGGTTCTTGATATCCAATGAAAGGTCTTGTCACAAGGATTAAATATGTGAAGTATGAAAGCACTAACCCTTAGCGTTCAAAGTTATGGCAAAGGTTAAAGTTTTTTCATAAGTACGGAACTCTCCAAGTGTGATATTATGAAATCTATTTCTATATGTATTTATTCGTTTTTATGCGCCCGGATCGATAGATCCGGGACGTATATTGTTTTTGTCCTGTCTGTCTGTTTGTTTGTTTGTTTGTCTGCAAACTTTTACCTTCGCCATAATTTTTGAACCATGAAAGATGCAACTTTATAAACATTTTCATAACTAAAAAGTTCTTTCAAATGACACCAAGGTCAATGACCTTGTGACTTTGACTGTGACCTATATGCTAAACACAGCTTTTTTTCTGCAAACTTAACCTTCACCATAACTTTTGAAACATGAAAGATATAAACTTCATATTTGTAAACAGGCCACAAAGCTAATCAAGTTCTTTCAAATGACACCAAATGCAAGGTCAATGACCTTGTGACCTTGACTGTCACCTATATGCTAAAAATAGCTTTTTCGAATTTTGTTGCTGCCAAGTGCATAGTGTTTCACAAACACATCTTGTTATTTATTTTTTCGTATCGTTTTGAGATATAAAATCTTAAAATTTGATTAACCAAAAGTTGTATTGCACATCTGAATTGAGTTGCCTGAGTAAAGTTTTATTCTATGATTTCATTGGTTTTTTAATTTGGTTATTTCCTATTTTTTCATCCCATAATACATTTTCATTATAAGTATAAATTTGCCGCGCTAGAGCAGTATTACGTTTTCAAGAAAGAAGTTATATTTATAATCCAGTGTCCATCATATGCATCTTATGATCAATCCTTTATTTCCTCAATAAATGATGAAAACATAACATCTGCCTTACTGCTTGGTTACACAAGGTCAAGGTCAAAGAGTCAAAGTTGTTGGTATATAATGAAAAGTCTTGCCCCAAACAATACTACATGATGTATAAAAGTACTGTTATCTACTGTTCAAAAGATATGGCCAAAGTAAATGTTTGCCTTTTTCACAAAAATTCAGTCTGTCTGTCTTTAAAATTTGTCTAGTCTGATTGTCTCTCTTAATAAAGAAATTTATTATTTCAGCAAAAACTTTAAGTTTGCTATAACGTTTGATTTATTGGAGCTATGACTTTTATATTTCACATGTGTATTTCTCGTGACAAGAATTTTTTTTGTGTAAAACCAAATTTGACCTTTTGACCTTGGAGTTTGACCCACTTTTAAACACAAATTTTAAACTTTTACTTTGGCCATATCTTTTGAACAGTAGATACCAGGACATTTATACTTCACATATGTATTTTTTGTTGAAAGACCTTTCATTGGATACCAACGATATTTTTTGACCTTGAACAAAGATTTATAAAATTGTGAAAAAACTTTAACCTTGGCCATAACTTTTAAAAGGTAAGGAATAGATCTCATACTATATAAATGCAATCCTTGTGAAAAGACCCTTCACTGGATACCAAGAACTTTGACCCTTTGACCTTGACCTTGGAGTTTGACCTACTTTAAAAAAGCAAACCTTGACTATAACTTTTAAAGGGTTAGCGCTAGTGCCTTCATACTTTATATATTTAATCCTTGTGAAAAGACCTTTCATTTGATAGCAAGACCTTTGACCCTTTGACCTTGGAGTTAGACCTTCTTTTTAAAATTCTTAACCTTTGGCATAACATCTGAACGGTTAGGGCTAGGGCTTTCATACTTCACATATGTATTTTTTGTGACAAGACCTTTCATTGGATACCAATGACCTTGAAGATTTCCGTACTATTGAAAAAACTTTAACCTTGGGCCTACTTTCATATTTCACAATTGTATTTCCAGTGAAAATACCCTACTTTTGGTACCAATATATTAAATTCACCTTCATGTAAAGTTTAATCTTTGCTATGTTGCCATACAGGGGCATCAGTGTTTCACAAACAAATCTTGTTCTTGAAGAAAATCTTTAAAAAAGTTAAACTGAACATGTAGAAAATGTTATTTGTGATGTATGAATTTTTGAACATATTTTTGCCATTCTAATAGTGGTCTTCCAAAGGCCATTAGCCATTGTGATATAAAAATCATTACCAAAGTACACAGGGTCAGTTATTGCTTGAAAGTGAAAGTGTTACACACCGACTGAATGTAATGCTATCTTTTTTTATGCCCCTGTAAACGAAGTTTCGGGGTATATAGTTTTTGTCGTGTCCATCCGTCTGTCTGTTTGTCCGCAAAAACTTGAACCTTGCCCATAGCTTTTAAATTAGTGGAGCCTTGACTTTCATATTTCGTATGTGTACTCCTCGTGACAAGACCTTTCTTTGTGTAAATCCAAATTTGACATTTTGACTTTGACCTTGGAGTTTGACCCACTTTAACAAAAAAAATCCAAACTTTTATTTTAGCCATATTTTTTGAAAAGTAGATATCAGGACTTTTCTTCTTCATATGTGTATTGTTTGTGGCAAGACCTTTCATTATACTAGTATACCAACAACTTTGACCCTTTGACCTTGGAGATCTCCGTACTTATAAAAAAAAACTTTAACCTTTGCCATAACTTTTAAACGCTAAGGGCTAGTGCTTTCATACTTCACATATATTGTGAGAAGACCCTTCATTGGATACCAAGAACTTTGACCCTTTGACCTTGGAGTTTGACCTACTTTTAAAAAGCAAACCCTGACCATAACTTTTAAAGGGTTAGGGCTAGTGCTTTCATACTTTACATATTTAATCCTTGTGACAATACCTTTCATTTGATATAAAGAATTTTGACCCTTTGACCTTGGAGTTTGACCTACTTTTTAAAATATTTAACCTTGGCAATAACTTTTGAAGGGCTAGGACTAGGGCTTCCGTACTTCACATATGTATTCTTTGTGGCAAGACCTATCAAGATATGATTAAGAAGATAATAAGATTAGGATACATGTACCTTTACAGTACCAATTACCTTGACCTTTTAACCTTGGATATTTCCATACTCATGAAAAATCTTTAAACTTGGCTTACTTTCATATTTCACAATTGTATTTCCAATGAGAATACTCTACTTTGGGTACCATCATATAGCATTTAAGAAAAGTGTAATCTTTGCTAGGTTGCCATACGCGGGCATCAGTGTTTCACAAACACCTCTTGTTGTTGTTGTTGTTGTTGTTGTTTTTCTGCTTTAGTTGTGCGGGGTGTAACATTTGAACATTTTCAGCTTCCTTATTTTCCGAACCGCTGCACCATTTTCATTTAAATTTGGAAATACAGCATTCATGGGCGGTAGGGGAACAAATTTGTAAAGAAGATGGATGAACAAGGAGTGCAGAATGCCTGTAGCTTCAGATATTAAAAAAATCATACCTGTATTCAATTTATGAATTTGAAAGTTTTTTTAAGTCAAACCCTTTCTCTGAGAAAAAAAACTCAGAAGAATTATTCTTTTCATAGAAAATTTAAATATAGCATTCGTGGGAACCAAACCCTAGAAACACAAATCCGGAGTATCATATTGCCAAGCTTTGAGATTAACAAGTACCCTTTTAAAAAAATCTTTTAAGATTATCACCCAAACCACTCTGCTGTGCAGCTCCTGATGAATTTCGGCGTTTAAATCATGTTCGTTATAGGATGCTTGACTTAATGTACGTCTGGTATTTCTCGGAAAGATGTGAATGTAAAATGTACTTTTAAGGTTAGGTATAGTGGTTCTTTGCTCCATATTTTCTAAACCAAAAAAATGTATATTTTTATGCAAGTTTTGGGGATTAACTTTCAATAAAAAAATGAGCGGAGAGCCACACATAATTTTGTTAATGTTCGATGAAATGACTTCCTTTAATAACCTATTAAATGTGTGTATTCTATTTTATAGACAAAGTATTCAGTCTTTGTGAGATATTTGTAAATTGTAGATGAATATCACAGAAATTTTGTTATAATTAGGGACCTATATGCTAGTATATATATAATACTTGTATATAGGTCCCTGTTATAATTGAGATTTCATTTTTCACTTCATATCTGTGACACTCATCTTCCTTCATTGGCCCTGTCAACTTCCCCCATAGGGCCTGAGGGGTGGAGGCTAAAACCATCAAAACAAGAATGATATTTTAAAATTTTATGGAAGGCAAACAGGTAAAAAAAATTCTACCAAATCCATGTATGAACAATCAACTAAATTTTTGACACATTGGAAACGTAATACTTTTTAAATACACTAAGATTTATACAGAATATCAGAGGTTTAATAAAAATAGAGATATTACATACTAAAATCCATTCGTTTGTGACGTCACCCGTATCGCACCGTGCAGAAACGGTTTATTTACTACTAAGTATATGATAACCGAAAATATTCACAACTCATCGAAATTTTTACAGAGTTGAACTATACCCAGGTGACTGTTCAGGCCCTTGAATCTTTTGTTACTCATAACATGTAGTAAATTATCTTCCATTAATCTAGAGCATGTGCCTTTCACTTTCATTTAAAAATACACTGTACCTTTAAAAGTAGGTGTTGAGCCAAATTTGGTTGAACTTGGAGTGCCTCATTCAAGTGGTGCTTAATAGGAGGCTAAAACTTCGATGAAAGAAATGAAAAGTAGACAGACAGACAGACAAACTTTCAACCTTTAACTCAGGTGAGTTTACCTGTAACTACACTACATTTCCGTAGGTAGCAATTAAACATGTGATAAAACTTTGCTTGTAAAGATTTTATTGCATAATGGTGCAAAAAAGGCAACAATGTGCAATACTGTATAATAGAAATTCATGATTCCTATTCCTTGATAAGAATGCTATCATGTATACAAAGTATAAATTAAATAATTTTTTTTCCAAAGCACCCTTTTTTGATATTTTAAAAGTACTTTGTATTTAATGCTCGAAACTCAAAATAAATTCAAATGTATCTTACCTAAACACTAAACAATGGAAATAAAAAGCCCTTCACATGGCAAAATTTCTGGTAATCATCACAGTCAAACTCAGAATTTACAGAAAAAAGTAGATAAATATCTATTACAACAATTATACATCATACAGAAGTTTGAAGAATTTTTTTATTAACATGATTTCTCAAATTTATTTTAACTCTGCTACTAATTCCTTGATTTTTCCCTCATCTGCTCCAACTACTTCAGCCACCTAAAAAAACATAAAAATATTTTCATGAAATTAATCGGAATAGTTTTAAAATTCCGTAATTACAATTTTGCATCAAATCATGCATTTTTCTTCTCTACATAGGCAAACCTTAAGACATTTTTATTATGAATCAAAACATAAACTCCAAACAAAATTTCATGTTTTTTTTCCCTTTTTTAAATGAATATCTTACTGTAAATGAATAAATATTCTCGTGATTTTATGTTAAAGAGCCATTTCGCGATAAGTTCTCACGAAAAATAAGGAATCTACAGTATATAACTATCAATAGCTCTCTACTTACCTTTTGCCCATTTTTGTAGAAGTGAAATGTTGGCATGGCTGAGATTCCACAGGCTTCAGCAGTATCCTACCATAAAAACACAACCATCATCATTATTAATTTCATTATAAAATTTCTAGATCAAGAGATAATTTCATTTACAAGAGGCCCAGGGGCCATATCGCTCACCTGAGCACATCGGCTAGGAAAAAGCACATTAGGATGATTTCACATGAGTTTCAACTTTCCTGTCTTAATTGTTCTTGAGAAGAAGATTTTTAAAGATTTGGCCTACATACTTCCTATGTAAAACTTCGATGGGCCATTTTGGCCCCACCCTACCTCCGAGGGTCATGATTTGAACAAACTTGAATCTACACTACCTGAACATGATTCCACATCAGTTTCATCTCTCCTGGCCCAGTGGTTCTTGAGAAGATTTTTAAAGATTTTGCCTATATACTTCCTTTGTAAAATTTTGATCGGCCATTTGAACAAACTTGAATCTACACTGCCTTAGGATGATTCCACATGAGTTTTATCTTTCCTGGCCCAGTGGTTCTTGAGAAGAAGATTTTTTTTAAAAATGCCATTCATTTTTCTCTAATTCATAATTATCTCCCCTTGGAAATTGGCGTGGCCCTTCATTTGAACAAACTTGAATCCCCTTTACCCAAGGATACTTTGTAGCAATTTGGTTGAAATTGGCTCAGTGGTTCTTGAGAAGAAGATGAAATGTAAAAAGTTTACGATGACAACGACAACGACGACAGACAACAGACAAATTTTGATCAAAAAAACTCATTTGAGCCTTCGGCTCAGGTGAGCTAAAAATGACACAAATTTGGTATGTGAATCTTCCATCTTTTATTTATATCAGAGACTTACAGAATTTTCATCAACATCAACCTTGACGAAATTCACGTCGGGATTGAAAGCTTCCATTTCCTGTAATAAAACAAAACACAGATTTATAGACAAAAAGGAGGACTTCATTTTACTTCAACACAAAAATATTATTACATATACATGTAGTATCATTTATAAACAGGTTTATTGACAAGATACTGTAAACCAACTTTTATTCGCGAGCGAGAAATATTCGCGAGTTTTGCGATCAACTTTGACTCGCGTATATTAATCGCCGCGAACTATTCATTTTGCTTTGTATTTGTATGGAATAAATCCCCAGTCGCGGAAAAATAATCGTCGCGGATCGATTTCAAACTGACAAATAGCGAAAAAAAGTTGACGCGAATAAAAGTTGGTTTACAGTAAGTATGTAAACCAACAGAACAGGCATGCACTCAGAACTAAAATTCTGTCAGAATAAACAGATTTTTTTGAAGGACAAGAATTGATTACATTAAATGAAAATAAAATTTTTGGTCAAAGAAATTTCATCTGGAGAGAATTCTTCTGATAAAATTGGAGGCAACAAACAATATATTTGGGGAGGGGGTCAACCTACTAGAGTATGCAGCTTTCTACATTACAAAATAAAGACTCTGAAATAACTCAAACATCACACAAAGTTCTAAGCAAAAACATATAGCAGAGAAGAAAGCAGCAAGCTAAGGCCACACTGCTTTCCTGGACAGTCGTTTTTAAATACATGTATTTATTTTCTCCCCTTAAAAATGACTAGCCAGTGACTCATCTTTAGTTAAGGTATTCCAAAATATTAGAAATCTATAGTTATGTGTAAGTCAAATATTTTTATCAATCTTACTAAAGCCAGATCTCCATTTATGCTAAATAGAGGTCTGGCTTCAGTCAGATAACTCAGATTAATATTTTTATCAGCAAAACTTTGAAATTTTTCATGTATTCTCTTGTAATATCATAATAGAATGATGAAAAAATCCGAAAAAATTAACAATTAGGTATAATTTGTGCATAGGACATGTATTACTCACATTAAAATCAATACAAAGATCAATACATTATGTAGTACATACATTCTGTACTAAATTCTAAATGCAACAGGTTTTTGATATAATTATCAGTAATGGTTTGAAAATAGCTACATGTAGCTATATAACTGTTTATTTTACCTCGTGAATTAAATTTCATTTTTAAAAATTCAAGCTCTCTAGTCAACAATGTCAAGCATTTAAATTTTTCAGACCAGTTAATTTTCATTTCTCAGACATAACTGGTCTGAAAATTAGAATCTGGTATGTATGACATTGTAGATTTCTAGTAGCGTGACCTTACCATTATTTTTTTCCAGATCAGTGACCTAAAAATATGTAGCTACTTTAGTGTGAAACACAATTGCAATGTCATCCAATACCATGAGTTAATTACTTATTCAAGCACATATGTGCTTGATTTATAATTAAACACGTACTCATTTCATTAAACACACACCGGTATTCTCTTGTCCCAGTTTTAACGCACTTTGAAATTTTTTTTCAAAGTGCGTTGCCACAAGGCTTTCAGAAGTAAACATTGATTTGTACCTACCTCTATCTTAGGCTTTCTAAAGTAAACATTGATTTGTACCTACAGTACCTCTATATTAGGCTTTCAGAAGTAAACATTGATTTGTACCTACAGTACCTCTATCTTAGGCTTTCAGAAGTAAACATTGATTTGTACCTACCTCTATCTTAGGCTTTGTTACAACGCACTTTGAAAAATTACGCACTTTGAAAAAAATTTCAAAGTGCGTTAAATTTGGGATCAAGCTAACGCACTTTGAAATTTTTTTTTTTCAAATGCGTTAATATCGACCATATTAACGCACTTTGAAAAAAAATTTAAAGATTGATCAATATTCTTACAAATAATTGGTATGATAAATAACAGACCCTGGTTGGATAACTTGTTTATGATGAAATCACTTCAGGACCTGAGATATTGACGTTTTAAATAATTGAGGTTTTGATAATATAATAGGGAAAAGGGTCTTTAAAAAAATAGTGACGATTGTTAATATCATTATTATCATTAGTTCGTTTTTTTTTTTTAAATTCTAGTCTTTAATAAGTAGATGTAAAGGGGGCACTAACAGTAAACAGCTTTAAACAACTTAGCATTTTCATAATAAAAAGGGGACAAATTGATTGTTCAAAACTATGAAAATTCTTTTTCTCTCATACGTTTTACTGTACTTAAAAATTTCTAGTTTTCATCTGTTTTAATTAACTCACATAATATTGAAAGTTTTCAACGTCATACCAGTTATGAAAAGACATGTATAAATGTTTTGAGTATAGCATAGACATTGAAACCGGGCGAAGGGCCAGGGGAGGGGGGCTAAGCCCCCCACTTATTTTGGAAAGATATATACATCATATAAGCATTGAAAATGCAGCTTACCCTTTAGGGGTTTATTGCTCCCCTCCCCCCGTTTGTTACCGACACCTATGTATTGGAAATATAAAGTTTTGGACTGAGGGTTTTTCTACCCATCTTCTCCTCTTTTCGATGGAAGTAAATCAATTCATAAGTTTTTTGTAAGATAAATAACAAATAAAATATTTCCTTATGATTGATTTTTTTTTTCAAAGTGCGTTAAGTGTCTCCATGGTAAAATATATTGATGAAGACTCTTAACGCACTTTGAAAAATTTTCAAAGTGCGTTGATTTTGTCCCAGTTTTAACGCACTTTGAAATTTTTTTTCAAAGTGCGTTGCCACAAGGCTTTCAGAAGTAAACATCGAGTTGTACCTACCTCTATCTTAGGCTTTCAGAAGTAAACATTGATTTGTACCTACCTCTCAGGCATTCAGAAGTAGACACTGATTTGTACATACCTCTATCTTAGGCTTTCAGAAGAAAACATTGATTTGTACCTACCTCTTAGGCTTTCAGAAGTAGACATTGATTTGTACCTACCTCTGTCGTAGGATTTCAGAAGTAAACATTGATTTGTACTTACCTCTTAGGCTTTCAGAAGTAGACATTGATTTGTACCTACCTCTATCTTAGGCTTTCAGAAGTAAACACTGATTTGTACCTACCTCTATCTTAGGCTTTCTAAAGTAAACATTGAGTTGTACCTACCTCTATCTTAGGCTTTCAGAAGTAAACATTGAGTTGTACCTACCTCTATCTTAGGCTTTCAGAAGTAGACATTGAGTTGTACCTACCTCTTAGGCTTTCAGAAGTAAACATTGATTTGTACCTACCTCTATCTTAGGCTTTCAGAAGTAGACATTGATTTGTACCTACCTCTATCTTAGGCTTTCAGAAGTAAACATTGAGTTGTACCTACCTCTTAGGCTTTCAGAAGTAAACATTGATTTGTACCTACCTCTATCTTAGGCTTTCAGAAGTAAACATTGATTTGTACCTACCTCTATCTTAGGCTTTCAGAAGTAAACATTGATTTGTACCTACAGTACCTCTATCTTAGGCTTTCAAAAGTAAACATCAATTTGTACCTACTTCTATCTTAATAGGTCTTCAGAAGTAACAGTAAACTGTTAATGCTGATTTGTACCTACCTCTATTATAGGAGCAATCATTTTGCATGGTCCACACCACGTGGCATAGAAATCAACCACAGTGAGTTTGCCCTCGGCAATGACAGCGTCAAACTGTGCCTGTAGAAGGGTAAACGTGAAACATTTTATGAAAGTCTGCCGATGGGCAAAACATATGGCATATAGTTCATCATATGCCATATATGAAATGTGTTCATATTGTAAAAGACTTTAAAATCATAAACTGTAATATTAGATAGATTGAATAAATTACTACATTGTAGTAATTTGTTAGCTGTAGATGTGCAGCTCACTGATATATATATAATGCATGAAGAAAAAGAATAAAACAGTCAAATCTCATTATCCCGAACTTAATGGAACTGAGAAAAAAACTTTGATTTATCCAAGGATTTGAGATATTCATGGTAATACTTTAAGAATATTAAAGGGGTTGGGACTTCAGTTCAAAACACATTGACATATATAAGGTATTCGAGATACCAATTTTAACTGTAGTACACCACAAACAGAGATGGCAGCTTAATTATACAAAAACATGCACAGTAAAAACTGTTATAGTGTCAGATCATACAACATGTTCAGCTGAGCTGGTAAAAAAGAAGTCTGCGACCATTAAATCAGCATTTAAATAGCTGCAAATAACAATTGAGAAAATAGTTATTTCCATTCTTATGTAATTTATGCATTTTGTTAGATGTTTACGCACTTGTTGCATTTTTGTAAAATGAAAAATAAGGATTGTGTTTTAGAGTTACTCTTATGTTATTATCGTTTGCAGCTAACTGTAAAGTTTCACGTTACGCCACGATCTAGTTGACAGCTGCACTCAAGGTAAATAGTACACGCCTCCTAACAGCAAGCTTTACTACTGGAACTTTCTTCTTATCCCTGATTGGTTGCTCGTGCAACAGACTATTTCCGTGTCAATGTTGATAATTTGGGTTGACCAATCACGTGAATTGTTTACTCTGGATGCATCTGACGAAAAAGATCGTGACGTAACGTGAAACTTTACAGTTAGCTGCAAACACTAGTAAAATCAAAAGCCTTCAGTCCTTCAATGATTCAATCTCATAAATACTTTTAAAAATGTTTTACTCAATTAACTGCCTCAAAAACTGGTCCATTTCACAAAACATTTGCATTAGAATGTTCCTTTTTTAAAGTACCGTACTACTAAGTATTCAACTGTCTAGTCATCCTTATCTGAGATTCCTCTGACTCTAACCCCTGCTTTTTTATATTGTGACATGTGCACGTGACACAATATAAAAAATAGGGGCTCTCAGAATTCTCAGATTATAGTCTTCCATTTCTCAAGCCTGAAAAAAACTGGGTGAGGATTTTGCGAAAAAAAGGTATTTACGGAAGTCATTTTTTCTTCATATACATGACTAGGACCCTCCCTACTAGTTTTACGGGCCTGGTTGGGGGTGTTTCCAAGGTCATTTTATTGTTAATTTCACTTTTGAATTTGATATTGACAAAGTTTTCTGTAAATCCCATGAGGCACGATGGGTAGCCTGTATCCCAATTCTTGACACCCCCAGATCCATCCCATTGTTTTCAGGAAATTGTGGAGAATGATAGATTAGAGACAGACTTTTGCAGCCTTAAATTTCAAAGCCCCCCCCCCCCTCCCAGATATTTTCAAAAATATAAAGTTTCCACACTTTTTTTGCATACTTCATGCAATAATGAATTAATAATAAAAATTAAAAACTTTTCCTTCTTCTCTTGTTTTGTCCTTTTCAACCAAAATTTGTGAAACATTTATATTATTTTAATTATCTAAAAAATTTCAAAACCTGAAACCATGAGGAATAACTGTTGTAAAATTATGTTTACATTTGCCAAATTTTCTATTATAAATACGAAAGCTGAATTCCAGTTACCGAAAAAAAATTGATATATTTCGAAATGTCACGCGCTACCTACTGGTCAACACAGGGGCGAAATACCCGTAATATGACCCGCCCTTATTCTTGGCAACAGCAGAACAAGAATTGGCATTAATGATTCAGAAAATAACAATTAAAGAAAGACGTCTCTTATATTATAAAAGATAGTTTTCTTACCTTATTTGCTAAAAGTCTAACCATCTTGACAACTGGAACACACCTTAAACAACAGGACTTGATATATTTCTAAAAATTCTAAGAAACACTACAATATGCGTCGGTGCGCAGTGCAAGAATTCTACTTCCGTGTTTAAGAGATTGAGACTACCTTTTTTTTTAAAATCTTCTACTAAGCTGAATTGCGGCATTTAAATCATGTTCGTGATAGAATGCTTGACTTATGGACCTCTCGGAAAGGTGTGAATATAAAAGTGTACTTTTAATGTATAGTTCTTGGCTCCAAGTTTTTCTAAACCAAAAAATGTACATGTATATTTTTGTTCACGTTTTGGAGATTAACTTTCAATTAAAACGGAGTAAAGACCCACTCGTATTCCAAAATTTTGTTCAAAATGATCCCGTTTATCATCTTTAGTTTGTATATGTTATTTCATATATAGGCAAATAATTTCAGTCGTTGTGAGATTTTTTGTAAATTGTAGAGATTTTATAAAAGTACATGTATATGTTAATGTTAGATGAAATATCAAAGAAATATTGCTATAATATAGTAATTGAGATTTGATTTTTTAAATCCGTGTTTTTCACATTTATGTATTTCGCCCAAATATCCTTTCATCCCCCGGCCTTCCATGAAGCCTGGGGGTGGGATTGAACCCACCAAATAAGAGCAATCTTTTTAAAATAAGAGAAATCTTTTTAAAAATTTCACTCTTTATTCCTCGATATCAGACAGTCGAACTGTTGAATAATTGTATAAGCATCAAATCATCTACCAGAATTATTAAATTCATTACCCTTGGCCTTGGGGCAGGTTTCTGGTGATCGCTGCATTTCATTTCCGGAAATATGCATAGCATTTCCGACATTTTTTTATTTCATTTCCGACATTTTTTGTTTTCATTTCCGACATAATTTTGTTTTCATTTCCGGAATTTACCTGTGCGGTAATTCAATGTTTTCTTAAGTGAAAAATGGAATTTTAAAAGTATTTATTACAAAATATTGATGAAAAATTAAATTTAAAAAAAAAACATCAACACATTTAAGCATACTTGAGCAATAAGTCTAGATAAAAGAGTTCAATGAGCATAAACTTTTTCACCACATCTAATATGCATTAAATTAAATGTCAGTGACAGCACCACACTTATGTACAAGTCATTGATAGATTTACAAAACTCAGATATTGTATTTCAATGATTTATTTATGATTTTTTCTTTAAATTTATCATAAGTAAAGTCTTAAGATCTCTTACTAAAAGTACTACATATGTTTTTGAAAAATGTCGGAAATGAAAACAAAAAAATGTCGGAAATGAAAAATAAAAAATGTCGGAAATGAAAAGTTGATAATTACCAAAAATTCCGGAAATGAAATGCAGCCCTGGTGATAATACATGTAAAAGGAAAGCAATTGATTCTTTGAAAACCTCGACTTCTGGGTATTTTACAGTTAAACTAAGTGCATGGTTTGTTTACCGAGTCAGATTGCTTCTTCCCCAAGACTAATAGGTACATGTATTATGTTTGTTTCCTCTAACCCGACCGACCAATTAAATTTGCACACAGGTGGATTTTTTCTGCCAGATCTGTCTATGAATATTCAACTGTATTTTTGAAACATTGGAAATGTAATACTTTTTAAATATACTAAATTTATACAGGATACAATAACGAAAGTTTTAACAATGGAAAACATTCACAATTCATACAAACATTTACAGCGTTATATTATACTCAGGTGACTGTCCAGGCCCTTGGACCTTTTGTTAATCATTGTATATATAGTAAATTGATCTTGACCATGTGCCTTCACCTTTCCTTTAGAACACCTTTCAAGTACTGTTGAGCCAAAGTTGCTCACCCAAAAAATACTTAAAAAGAGGCTAAAATGTGGAGGTTAGAGTTAACAGCAGACAGACAAACTTTCAACCTTTAAGGTAGGATTCTTCTCACATTTCTTGTATTTAAAAATTAATGAAATTTTCACAGAATCAAGAGGACAATATCACTAAGTAATGCAATCAGTGATATTAAATTTGACCGTTTAATATTAGAGGCAAGGTCAGGTCAAGGTCATTACCATTTTCCTGGACATTAAGAATAAAAAAAAAATACCGTTTCCAATCATGCGATCCCTACTTGTAATTTGAAAGATTGAATATTTTTCTATTTGCATTAAAAAAATTACTTTTCTTAAATTTTTAGGATTTATTAGTTATTTTTATATGCTTCCTCCATTTAACTTTTTCCAATTTTCACATATAGTAAAGTTGTCACATAAAAGTACAAAATGATACAAAAACTAAGTTTTGATCGTTTACTAAGAGAGAAATAACACTTTTTACGGATTTTTGGCTCAAATCTGTACTTAGATTTGAAGCATTTAAAAGCCAACATAGTTCTAGTATATTAGAATCTTATTTATTTGATATATTTTGAAACTTTAGTCCCTTTTTATTAATTTAACTTACATTTGAAAATTTCGTCTAGTCTTTGATTGCAACTTACATTTGAAAATTTCGTCTAGTCTTTGATTGCGTAAAAATTATAACTAAATTCAATGTTCTATAATAATTTTGAGAGGCAGAAAAGGAGATATTTTCATACGCAAACATTCCGCCAAAAATATAGTCTCTGTTAGTTTTCACACGCAGTTTTCCTTTTCTATTTAAAGTCGTAGAAAGAAAAATATGGTCTTTTAAATCTCTTACATCTAAATATGTAATACATATCAACAAATGTACTTTGAATATTCCATCTAATCAGAAACCAGAGAAAAAATCCTACCTTAACTCTGGTGAGTTTGCCTGTAACTACACTGCAAGTATTTCTGTAGGTAGCAAATATTAAAACATATGACAAAATTTTGATTGTAAAGATTTTATTGCATAATGATGCAAAAAAGGCCACAATGTGCAATACTGTATAATAGAAATTCATGATTATCAATACCTTGATAAAAATGTTATCATGTACAATATGTATAAATTACTTTTTTTCTCTAAAATATCCTTTTTGGATGTCTTCAAAGTACTTTGTATTTAATGTATACTCTTAGCTGGTAAAATTTTTCATAGTATGAAACAATTGCATAATGTTATTCAAATTGAAACGAAAAATTAATTCAAATGTATCCTACCTAATTATAAACACTTAACAATGGAAACAAAATGCCCTTCTGGTACATTCATCACAGTCAAACTCAGAATTTACAGAAAAGGTAGATAAATATCTATTACAACAATTATACATCATAAAGAAATTTTTTACTAACATGATTTCTCAAATTTATTTAAGCTTTTCTACTAATTCCTTAATTTTTCCCTCATCTGCTCCAACTACTTCATCCAGCTAAAAAAAAGATACAACAAATAAATTAATTTGATATAAAGACATTAATGGAAACCGCTTTAAAATTATTTTAAAGAAACATTCCATAATTACAATTATGCATCAAATCATGCATTTTTCTTCTCTGGGCAAAGAAACTTTTTTATATGAATATCTAAGAATACGATACTCTAAATTCCTAATTAGAGGAATTTATTACCGCATAATTTTGCGAGAAGCATCAATCTCGAAATAAGATAACTTGCTTTTGTTTTAATGTTGCTGAAACCCTACTCCTACAAGTAAGAGCCTCAGTTAACGTCCCTACGCTCCTTATCTACGTTGGACTCTTACCCGGTACATCCGAAGGCCATTTTCTAACGAGCTCGTTCCGCCTGAGATTTTGGGCGGAACATACTATGCGTGAAATAAAATGTTAACAAGTAATTTACAGGTACCTACATATTTGCATGGGGTATGAAAGTCACAAGAAATCATAAAATCCATTTTATTCAGCATGCATTATTATATATTTATGAAAATTGTCATTATTCCAATTTCTCACCAGAAGTATTATATATTTATGAAAATTGTCATTATTCCAATTTCTCACCAGAAGTACTTTCGATTTGACTTCACATTAATTTTATGGATTGCAAGTCAGAAACCGAAATTTTCATTGCATTAAATTAGTTTCGTTTTGTCAAATTTTCTGCATTCCATTCCCGATTTAAATAGAAGACTTGTTTCAATTTCTGCTTCGATTTTAAAAATAATGGATTTATTGCTAATATGCGAGATTATAACAGTGTTTTATGTGCAAATTTTGTCGTAAATAGTGAGTATTATATTATTTCAAGCCATTTGTTAATATACAAAGTCTTCTTCTTTAATTAAATAATTTATTTCCACTTGGGGTTTCAGCGGCGAGAATTTTTACAATGGATGCTAGAGGTTACACGGCGCCAAGTCAAAAGTATCTCGCAGTGAACCTCTAGCATGCTGGAGTAGCTGAAACCCATGTTAATTCTCTTGATCAACCGCCTTTTTGCGAATTCATATTCTCTTGATGTTAAAGAGCCATTTCGCGATAAGTACTCACAAAAAATAAGGAATCTATAGTATATTATTTATATTATCGTATCAATTGCTCTCTACTAACCTTTTGCCCACTCTTGTAGAAGTGAAACGTTGGCATGGCTGAGATTCCACAGGCTTCAGCAGTATCCTACCATAAAAACACAACCCTCATCATTATTAATTTCATTATAAAATTTCTAGATCAAGAGATAATTTCATCAAAAATTACACAAATTTGGTATGTGAATCTTCCATCTTTCATTTATATCAGAGACTTACAGAATTTTCATCAACATCAACCTTGACGAAATTCACGTCGGGATTGGCAGCTTCCATTTCCTGTAATAAAACAACAACACAGATTTATAGACAAAGTAGGAGGACTTCATTTTACTTCAACACAAAAATATTATTACATATAGTATCATTTATAAAACAGATTTATTGACAAGCATGTAAACCAATAGAACAGGCCTGTATTTGGAACTAAATTTCTCTCAGAATAGATACATTTTTTGGAAGGCCAAGAATTGATTACATTAAATGAAAATAAAATTTTTGGTCGAAGAAATTTTATCAAGAGAGAATTCTTTTGATAAAATTGGAGGCAACAAACAATATATTTGGGGAGGGGGTCAACCTATGCAATCTTTCTACATTACAAAATAAAATTAATTTAAACATGTTAAAAAAGAACAAAGACTTTCTGAAATAACTCAACTCAAACATCACACAGAGTTCTAAGCAAAATCATAATACATGTATTTATTTTCTCCCCTCAAAAATGACCAGCCAGTGACTCATCTTTCAATGACCTGGGAATTCCAAAATATTAGAAATCCATGGTTATGTGCAAGTCAAATATTTTTATCAATTTGACTCAAGCCAGATCTCTATTTATGCTAAATAGAGGTCTGGCTCTAGTCAGATTGATATTTTTATCAGCAAAACTTTGAAATGTTTCATGTATTCTCTTATAAGATGATGAAAAAATGTGAAAAAATTTAACAATGGGTATAATTTTTTGCATAGTACATATGTTACTCACATTTAAATCAATATGAAAATCAATACATTATGTACATACATCCTCTACTACTAGTTCTCAATGAAACAGGTTTTTGATATAATTATCAGTAATGTTTTAAAAGCTAGCTATATCTTGCTCTTATCATGAGCTGTGTTTTGTTACCTTGAGAATTAAATTTAATTTTTAAAAATTCAAGATCTCTAGTCAACAATGTCAAGCATTTAACATTTTCAGACCAGTTATATTTTCATTTCTCAGAAATTACTGGTCTGAAAATCAGAATCTGGTATGTATGACATTGTAGATCTCTTACAGCGTAACCTTACCATTACTTTTTCCAGATCAGTGACCTAAAGATATGTAGCTCATTTAATGTGAAACACAATTGGAATACCATCAAATACTATGTTAATTACTTATTCAAGCAAATTTGTGCATGATTTATTATTTAACAAAGACTCATTTATTAGACAAACACCAGTATTCTCTTGAGTTAAGCTTTCCGAAGTAAACATCGATTTGTACCTACCGTTATTTAAGGCTTTCAGAACTAAACATTGATTTGTACCTACCTCTTAGGCTTTCAGAAGTAAACATTGATTTGTATCTACCTCTATCTTAGGCTTTCAGAAGTAGACATTGATTTGTACCTACCTCTATTTTAGGAGCAATCATTCTGCATGGTCCACACCACGTGGCATAGAAATCAACCACGGTGAGTTTGCCCTCGGCAATGACAGCGTCAAACTGTGCCTGTGGAAGTATAAATGTGAAATATTTCATGAAAGTCTGCGGATGGGTAAAACATATGGCATATACTACATGTAATATATGTCATATGCCATAACATGAAATATGTTATAAAGATATTGTAAAATCCTTTTCAATCATAAACTGTAATATTATATAAATTAAATACTGCATACAGGGAAATTTTGGTCCCTATTTTATTTTGGCCCCTTTCCCCCATCCTCCTTTGGGTGAACATAAAACAGGACAGTTTCAATGAATATGGTATAATTTCTTAAACAAAACTATGACTAGGCGAATTTGATAAAACGGGACAAAATTGTTTTCAAGCGTATTGTAACCCTGTATACAGTAAATCAATGTACATCTGCAGCTCACTGATATGCATGAAAGAAAAAATAATACAGTGAAACCTCATTATATCAAACACAATAGGACAGAGAAAATCTTCCGAAATATCCAAGGATTGAAGACATCCATGGTAATGCACATAAAGAATAAGGGCCGGGTTAACTTCAATTCAAAATACGTGGACATATCCATGGTATCTGAGATACTAAAGTTCAGCTGTAGTACAAACAAACAGAGATAGCAGTTTAACATTACACAAAAACATGCACAGTTATAGTGCCCACAATAAATACTCAGCTGAGCTGGTAAAATAACAATCTAGGACCATTAAATCAGCATTAATCGTTGCAAATAACAATTGAGAAGATAGTTATTTCCATTATTATGTAACTAATGCATTTTGTTAAATCTTTATGTCTATTGTTGCACAAAATATAAAGTTGTGTTTTAGAGTCGCTCTGACTATTGATTATGATATATTACAATCAAAAGCCTTCCAAATCAGATCATGAATACATTTAAATCATTATCAGTTATCTGGCTCAAAAAATCAGTCATTAGCCAATCAAAATACGCTTCACAAAACATTTGCATTTATTCAGAAGGTTGATGGTTCCTTTTTTGAAGTATGGAAGTAATATATAACTCTCTAGTCATCCTAATATGAGATTCCTCCGACTCTAACCCCTGCATTTTATATTGTCATTTGTGACATGTGCACAACACAAAAGCAGGGGTTAGACTTAGAGTCAGAGGATTCACCGATTATATTAATCTATTTCCCAAATCTGAAACCTTTTTCCTGAGGGGTGGGGATTTTGTGAGGAAAAAGTATTTACTGAAGTCAATTTTTATTAATATACATGACCATGACACTCCTGACTAGTTTTTGGGGTCTGTGTTCCCTGTGGGTGGGGTGGGGTGGGGTGTTTCTGATGTCATTTACTGTTATTTTCACATGTGAACTTAAAGTTTTCTGTTAATCCCATGGGTGGTCTTTATCCCAACTCTTGACACCCACAGTAGATCCGTCCCATTGTTTTCAGAAAATTGTAGAGAATGGCAGAGAAACCTTTTTGCAGCCTTCATTTAATTCTAAGCTTCCCCTCCCTTCCAGCATTTTTTTAAATTAAAATTTCCACTTGAATATTTTGCATATTTTGTGCAATTTATAATCATCTTTTTTCCTTTTCAGTCTTTTCCCAAATAATGAAATATTTGTGGAATTATGTATACGTATTATCTAAAAAGTTTCAAAACCTATTCAACTTTACACTTACAGGAATATTGGGGAACTTCTGTTACATATGCCAAGTATTCTATTGTAAATCTAAATGTTTGTGCTGAATTCCAATTACCGAAAAATAAAATATATTTCGAAATGTCACGCACTACCCACTGGTCAACACCTGAACACTAGCCTAGTGTTGTTCTTCTGTTGTCAAGAGGAAACCGGCGTCGGGTATTGACTAGGGCGAAATACTTGTACCCGGCGCCGGTTTCCTCTTGACAACAGAAGACTTGGCATTAAGAAAATAACAATTAACGTTAATAGTCTCTTCTTATACTATGAAAGATTGTTTTCTTACCTTATCTTCTAAAATTTTAACCATCTTGACAACTTATTAAACGGGTAAGGAACACACCTTAAACAACAGGACCTATGATATTGCAAAATTTCTAAGAAACACTACAATGTGCGTGGTGCGCGCTGTAAGAATCCCACTTCCGGGGACTAGGTAGAACGGAAACAATCAAAGTACTAAAAGTACTTGAACATTTTCTTCCTAGATGTTGCCCACGGCGATAATTTTCATTTGATCATTAAGATTAAAGAATGCTGGATGTCAACAAATTCATCATTAGATATAATTTAATTTTTTTGGATATGCTATCTTAAGAAGTCAACTCTTATAATACATGCATGGCAGGTACGTAGCATCGTTTTTGAAAGTGGGCCGGGGGCCAACCAGAGAAAAAAAAATTTTACTGACCTGTAAAAGTTGACAAGCAAATGTATATCTTTTATGGACCTCTTCTTCTAAAGAAGTTTAATATAGTCTGAAAATGGCTTCAACCACACAGCACTCTTAAATGCAAATAGAACTGTTTCTTGTGTTTATCACTATGATATGCGCAAGCCAATGATTTTTTTTCCCTTTTTTTTCGCATAAGATAGAGTCTTATCTTAATATTAAAAGGAAAAAAAATTGCATTTATTTTTAGAGAATTTTTTTGTGAGACTTTTAATAGGGAGAGCTAACGAGATTAAAATAACAAAATATCCGGTTTTCACATGTGCAGAATTGCATGGGTCAAGTAACAGGTAATGTAGCTCTTTCAAAAGCTGGAAAATGGGTTTGTTCCCATCTCTAAAATTCATCATTCCCATGTCGCCTTAGTAAGCTTTCAGGTGAATTAAGGTGATGAAGATTTAATATATTTAGCATAAAGTATTTTTTTTTAAATATGGTATTACATGTATTATTTCATTCACTGTATTCATAAATTCCAATTAACTATTAAATTCAATCTAAAAAATTTTATCATTTAAATTTTTATATTAACCCAGTAATAATATTTACAAATACTAAAATTCCCATTTCGCCTTAGTATCTTTTAACTTTTTCTTACCTGAATTTCACAGTTAAGGCGAAATGGGAACACACCGGAAAGGTTGTACCCTAAAAGCACATCAAAAGAAAACCTTGGGACTTGTTCTGTGAAATGCACATAACTTATCTTGCCATGCTTTTCCAGTGTTTGCTGAGCAAGGGAGCTAAATATGCATAGGTGCACTACATTCAGCTTTATAAAATTAATATTTTGTTACACTTTTATTCAACTTCCTTTTTCTTTGTCAAATATGTTCAGTAATTTTATATTTATTAAAAGGAATTTCCATGGACTTTCATGTGCTGTGATTTGGGCCGTGGATATCGGCCTGGATAGCTCAGTTGGTAGAGCAGCTGACTGGAGATGCAGGGGTCCCGGGTTCGTTTCCCGGTCCAGCAATACCTCCTTTCCTGTTACACATGAAATAAAACAAGGTTACATACTTTATCTTTATTGCATAGCCATGATAGAAAAAGTCAGAAAATTTCATTTTTTAGGATGGTACTATTCATTTCTTTTTTAAGTTCTGAGAGGGAATTTTCCAAAAAAAAAATAATATAGAATGGTATTATTCATTTCTTTTTTAAGTTGTGGGTGGGAATTCTCCAAAAAATAATATTGATGATGTCACTGTAACATAATTTTTGCATATATATACACGAAAAATATGATAATCATACAC